>NC_140030.1:41993204-42593204 GCF_963513975.1 Fringilla coelebs | reverse complement strand
ATTTTTAAGAGTCTTTAGACTGAAAGCAAGGAAGGACTTAGAAAACAGTTTGAAGGACTATTATGCATTCAATGAAAAATATTTTTAGAGGAAAACTTAGTTTAGGCAATCTTACCCTAATATATGTACTGGTGTTGAGAACACTGAACAAAAAAAAAAAAGTATGTGATGTTGAAATTTTACATCTCTAAGCCATATTTCTGACAAGCTGGCAAATAAAAAACAACATTCCAAAAGCTTTGTGGGTTTTTTCATTTTTATTGAGAACATTGGAAGTTTAGAGTAAGTGTTTATTCTCAGGCCTAGAGAAAAAGCCAAGAAAATATTCAACATTACTGAATCTTTCTAGAGGAATACAAGCAAGCACACCACATATTGTATTAAAAGATTCAAATGATTATCAGGCCTTAGTTGGTTGATCTATTTTTTTAAAAAAAACTTGTGGGAAAAATACAAGCCTGATAATCTATGTGTACACAGTCAGTATAACAAGAAGCCATAAAAATTTTAATAACAGAATAAATCTTATTAATATGCCTAACATTAATACAACACCAGACAGGACATTTCCAACCCAAAACATCAAGAATACAACCATACAAACTGCAAACATATTTGGATATTTAAATTTGTGGTGGCTGTTGAAAGAGGTATTGGAATCTGATCTATATCAGGAGACAAAGGGGAGAAGGCTAGTTTCTTATCGGATGATTTTGGTAATTTTGCATCATGTAAATTGTAACTTTGCTTTATTCGTTAAACTGAAGTATTGCTGTCTAAAGTTTCTTCATCATTTTTACAGTACTCAGATGAAAACTAGAAAGACAGATTCTGCATGATTATACAGTATTTTATATACTGGCAGTGAGAACAGGAAGCATCAAGAGTCAAAAGCTCTCTTGTATTTCAGCTGAGGGCTTTTGGATATAAATATAAATCTCCAAATACTAGTGGTGGATGCTTTGTTAGGCAGTAAAAATTGCTGCATTCAGTGCATCATGAATGGAATCACAGGCCATAACTCCAACACGACAGTGCCAGTCAGGGACCTTCAGATTTTCTCCCACTTGCTCCTGACAATCATCTAGGAGAAGCCCAAAGCAACCTGATGGATGTAAAAGCATGTTTTTTATACAAAGAATGAGTCTTGGTATTTTTTGGAAGGTAGGATTTTTTTTCTACATATCTTAAGATACTTATTGACACTTTTACAAGTGACTTTAGAAGGGATCAACAAGTAATGCTTGGACTCAATGGTCTCCTTTCTTTGATTCAAATCTTCTGGCCTACCTGCAATTTAAATAAACATTTTTCATACACCTACTAACTTTTTCAAAGACCCTTAAAAGGATATTCCCTCACAGAGCAGTGAATAGCTATATACAACTGTCCCCCAAAATCTTCTTTAGGAAGATCTAACCTTTCTGAACCCTATAAGATTTTCACATGCCCAGAATATTTTCCTCAGTGTCAGTTTTCCTCATCAGCAGCTCTGCATCCTGTTTATGAGAACACTGAATTTTTTGACCTTGATGCATTTAGAGTCATGGTCAGCTACATATAGTTGAGTACCATTGAAGAAAACACCTTCTTCCCGGTGGCTGCTTTGCACAATGGAAGACTGAACCCACTAAACTAGACCTAACTCTCATGCCAAAAAATTTCAGCAGGAATTTTCAAGGGAAAAAAATTCCCATGATTAAAGACAGTAGGCACAAGAAAATTGGACATAGAAGGAAAACACAAAATGTGGGGGTTTTTTTAAAGGCTTTAAAATGTTCCCCCTTGCATAAATACTTCTATTCTCTCTATTAAAAAAAAAAGTCCTTTATTTTACAAAAAAATTACTGTATTTGAAATTCGTATTTTTCAAGACAGAAGCAGTAGATTTTAGTGGTTTCAACTGTGACTGAAAGCAGATGGATACACTTCATAAAATCACACAATAATTCATCACTGTCTAACATTGCACAAAATAAACTCATTACAGTAGAGTGTACGGCAAGTTTGATAAGTTTAAAAGAGGGCCATCAGATAATACCTCGATGTTTTAAGTTATTTCATTTAGAGATAGGAATAAAAAGAATTTAAAATAGTCATGTCTAAACACTGAAATGAAGTTTCCACAGAAAATATAAAAATATAAATTAAAATATAAATTTAAAATATGCATATTATATAAATTGCATATAATATGTAAATTATTTATGTATAAAATATAAAAATATAAATTATATTCTACCCTTAAAACATTACTAGTTCATAGGTGAAAAAAAAAAAGACAGTCTGGTTTCTATTGCATTATATCAGTGACTGGATAAATAGAGGGAAAAAATCTTGTCTCATCATAAACCTTTAGGAAAAAAACACAACTGCTAACCGTTGTGTCTGAACTTTGTAATCAACCAAAAAAATGTTTTAAAACCTTCAGTTCATAAGGGAACAATTTCTCAAGATTACAGAAGAGATTATTTTTCCTCAATTTGGAGTGAATCAGACTTGGGGACAGCTTAATAGGACATGCTTTCCCTTTACCTATCCTCAGGAAGGTTTATTAGTGATTCTCTCAATTTCTTTAGCTACAAAGCATAACATTTCTATCTTAAATGCATGAGGTAATATGTAAATAACTCCTGTCTGTCCCTAACATTTCCTAACCTGCCAAATACCAGGGATCACTGATTGTGCTGGAAATCCACTGTGAAGAGGAAGAAGGTGTTTAAAACAAGCAATTTCTTTTCTTTACACTGACCTCTACAAATGGCCTCGTATTTTCATTAGCAGCTCAGATAAGGTAGAAAACAAGTTTTGCTTTGGAGGAGAAAATAAACTGTCATCTTACACCCTCTCAGTGCCAATAGGGAATTCAGACTCTTGGTTCATGGTTAGATATGCAAAATGGGCATAGACCCCAACATATTAGGCATCACTAACCAAATCCAGAGTGTAGAATGGTGCCTGAACATGCTTATGGGATGGGCTGTAGTTTTTTTTATAATAAAGTTAAATGCACCTGAAATCTTTTTCAAAGATAACACCTAACCCTTGCTAGTAATAATTTTTTCAATCACTCTTTTCTAATGAAAGCAGTCGTCCCATAACAGGAAAAACGTCAGCTGTGTGCATGAAAATGTCGGATAGCCAGGACTCCATCAGAAAATGTTGCACTTTTTTTTCTGGCCTAATTAACTGCAGAATGGAATCTTCATCCTCTATGCCCAGGTGTTTTGGAATATGGAAGATATGCTTTTGACCACTTCTGAAGAAGACTGAATGGGTTTTAGATCTTCCAGTTCCTACATGCATTCTGCAGACATAATGCTGTTGTATAAAAACTGGAACCTGATTTTTAATAAAAAATCCACAGAGGATCAGTGCTTGGGACAAATTAAGGGGAAAAAAACCAACCCAAACTCCCTAAATACTATGATTTACATGCATATTTACATATATTTAAAAGCATAAGATGAAAAGGAATTAACATACAATATTATTTTTCTTATTTTTTCTCCACTCATCTTATTAAAAAATTAACCTATTAGACAATATTCTGACAAAGATGGTGATATCTCATAATTACTCCTGACAGACTCTTTTTAATGACAAAAAGGGGACTATTTGCCATTCAAAACTAGACACTGCGTATTATGATAAAAAAGAATTTTGTAAGATTCTATTTGCCAAATGTTTATTAAAAACAAGAGAATTTTCTAAATAATCTCACTTTCTGTAACCAAAGGGAAAGAGAACTCAAAAAAAAATAAAATAAAACAAATACTCCCTAGCCTCCTTCAAAATGCACCAACAAATCTATGACACGTGTGAAATGTGTATTCCTGCACAACATAATCATAGTTCTCACTTTATCTTCGTAACAAAGGTAAAAGAACCACAGGAAAATTATACTCCCAGTTTAGAAGTTTATTTCTCTATAATAATAAGCATTAGTTGAGGAATTATTTTAAAAATATGAAATACAGTTTAAAACAAATCAGGTAATAAAAATGAGATTTTTGGCTGGTGGAAATTAGTATAGTTCCACTGGAGACAAAGGAACCTATTTATATTAGCTGCAGATTTCGTTATTATTTGATATTCAGGGAGCTCAGTGATGACAGAGCTGTAAGGCAAACAGTGAAACAGATGAGAGAAAGAGGGAAGTAAGGAATGTAAAGGCATGCAGAATACATATTCATGCTGGTAAGGCAGATCATCTGTCCCTCCAGAAATCCCAGTAAGCACAGAGAGGCCACATGGCCATTGGAAACACCTAACATACCTGCTGAGAACTCACTCAATCCCATTATAGTCCTTCCTGAGGCTTGTCTGCCTCTCTCATTCCAAGTCATATAGTGGGACAATTATCTAAGCATATAACAGCACAGGATCTCAGTCTCGCTTTGGGCCCTGGCAGCTGATACAGTTCAGACCACAGCAATTAAAGTAATCACGAATTAAAAATTAGGCTGGAGGTAAGCCTTAATTCTCTGAGTTTCTTCTTTATCATGCCTGGAATTTTTATGCAAATTAGTCTTCTGAAAAAGCAATATCTGCTAATCCAGAGAAAAATGTGTGCAGCACTTTTCCTGTTGAAAAAAAAAAAATTAATATCCCCATGCTTGTAAAAGATTACTTAAAATGTTGCAAACACTGATATGAAAGGACCCTGTTCAAAATCCATTAATATGCTTTACAGTATGTTTTTCTTCCCATTTACTGCAATGAGATGGTAGGATAGTACTTAACACAGTAAGGGAAATTTCAGCGTGCCTACTGATGTCAAGGGCAAGTAATCATGTCAGCTCTGCTCACAGCTGGAGCTGGCAGATGAGGTTTATTAGTACATCCCAGCTGTACATTAATGTTCCTGAATGCAGCTCAGAATGGAAACCATTTTATGACTACTGATATAAAGCAGGTATGCTACTCTATGCCCGAACATTTCGTGTTTTCCAGTGATCATTCCATGCACCTTTGAGTCCCACATAACTCAGTCAGCATGCTCCTACCTTAATTTAACACTCCAAACAGCATCTTTAGTATAAATTACTTGGTTTAGATTGGGAATCCACAGTTTTTGATTGCCATGCAGCTGTTATTTCCATGGATGAAAATACTTGATTCTTCAAATATTTTTCTTGAAGATTCATAAGTTCATATAGTATAAAAAACAAAAATATACTAATAAATCTTATTTTTAAAATTTAAGCTTTTTATATTCAAGTTAGTTACTAAGTGGAGATGTCATGCCTGGTATTACATGTTGCTGGGGAGCAAATCTTTCTCCTGTGAGTTCAAGACAGCTAAGAACTTCCCATTCTTGGGTATAAGTATCACTATTTCAGAACCACTAGGCTTTATCTAACACAAATCAGGCTTATACTTGTTCTGGGGAACACAAACTGCCAAAACGTTGTGCAACTGAAAAAACTATTTGCTTTCCATAGTTTCTTTGTGAACAAAAGAACTGGTTTGGCAGACAAAATCCTTCTGGTGGTTATTCTTTTGGTGGAAGTCACAGCAGATTGACACAAAATCTGCCTGCAGCTATACTTTGTAGGAATCTATGACTATAGCTATTTCTATCATGGAAAGAGTTCACTCACAGGTGTAAAATTAAGAATGTCATACAAACCTTTAGAGCAAGATCAGAGATGGTAGCACTCCTAAAAATCCAGGGTGTACTTGTGTTTGCTGTCTTCTTCTCAACCTATCACTGATATTATAAAGAGCCTTCAGCAATATTATTTATTTCAATTTACCTCCCTGTAGCTCATTCCCTAGCAGCCTCATGCCTTCAAATCTGATGCACAGAAACATTATTAAAGTCAAAATCATGAAGCAGAGCTAAATTTTTAAATTAATTGTTGAAGACTTTTATTTTTTGTACTCTTACCAACTCTTAAATTCAAACTTTTCTGTTTCCATAGGCCTGCAGGTTGTGTGAGTGAACCTGCATTTTAAAAAAAACCCTAAATCATTTTTTAGGCCACTATGTCAATAGTTTAAAATCAAACCCCCCCGGCTCTTTTGAAGCTGTTGTCAAGGACTTGGGTGCATCAAAAGGCTTTGCAACCTGTCTCACCCCACTCTGCACTCTAGGTGTTTAACTAGCTCTCAGATGTGTTGAAATTCATGTTTTACATCATGCTGGGATCAGACTGATGTGAGCTCTACTATGTTGAAGCTCCAGTTCATGCACTAGGTCCTTGTCTGGTCTACAAAAGCCAGTCCAACACATCTTTTCACCTAAGCCAAGCACCTTCTTGATTCTTACTTTCTGACTTTGTTTCCTGGCTTGACCTTGGATCTCTCACATCACTGAAAACATTTGTGGTC
This sequence comes from Fringilla coelebs, assembly GCF_963513975.1. NCBI lineage: Eukaryota > Metazoa > Chordata > Aves > Passeriformes > Fringillidae > Fringilla > Fringilla coelebs. The sequence goes on along the minus strand of NC_140030.1, from coordinate 42,586,865 downwards.
ACTCTGGGCTGTGGCTGACCCTGGTTATCATCACTGGACCTGCTGTTCTTCCCCTGTTTGTGTGCTGTTGAAAAGCATCCGCGGTTTGCCTTGTCATGTGGCCTGCCTCCTCCTTCTCATTTTTGTTGCAACTTGGCATCCAATATGTGGAAAAAAATTGAAATCTGAGGTGGTTTTAGCTACTTATTAGAAAAAGTAAAACATTGCTTTATGTTCCTTCTGAAAATAAAATAAAAAACTTGAAAAACTCATTCAAATAACATCATAGATTCAGAACCTCTGATCTGCAAAAGATAAATTGTGCTATTTTTGTTCCAGTCAAAAGTGATGGATGGCAACTCACCTTTTGACTGACTGACTGACCATCACTTGTATAATCAATAGTACACACGAATAAATGTGATGGACGGCAACTCACCTTTTGACTGACTGACCATCACTTGTATAATCAATATACACATGAATAAAGGTGATTTGAGAGCTTAAACTGAAACACACGGAAAAATAGCAAAGTTCCTTTGTATTTCTTAGGAATTTATCTCACAATAATGATTTGTACATTTGAAAAATTCTAGGTTATCCAGTACATCATGCAGATATAAGTTTCATCACCAAAACTAGTATCCATTGTTCATGCTCACAGTCTTATTTTAAAGGCAGAGATAAAAAATGCTGTTGACAAATATAATTGTTAACAAAAAAAAAAAGCAAATCACAAAAAAATTCCTAATAATTTTTATTCCCAGTATACTTTTGTCTATGCCAGTGGCACTCACACATTATTCACACAAACACAATAAAAAATGAAAAATTTTAATGTGTCTCATAATTTCAACATAAAACTACAAAGGATTTTTCCATTGCAGAGAGTTCTGTACTGGAGAGATTGCTAATAAGAATGTAGACTCTCTAAAGAACAGCAGTGTGAGATAGTATAATAATAAACAATGAAAAGTAGGCAATTAAAATTTTCATTCTATAAATTCTTTTAATGAAATTCTCAAAGAACTACAAATGGGCTTAATGATCTTAGTAGTTTTTTTCCAACCTAAAAAATTCAATGAGTCCATGAAACAATATATTATGCCTAACAATATCTCTGTGGGAGGAAAAAATTTTATGATCCTGTTAGCAAGGACAGAAATGTTGTATTAAGTTGACTAATTTACAGTATTTTATGTAAATAGGTAATGATCTCATTAAAAAAAAAAAGCACTTTTAAAAATAAATTTGAGGAAAATATTCTCACAAACTCCAGAACTAACATTACAGGTTCAAAGGCTTTTAGAATATTTATATTTGTGTTTAAACTTCTTTATATTTTCAGTCGTGAAGTTTATTTATCTCTAGCAGAGGCAGAAGCCTTCTTATATATACTTTCATAAAGTGTGAAAGATTTTACATCAGCAGTGAAGTAGATAGATTTTTGTTCACACTGAATTTAAGAAACGGTTGAGTGGAAAAAATTGCTTCTTTTAAAGAACCTATTCTTTTAAAGCTATTGAAATAAAAACTACAGTAAAAAACCATGAGACTACTTCATTTTTATATTATTCTAATTTTGTGAATCCACAGACAATAAATTAATTATTTCCTTACGAAGTCCTCCCAAAAAGTGTCTGAGTCAGTTTGCTTTCTAGAATTCAAACAAATATTGTAGTTTTAAATTAATTTTATTTTTGGACTTCTACCACTATCATTTTGGTTGCCTCTTAACTAATACCTTTTTTGCCATCACCAATTCAACACAGCTTCAAAACTTGGACTCCTATGGTTCCTGGAAGCATTTTTAAAAGAGCAATTTAAGAAAATGGAAAACAAAAGAACAGCTAGAAAAAACCAACCAAGGAAAGAAAAAACCTTTCCACACTCCTAAAATTAAGGGGGAAAATTTTTAAAAAATCCTATCTTTTGGAAGACGATTATGTTTTAATTTATATGAACTGCATATTGGTTTCAACTAGTCTGTTAAAGCCTTTACTTTGCTCTGAGTGTTCAAGGTGAGTGTAAATATTAACGTGTTGGGATGACTTTTCCTTGATTTTAATAATGAGTTTTTCAATATAACCTTTTTGTTGTGACATTAATATTTAAAGAGCATGTTAAATTAAACGTAATGGAGCTAATTATGTGAGAAAAAGCATAGGTTAAATCTCCTCTTTAAAAAGAAGACACACACTGGGAATTATATATTTTTTCCCTACGCATTTTTGATAAATTTTACCAGCTTGCACACTAAAAAAATTTAGATAGAAAGGCTTTTAAAGTTACTTTTTTTCTGCCAGATTCAGAAAATATGACTCAGATAATACATAAAAACAGTTTAGTATATTAATTCAATTTCTCATATTATTGTAAAATGTCCATGTTAATGACATGGGAAAAGCTCTTTTGTCATATTAAATAGATAGACAGAGACAGATAGATGGATGGATGGATAGATACATACTTAAATGTAATGTATTTTTCCAGTAACACCCTGTTCTTAACTGTGAAGAACAGACTTCCAGATACTTTATTCTGCTATCTTGAACTTGCCTCTTAGTCTATTATATATTATAAAACCTGTGAATGATGTCATGTATTTCTTCAAATTAAAGAATTTTACCTCGCTTAGCCAATAAAACAAAATATGTCTGCCAATTTCTCCATTAAAACTTTGCTGATAGGTTTTACTTAAATTATATCAGACTTCAAATTTTCTATAATTATTCCAAAAACATGGCTATGCATAGAAATAGAAATGACTAATAAAATAGGAGTTGGAAATGACACAATGGTTGAATTCAAGAGATCACTGTAACATTCCAAACAATTACTTATTCTTTTTGAAACTTCAAACCTCAATTTCCAAATGAGTTGCGACACTTTCTGTAACCATGGTCATAATTCTAAGTGCTGCTCCTTCCAGAGAACCCAGAAACTTTAATTACTCAGCAAGTTTTAACCCAAGCACACAGGAACAGATGCTATGCTTATTTTTTTATGTCCTATTATGCCTGTAAGAAACCATAGTGCTGAAGATGTATAAGATGGCTTTCATTTTCCAGATGATTAGGCCTGCTAAGGGCCAGCAAATAAAAAAGAACTTTTACACTTTTCTATATTTCTGCATTTGTATGAGCTTACTTGATTTTGGAAGGAAGGAGAAGCCACATCATGAGTGCTAAAATTTCTCTATAAAAAGCATCCCACTGGATTCTTAGCAAAGTCTTTATGTCAAGGACATGACATTTTAAAAACAACATTTTGTTCTGAAGCTTGAGAAAGTTCAGATTAACTTGATATTAAAAACTAATCACCATTTCAAAATGGAATTGATCTAACTAATTGAAAGAAGAGGCCTATTCCCTTCACACTATCCTTTAATCAGAATTATTCCCTAGAATTTTGAAGATCATGACACTTGCCTCTTTTAGCAGCATGAGTAAGGGAATTACTTGAAACCTAAGTGCAAACTGACCTATTTGACATATTCAGAAGTCCTTGCAATCTATAGCTAAATTGATAGTGAGAAAAGGTAGAGAACATTTAATAATTTAATAAGATTACATTTGTGGATTCAATTACCAATGGATTAAAATAGAGACATTTTCAATTCTGAGAATTACTGGTAGACAGTGTTATACGGTCATTCAGTTTTAACTAAAACTGCTAGAGAACATTTTGATGGGAACAGCTCTGGAAAAGAAAAAAGTGTGTTTCCCTGGGAAGAGTGGGCAGGTTTCATTTTACAAATGCTTTTAAAATCTAACCTAGAAAAGCTGCCTAAAAGTAAGGGCCTGCAGGCATAGTCATTTAGCTAAGTTGGTTTAATACCAGTGTAGTTATATCCCAGCTTTTGAGGAAGATATTTGCTAGAAAACCAGTGATCCAAGAGTTCCAGGCAATTAAAATAATGCTAGGATATGCTCTTATCATTTAAATCAAGAAAATAATTCTTGCAAAATGGAAATGTGAATGAGAGAACGGCTATTATTGATAGTCAAATAGTCAAAGTAGAACAGATTTCTACCTGAAATAATTCAGAAAAAACAGCAGCATACCATAAAAATAAGTAAAGGATAAGAAGAAAGATTATATATTGAAACCCAAACTACAGAAATTTAAACCAAATTAAATCTGGCCTGAAAACAGAAATCCCACTGAGAATCTGTGTCAAACTTTCTCACAGCTCTTGATATTAGAAAATTATACTCACTTCTAAATCAATAAGGCATGAATGCTACAGTGCACAAAGCTAGAAAATTAAGAGCTATAACAAGCAAGATAAATTTATAAACTAAAAATCAGAGAGGATTTTACAAGCATGTGACAGTCATTTTAGTACATAAATTTGAAAAACTGATAAATGCCAGAGTTTATATGTTCTTTCTACCTTTCAATGACTAAAGGTTTAGCTCACAGGCCTGTTGTGTGGCATGAACTCATAGCATGGATTAAATGATAGTAAGGTTTACTTTGTCTTTGAAGGAGTGATAGTGACAACATAACATTGAAAAATACCACAGTTCTCCAGATTTTAGCATTGACAAATGCAACATGCTTTTTCATGCTTTACTACCAGTAAAGCACCAGTAAAGCACTGCACTGTCAATTTCTTCTTGCTAATATTGAGAATATTCTTTCACTTAACAGACTTCTTACACATGGATTTTTTCTGGCTCTTGGGTTTTTTATGTATCTATTGCAATGAAAATTAGAAAAATAAAATTTATCTGTCTTTTAACCTTTACTGTACAAAAATTCAGAAACAAAAGCTAATGTAAATTAGAAAAAAAATTTGCTATCTAATTGGTTATCAGTGGAATTTATTCTATAATAAGGCATCTCATCCTGGACTTCCCATCAAGATCCATCAAGGCTTCAGGAGGTATTCAACTTTATGGAGATTTTTATGACATTTCCATTTACATAACCAAATTTAGCAGTAAGGTAATCAACTTTAAGGTTATGCTCTGTTGTAAAATTAAAGATCATACTATCATGCAGCAGCTATACAATATATTTTGATCTGGACTAAGATTAAAGTAACTATTTCTGAAAGTGTGATGTGACAGTTTCAATTTTATTATATTTATAAATACTTCAGATGTTGATAGATATGATGGTTTGACCTGTTCACAAAATATTATACCATGAGACCTTAAGACAGGGGGTGGAAGAAAGTGCAGTCTTAACAGCGAGTTTTCACAGAAGGTATTACAAATGAATGAACTATACTTACAAACAACTGTGTTTCACATTTGTACATCCCACACAGCTAAATGGGTTGTTCTTCAGACTGATGTCACCTGTTTCATCCTCCGTTATGCCACTTCTGTGTACAATTTTAAAGAAATCTGAATACCTTCTCCAGAAGAGCTGGACATGACTAATGTGGATCATCAATACTTATCTCCCTAGAGAATTGTGGCTGTCATAAGACATCTCCCAGTTGGATGAGCTTGTTTTTTTTTCTCTTGCATTTTAAGTATGAACACTACCATTTTTACGCGCTAACATTTATGTAATGTTGTATAAATATGATGTACAACAAAACCAAATCTTCAGGTTTGAAAGCCATCTTATCCTAGCTTACTTAATTTGTCAAAGGAAGTACTAGTACCACAGATTGGAATCTTTCATTAGTACATTGACCTCCTGAGAGCAGTCACTAGCAAAAAAGAAGGTAAATGAAACAATTTTATAGTCTTAATAAGCAGCACAAACATAATTTAGAATAGTGATATTAAATTAAATGTTAGAAATGGTTTGCAAGATAACAGGCTTTTGTCACTATTTTAGTCTTCACTTAAAAATATAAAGTTGTTATTGTTTACTTAAAACTGTATTTATATTATCTGATTATCTATTCATAAATTCAGAGCTGAACAATGTGCAAATTATTTGCATCAGGACAATCACACCTGCTCTAAAAGACAAAGAGAGACACAGAAAAATAATTATAAATAGCTAAACAAATAAAGGCAAGACCAAAATTTGTATGCACGAATACAAATAATGGATTTGCATTACTCATTTTGAGACAAAATATGGAAAAAATAAAGATAACAAAAGCATTCAATGGATTTTGACACCTATAATTCACAGCTAAGCAACATGCAGACAAATATCTGCAGGATTTAAAATTCCTAGTCAAAGGAAATGTTCCATGGCTCTAGGAACATAAATAGTTGAATCAGGCTACATATTACAGCTGAATTACAGAGATGACCAAGACAGAGACACCAACTACAAAACCGTTAAGTTTGTTCATGGTAGAATAAATTAACCAATGAGCTGAACTCAGAAAAAAAAATTGAATTACTAATACTAATACATAAGAGATGAATCTTGGGAATTTACACTCTACTGTGAGATTTTATGTTTTCTCTCTAGATATTCCAGACAACATGAAATAACAAAAAGACTTTTAAAGCACTGCTTTAAACTAGGTAGAAGTTTTATGGATGTAATAGAGGTCCAAATAGCTTAAGATTTATTAAAAGAGAACAAACCAACAACCAGAAGTAAGAAAATTCCCCTTGCTAAATTATTTTTCTATAACTCTTCTAGCAAGCTAAATTTCAAATAATTTAACTACTTTATTTATATCTACTAACATAATTGAAGTTATAGAAGCAAGAGATGTTATGTAGAGAGATTTATCAGAACCATGTAATTTGAGACCAGTTTTGTCTCCCAATACTGTAAAATAGCCCAACTACTAAAGCAAAATTTCATTGTTATGACATTTTCTGGAAGGCACATAGCTGAGACAGATGACCCAACCTGACACAAGGGATAATTCTTACCATGTGCTGCCATATTTAGCATAAAGGTTGGAGAAGAAGAAGGAAGGAGGTGGGAGAAAAAGAAGGAAGGAGGGGGCACTCAAAAAGATAGCATTTGTCTTCCCAAATCACCATTACAGTTGACGGAGCTTTGCTTTTCTGGAAATGGCTGAATACCTGCCTGGCCATAGGAACTGATTAATGAATTCCTTGTTTTGCTTTGCTTGTATGAGCAGCTTTTGCTTTACCTGTCTTTGTTCCAACTCCCAAGTTTTCTCACTTTTACTCCTCTGATTCTCTCCCCCATCCCACTGCAGATCGAAAGGAGCGTTAAACCATGATATTGGTAATTTCCTGGATTACCTTTGTGAAGGTATCTTTTCCCCTCTGGCAGTTCTCTGAGTAAACAAAGCATCCTATGAGGAGAAGTGACTGCAGATGGGAGGCTTTGGTGACTGGTCTCAGTCACTGGGGCAGGTTGAAGGAGATCCCAACCCAACATCCTTTAGGCTACTCTTCCCTGTTCTCTTGACCTTGAGACTCAAAACTGGCAAATTTCCTGGCATAAACTTTATAGTAGCACACACAATACAAAAAAGTCCCTGAATAAAACATCTGATATTTCCTACCATTACAAATAAAATGCAGTTTTCCACTTATTGGATAATTTTATGGAGGAAAAAAAGGCTGACAGAAATATTCTTAAACAGTAAAAGCATAAAAACCTTAGAAATGCAAGAAGTAAACTACAGAATTTTTTTGTAGCTTGCTATAAGCAAAGACAAACCTGATATTTATGCTGAATATTTCCAGGGGAATAAAAATATCTGAAACCCCACAGAGAAATTATAGAATGTGTCTCTCCCTCTTCAGTAAGTAATGAATATATAAATTGTTGAGCACACAGGTAAATACTTTGGGGAAAGCTGTTCTCTCCACATGGAATATTGTCCTAAATTGGAAGTGCCCTGGAGTAGGGTTATTTTTTTAACAGGTTATTGTATTTTCTGTGTAAAACACCAGTTGCATGTAGTTTATTTTAATAGTAATAAAGTTTTTTTTTACTTTCTTTGCAAAGCTCTTTGAAATCTGTTGATGAAAAACACTATAGGAAAGCCAGATGCTATCATCATTATTATTTTACACATCATTTAAATGAGAGGAGTTCACAAGGAGTTATATGTTGTAATACACTAACAGAAGCAGAAAAATAGGAAACTTTACAGGGACTTCTACTCCACATCTACAGAGAATTATTAGAAGAGAGGAGAAGGAAAATAAGTAACCCCTAGGGATTTTTTTCACACTAGTTAAGAAACTAAGGGTTCTCTTAGGGAATTATTCATCTGCATATATGATAAGATAAATTATGTAAATTAAGTAAGCATTATGGTCTACAAGTCATTTGTAATTAGTTCATGTGAACACACTTCCGTTGTAGCCATTTCAGAAGGGAACTTAAGAAAAAGATCATTAAAAATGCAAAATAATTTGGCAAATTCCATTTAAATAAGATGGAATCAGTGCAACACTGTAATTTATAACCAAGAGATTTATCAAAAAAAACCTAACCTGATGCAGGCAGCACCTTTTTTTCCCCCTTTTTTTTTTTTACTTCACTTCTGTGAAAGAATAGATTTTTCTTCTATTACCTCAGATAAGATTTGCTGAGAAATGTTAAAAATACTCAGATTCAATTAGTAACAATGCACCCCTATGGTTATAATACTAGCAAAAATATTGAAGGAATGGCCAACAATCAACCACAGTAAAAGGCAATGGCAAGTATAGACAGCAATTTTCTCTATTTAGAAATCTAATGGTTGGAGAAAGAGTATGGGAAAGTATTACAGGGATCCCTAACAGGAAAGAGCTGAATAGCAATTTCAATTTAGTAAATTGTGGGCAAAGCAAGTTCATGCTTACAAGTGTCAACAGCAAGCCTCAGGTTAAAAAAAAAAAAAAAAATAACCATAACATACTGCAGAAGTGACCAGGTTTGTCTGGACTTTTTTGGTCTCAAATATGTTTTAGCTTGATTTTATGTGCATTTCCAAATAATTTAAGAAAATTGTGCTGTCATGCCAACTCTCTCTATTATAGGCTTGCAATTGTCTAAGTTGGTCTACTTGCTATGGTAACATGGTCAGACCAATTGCTTGTGCTGTGATTTTGAAATTTTAAAGGCATATTATTACCTAAATTCCTACCTTAAGTTTGGTTTATTTCTTTTGCAACTGTAGGGTTCTTATCCTAAAATAAATCCCACTCTATAAAGATAAAATAAAAATGATCTTACAAGTTCACATAATCTTAGTACCTTAGTGTAAAATAAGCCAAAGGTGAATACAGTGTGCAATTTGTTAACAAGTATAGGTTGAAAAGTATAACCACAACCCCGAGCAACAACCTTCAAGAATGAGAAGGGTAAAACTTCCTGTCAATGCAGTAGATGTCTCTGTAAAAAAATAGGGGTGCCGACAGCGTACCATAACAGAATGTAAGTAGGCTGGGACTTATATCATATAAAGGAATATAGGCTAGAAAGTCAGTGCAAAAGAGTTTTAGTTGGATGAAAAGAAATTGCCTCAAGTTGTGCCAGAGTAGCTTTAGATTAGATATTAGGAGAGTTTCTTCATGGAAAAGATTGTTAAGCTTTGGAACAGGCTGCCCAGAGAAGAGGTGGAGTCATCATCCAGGTAGATGTTTAAAATATGTGTTGATGTGTCACTTAGAGAGATGGTTTAATAGTGCACTTGGCAGTGTGATTTTAATGGTTGGGCTTGAGTATCTTACAGGTCCTTTCCAACCTAAATTGTTTTATGATTCTATTCTGTACAATGTCTTCTCTATCACAGTAACAGAGAAGATCCTGTTTAAATAGACTGACAATATTTACCTGAATGATCAAGCAAAGACGGTTCCAAGACACAATCTAATCCTGATTGATGGCCAGCTTAGCACTTACCTCAGTCAAGAAAGTTAGCAACATAAATCAATGGTTTCAGCCTCAGGTAAGTAAATTGAAAACCTACCATCAAAATAATACATATATAGGAGGTTATAAGGAGGTTTTGAATTAACTACCCCAAATAATCTTCAAAAATTAAGATGTGGTTTTTGTCCTAAAGACTTTATGTTTCATTTCAAGGCAAAGGCATTTTCCTTCTTCTATGTAGATTACCTTCCTTAGTCTAGTGTTTCAGATAAGTCATAAATCTGATTTTTAATTTTTTTCCATACAAATTGCAAGCCTTTGAATTAACTCTCTTCTTGCTTTCATTTCCATCAAATTTATTGATGGTGTCTGTTTATTCTTTAGTAATGACAAAGCTGTGATAAGGCTTTGACTGCAGACAAAGCCAAATATATAGTTGAAACATAGTCTGAATCATTTCCAGCTGAATGATTTCTTCAATGTGTGATTCCATTGCGCTGCAGATCCTGGCATGCTCATCAATCGGCTGCTGTTTGAAGTTACCATTCCCCTGGGAAAAGGAAAATATCATATGAGATTGCTTGAGTGAGCTGTTCTGTCTGTCTCTGTGTTTTCACAAGCAGTCAGTCTGGGAGTGGTAATGTTAGCAATCAGACTACCAAGCTTTATTAAGACAAAAAAACCCCAGTCTGAGATGCGATGAGATGATTAGGTCAAATAAGCAGAAATGGAGTATGCATTTAAAAATAATGTACATTTTTTTCTGGCACATTATCTTCCTTATTTAATATCATTAGATTTTTCACAGTTTTGAGTAATCACAATCACAGATTTGATTTGGTGAAGTAACTGCTATAAATGGTTTGTATCTTCCATTCAACTACTCACAATTGTTACATCAATATAAAAACATTCTAAAGCTGAAAAGTCGGGCAAAGAAAAACTAATCTGAAAACTAAAATTAATTTTGTAGACTTATTCTAAAATTTCAAACATTTACATTTTTTTTTTTGATACTGCCATATTTTTTCCCTACTCTCTTCATTTGCCAGAAAATAAGCATCACTTACATGCACCAGATAAGGCAATAATATTTTATATTTTCATTTAAAATATTTTTGCTCAAAGTATAACTTTAATGTTAATTTACTGGACATTATTTCAACACTGTTCTTGTTACAGTTATCAATTATCTCCCAGGGTGTTCTGAACTAGTCTAAGCACTATAGAATCACAACTTTTTAACATATGTTTGGTAGATGAAGGAGCAGTATCATTTCATTTCATGCCTGGAGATCCAAAATAGAGGAAGATTGCTACATTTTGTGCAGGAGGCAGCTGGAACCTCTTATGACTAAGCAATTTTCATTATGCAGCATTTTATATGCTCAAGGAACATGTCCCTTTGTTTTTAATTGCTACTGTGAATATACAGCATTTTCAGCAATTTGCTGTCAAAGATCACACATTTGACAATTGTTAAAAATGGGTGACCATTTTCAAAGAATTTTTTTTTTTGTTACTCACTTCATATTTTACAAACTGCCATACACACCAAATGAGAATTTGTCCAAACTTGCTTTTAAAACACTGTATGAGTATCCTGTTGTCATTATGCTGCAGGGGTTCTGTACTGTTGTCTCCTTATTGCAAAAGTTTCATACCTTCCTGGTGTTTCTCATGAGCAGCTCCTCAGGGCACTAACTCTTTCTTCTGCCCAAAGTAACCAACTGACTCCAGTTTCCCTTCTCCAGGGGCCAACCCACTCTTTTATAGCACTCTTCTTCTCGTTGGTTACAGCTGCGGTCTGTTAAAGTCAGGCCTGTTCCTAATCCTTGCTAATTGGCCCAGCTGCAGCTCCTTAAGGGTGAGATTACATTCTATACTATCTTTATTTCCTTATATTCTATCCCCCTACAGTATCCTTCTATCAGGAGAGGACTTTATTATTTCATACTTCCCAGGTTCTTAGGGACTGTAGCAACTGTAACCTCAAACACTACTTTCTTGTTTTATCTGTGTATGTCCTATGCAATGAAACAAATGCAAATATATTGTTCCCCTTTTAAAAAACTTTTCATCATTTTATTAACACCCAAAGTACCTTATAATCTCACACTTCTTAAACTTTGATTTCTGCAGTATGTTCTTATGCAGTTTCCAACTTTGGATCTATCTTTTTAAACAATGTTTCATTAAAATACGTGTCTATTTCATTGAATGTTGTCAAGTGAACAGGTTAATAACAGTAGTATGTTGTTGACTACATGAATATTATTGAAGCATTTTGCCATTCTGTTTCTCACCTACATCTGATAAGTAAAATATGTTCTTTAAAAATAGCATATTTCAAGGTACTTTGTTCCATCCCTATAATTTTTTGCATTTATGTTTATAAAAAAATTTAAATGTTTAATTGAAATCAAATTCCATATTATTATTTCACTGGGGAGCAGAAAGATAAAAGCACTGCTTTTCTTTCTCTTCCAAGGGTTTTTGGAATGTGTGGAACAAAACTTAGAAATTCAAAGAGAGGAAAAGCACTGTAATCATATGTTTAATGACTCAACTGAAAGACTTGGGTGATTAGCACAGACTAAGAAAACATTGCCCATATCTTTTATCAATATGCAGCTCACTCAGGACAAAGAAAAGCCCTGAAACAGAAAAAGGTAATTGCAGAAAAGCCCATAAAAATAATCCCCAAGCTGTATTACACAGTCATTTTAGGAAAATAAATCTCTCAAAAGCTCACTTTTTAATCTATAACCTTAGAAGTTTATTGTGAGCTGTGTCCACTTGTGAAACTAGAACTTTTTCTGTATCAGAAAAAGAAGTAATACACAAAAATAAGTTACAGAAACTTCGATATATCTAGATTATTTTACACAAGTATTTTTAAAAGAGAGACTTGATGGAGAGAACTTAAAAAATCAAATTTCTATTGAAATCTATCTGCAATATATAAGCTGCATGTGGTGTCAGTAACATAAAGTGCTTAATTTCAAAACTGATACACTTTCAGGCAGTCAAATATCCATCAAAACACTTCTATCTGCTCCAGTAAAACACGCATTCTAACTTTTGTATGCATTCATTAAGTCGAATATCTGTGTTACTCACTAAACCAATTTTTTTCCACTCAGTCTGCATTGTGAAATGAAGAAATATAATTTAATATTAAAATAGAAACAGAAATATAAAATAATATTAAAAATAAATGATTCACCATTTATAAATAGAGAAAGATCATAAAAAGTTTGATTTACTAGCTCCTTGGAATGGCAGGTAGTCAAGAAGGATGAGACAGTTTTGTTTGTTTAAAAGGGATTATATATAAATCACATCAGCAAAATGAAATGAAGGTCCAGCTGCCCAGTGTTAGGCAGAAGTAGAGAATGAAACCAATAATTTTGTTACAATAAAGCTAAGAAAAAAAAAGAAAATAAATTACAAACCCAGAAGAAATATAATAATTTTTTAAAGATATTTGTAGGGGAAAATTTTGTGATAATGACAAATTTTACTTAGGCACTACTTCAGAAAAAATAGGCAAAAAGTAGAATATGCCTGAAAGAAGTTAAGAAAGTCAAAAAGTTAACAAAGTTTTATTAAGTTGAGAAAATATAACTTCTTCTACCAAAATGTATGAGTATTTTTATTCATTCTTTTGTTTTCCATAACATAGTTTATGCTTGCACCAACTGTCAGAGCTTTTAAGCATTTTAAAAGGTACAATGCAGCACACCCTGAGCTAGAATTTTTATTTTTACTAAAGTTTCATTTGTAAAAAAAAAAGGAAGATGTACAAAGAAGGGGAGATGCATGTACAATTTATGTGGTAAAACTCCAAAATGGTAGAAAATAAGATATGATATGGAAATGATATTGTAATTTTAAAACAGTTTTTGGAAATAACTATTTGTTTTACTTTATTCTAGTCAGCTGAAGTAGAATATGTTCCATGAGTTATGTAAGTGCAAAACATATACTGCAGGAGATGTTGCAATTGGAAGGTTTGCTATAAATTCTAATATGGTTATGATAATAAGAACAATTGTGTGTAAGACATATTGATATTTCAATGTGAAAATGAAAACGAAACTTACAATATGACCAGACTTTTTAATCTGATATTTTACTTTTCCCTGTTGACTGTTCTGCTGCTGTTATAATAGTGGTCTCTCAACTCCTGATTACATGATAACTTACATTGCTGTATGTTTCAAACTGTGAAGACATCTTCCAGGTGAAAATACCAGTTTGCCCTATATCTCCAGTTTCATTTCATCTGGGATCATGGTTTTTTATTGTGCCCGAAGAAATAATTCTTGGATTTGGAAGAAAGACTACAGGTATATTTCAGGTTTCAATAAACAGCAATTTGGAGTGAGATTCCTTCAGTACCAAGAAGGTGGTTGGCATTTTACTCATCACTTCATCATCTCTAGATTTGGAATAGCCCCTCATTTACTCACAAAATATTACATTGCCCTACTGTTTTTCAGAGTGTTTAATTCTCTGTATCCTATACTATATCTCGGAACAACCTTCACCATATTTTGTTATTTGTAGTCTCATCCTACTATCAATTTATTATTTCTTGTAATTGGTATGAAATTGAAAAACAAAAACCAAACAAACTAGGTGATGTATAATTAGATTATTATAATTAGCTAAGGAAATTGCATAATTTCAACTACTCTGACTGTTAATAACAGTTTGTGCCCACTGGAAAAGGTTAACTTTCCAGTCGCTGCAAGCACGTTACTTAGGAAGCACAAAAAGAAACAGTTCTTATTAATTTTGCTTACATATGAATAAAAAATGATGGACAATTTATGCCTCATCCTCAATTAATTTCTTCCATGTAGGTTAAATTAGTATTTCTGGAGCTAGAAATCCTAGGACTGTTTTTAATGGCATACTTGGCTGCTAAATGCATGGCTAGGAAAACATTATTGATCTTTTTTTCAAGGGTGATCTTAAATATTTAACAGCAGTACTGTATGAGCAATGTCATGTGGGTCTTTTTTGATTTATATGTTCAGATTCTTTGTGTTCTTTGCTTTTTTCAAGACAAAGAAATAGTTATTAGAATCCACAAGAGGACCCTATCTAAACACCAAGGAATGGTTTTAATGAGCTCTAAACACAAATTTTATTGTAAGATATGGTAGAGGGTCTCTGCAGACATAGTAAACAAGATGCACATATATAAAGAAGATCTTTTGTCCTTCAGGAGAAATTTCCTTTAAGACAGTGATAAAAGTATATTTTTACTTCTTTTACTTTTTTCTTATCTGATCAATTACAAATGGGTGAATAACCAAGAAATAACCGTTGTAACTATTTTTTTAAATGAATAATGAAGGTAATTCTAAGTTATCACAATCCTTTGCATATACTTTTTTTTCTGTAAAGAACTGTTTGCCACTGACTGAAGAATATGCAATTTGCAATTTTTACTGAATGTTGGTATCTGTTTTCCTATTTAGTAACAAATTTTGGATCTTGCAGAAAGGAAAATATAATAATATGTATTAATCCTCAAGCACACAGAATGTGATATCTAAACATCAGCACTTTATAAAATAGACCTTTTACTTTTGTAAAAATAGAATCAAAGCCACAGAGCAGAAAGTAAGCCATAGTCATCACTATAGTGTCCTTCAAGACTATAGTATTCTTCCTAGAGAGAAGGGTCATTTATTAATGGAGCCTTTCACTTTGGTTCTAAATGGGAGAACATCAAGATGAATGAATGAATGAACATATTATAAGTAGTATCTACCCTAGCAGAGCACTGTTGTGGTTTATTATGCATGGGTATGGGCATGGAATGGATGGCTCTATACTGATATATTCCTAGTAATAGCAGGTTCAAGATTCTTGCAAAAATTTTAAACAGATCCTATGGTGAGCGTGTGCTGTAAATGTCGCCACAGCATTTGTCTCAGAAAATAATTGTGAGAAAACACAGGAAAGTACACCTAACACTCACAGAAAGATTACATTAGAAGGGTGAGTTTCTAAATGAATCAGAGCTGTTCTATTTCAGACGGAGTGAAATAGTTTAGCATTTTGAAGCTTCAAATAGATTCAGGCTTAGGATTTTTTTGAACTATCAGTGAATCAACTCAAAGCATAATATTTTGGTTTTTTACGTATTTTGCATTTTTTTCAAGCCTCCTCTAATACAAAATTTGTTTGTGCTCCTTTTTATATAGCATAAATGTTGTTAGCGTAGCTTAATCAATTTTAAGCCAAAACTTATCTAGGCTTTACTAATGCCTTCAACTGGAGTGTTGCATGTTCTTTGTTCTCTCAGAGCCTTGCTATGAAGGGTTGGAATGACAGCATACAATTTCATATTTACAGCTCAGTCTTTTAATCAGCTGTACTTCAGAACTGTACAAGTAAAATACAATTTTCTGCTGTTTTAAAACATCACAAATGCATAGAAGATAATTACTTGCACAGCTATTCAGCGGTTTTACTTTCTCTGCAGAGTGCTTTCTTGTCATAGCATAGTCCTGTCAAAGTTTAATGCTTCAATTTCAAGTATATCATTTTTTTCTAATGCACTAATATTTCAAACATTGTGATATGTGCACTGAGACAGAAATGTGTAACTTGTTTAACAAGCTACCTAGACTGACTAGTCTCTCTGCAATTATTTGACATTTAAGTGAAAACTCTGAAATTTGTGTTATGGTTTTTTGTTGTAGATGTTTGGGTTTGTTTATTTTTTTCTTTTCTTTTTTTTTTTTTTAATTAAGCAAGGTGAACTAATTCAACAGTACTCATCTTGGCTAAGGAAGATGTATGATTACCCAAACAATAATGAATGTTGAGAGAAGGGTTTGAGATGTGGTTTTCTCTTCTCTGTACTTTTTAAAATAGCCATTTTATTAGGTGTGAATTCTAGCATTCAACCTGATAACCTCTGATTATGATATTGATTTTCTGTAAAAGTTTAGAGTCTGATTACAGAAAGCAATCATTTCCATGATTCTGATTATGAATATCCAGCTCCAAACATTACTCTTTTATAGGAATTCCCTACCTTTACAGAACAGCTGTAATCTGCCTTGTCTTTACCCCTTAAGACTTATATCTACAGAAACAAATCCAGGCTAACAGACGCATTATGTGTCAAGAAAGTATTTAACAACTTCTGTGCCTCTACTCATTACAGTATCAGTTTCTTTTCCTAAGCCCACATCTTAGTATTGGATAGAAAAACTGTAATAGATTATTTTCTCGTACCAGACACAAAAGAAGAATTTCAATAGAACTGAAAATTCCCTTCTTGCTAGCTCTTATCTTTCCCCTTTTTGCACTGCATCTGATTGTACAGATATAAGGAAAAAATGAAACATGACAACCACAGTCTCCTCAAGTGGCATCCCTGAGAGCTGTTAGTTTTCTCTTCTCTGAGTCGCAGTCTTTCGTATTGATTGATGAACAGACAAGCATGTCAAAACCTAGCACATACATGTGCTAGATTCATTATGTTTTTCACCTTTTGCTTGTGTCAGTTTGATCTGTACTGGAGGGACCACAGAAGCCACTTGTCCTCCTTTTTGCCAAGGGGCATCTGTGCTGTGCGTTTACTCAGCCTTGCAGAGATAAATTCAACTTGCTACAATTAATAAAATAGCTGTTTTCTAGATGTCATTTGTAGAAATAAATGTAAGTTACATCACTGTGCATTCATGGACACGTATAGCTAGTAATATTGATCTAATACACAAGGCACTTTTCAGACAACTGACATAATCAGTAGGCAAAGATTATCTTTTCAGACAGATTCCTCTTAATATATTTTGAAATCACTTAGAGACAGACTCAAGAGGCAAAGTGGATTTCATGCAGGCTTTTAGCAATTGTTTTTCTTCTATGATTGAGAATGAAAAAAATATATAGCAAAAAGCACTACTATAATATTACTGAGCTTATGTTCCATAGAAGCAGCATAGTAAAGCATTGAATGCATTTTCTTTTTTGAGAATATGTAGCTGGCCATATGTTCCTTGTCTCATGGAAGGAAACAAATGGAATGGGAAAAAAAGATAACAGGTTATTGCTGTGAACTCTCAAAACTATGGCTTTTAAGAAAATAAAAAAGTAACATCACAGGGGCTATACTGTACATGGTGGCACAAATCCAGCACTAGATTTTGGGGGGTGGTTTTCTTTAACAAAGTAGGTAGATGTTTCTTGTAAATTTTTACTTAAGTACTTAATGGGGTATAAAAAGTCTGAAAAACACCAGTATTTTAAGTATTACCTCAATTAGAATATTTATTTAACTTTTCATATTGCATAAGTGGTTTTGAAGGGAAATAAGACATATTTCATTCAGAAGGCATTGAAACAGAATAGTACAGTACCACTTACCATTTCTCATGGGAAACAAATTTCATATAAAATCTCCATGGTGTTAAAGGCACATTTTTCTTTGCACTGATCTCTAACATTATCTGTACAATGAGGGCTGTATACAAAGGAAGTTAAAACACATTTTGAATCACTAGTGCCTTAAAAGAAAATATAGCACTAACTTTATGTACTAAAATATAGCACGAACTTTAGTACATCTTGATTTTACTATCATCTTAAAACACACACTTTAGAGATGTTCATCTTTTAATCTTCAGACAGATAACTCAACAAGAAAGTTTCCACATCAACTGGTATTTGGAACTGAATTTTTCCAGTTAAGCAACAACAAGAACCAGAGGACTTCTCTTGACAGTGTCAAAATGAAAAATCATAGCATAATTTAATTTGGAAAGAAAGTTTGCAGTCCTCCAACCATTTAACTAACACTGTCAAGCCCACCACTAAACCTTTTTTTTTTTAAGTAACACATCTATGTGTTTTTTAAAATCCTACAGGGATGGTGACTCCATCACTTCCCTAAATAGCCCACTCCAATGCTTGACAACCCTTCCAGTGAAAGACATTTTTACCCCAATATCCAATCTAAACCTAACCTGGAGAACTTGAGACCTTCATCTCTTATCCTATCACTTTTACTTGGGAGAAGGGAGCATGCCACTTCACTACAACCTCCTTTCAGGCAGTTGCAGAGTGATAAGGCCTCTCCTGATCTTCCTTTTTACTTTAGGCTAAACAGCTCTCGCTCCCTCAGCTGCTCCTCGTAACACTTGTGCTCCAGACCCTTCACCAGCTTTGTTGCCATTCTCTTCATCCTCTCCAGAACCTCAGTGTTGTTCTAGGGGCACAAAACTGAACACAAGATTTGATGTGCAGTCTCACAATTTTGGAAACAATCACTGTCCTGGTCCTTTTGGCCAAACTATTTCAGACACAAGCCATTGGCCTTCTTGGCCACCAGGTCACATGCTGACTCAGGTTCAGCTGACTGTCAGCCAACACCTGCAAGTCCTTTTCCACCAGGCAGCTTTCCAGCCACTCTACTCCAAGCCTGTAAAGCTGCATGCAGTTCTTGTAACCCAAGTACAGGACCTGGCACTCAAGCCTCCTACAACTGACGTTGGCCTATTGATTAAATCACCAATGGTGAAATCCTGTTCCTTTAAAACAGGAACTTGCTGCAAGTGAAACATTCAGCTCGCATCAGAACGGGAATTTGTAAAAGCATTGGAGGGTCTAGTGAAGAGAGGAATTCAATATTTTTCTTAGAGAAAATGTGCAAGTTCAACTCTTTTAACTCATCAGACATTTATATACATACTTCTAAAAACATCACATTTTTCACCAAGCAGGATTTTTAAAATTATTTTTATGACTTTGACACTTAATTCATTAACGTTATTTAAATGCAAATTTTGTATGTGCAAAATGATTATTGAAGCTTGGTTTTCTTCCAAGTTATTCCACTGAGCCATAATGTATGCTTTAAGACCAGTCTATTTAGATGGTTTTAGGATACATGTAATCACACTGAATAATTCCAAATCTATTTGTTTCCTTTGAGGTTTCTTAAATACTTTGATGCATTCTACTTCTCTTTCTTTTCCTTCAAAGTCACAATGAATTCCCATTAGAGGCATTGTAAAAATATATCCTCAGGGTTATGATTTATTCCTAGGCAGATTGACTAAAACTTAGTTTTCTTCTGCTTCTATCTCACTATTATGCAATGGGGATTTCAAAATGCTAAGTCTCATTGGCTTGGATTCCGAGGGCTAACACATCTAAATACACAATTTTTAAGCACTTGTCCCAGGAATGGAATCATAAAGATCCCTGTATGATTCATTAGAGAAGTTAGATATCTTAAAATGTTCTCTATAAAATGTGCATGCTAAATAGGGATCTATGCCTACATTTAGTTCCTTTTTCTCTATTTTCAGAAGACACACACATCCTGTGCCTTCAAAACTATTCTATCTTACTTGTTCTGGATGCCAGGATGAGCATATTAGATGTGTATTGAAAATGTTTTTACTTTATGTATGTATCAGTCACCCAGAAAGAGCAGGCTGCTAGATTTTAATCTTGTGATAAGTGTATTCAAAAAAGATGTGAGAAAGACTAAAAGCTGTGTTTTCAAAGGTTTGTCTCAGCATTTCATTGACTGACTTTCCTGTGGCTCACAGATGCTTTGTTTATGTTTATGCTGGAGAACAGAATGGACTAGAACTAACATGTGCATGACTAAGTGGTCATTGTTCCCTCACACACACCTTATCCCCACTGTTAGGCAGGAACATCAGGAATACTCTCAGCCCTCTTCAAAAACTTTGCTCTTCTCCAGACTACGTGGCACAACCTGGGAAGGCACTAGCTATCATGAACCTAACTATCAGGGATTACTTTAATGGTTAAAGACTCATGTAGCCAACTACATGCCCTGAACACTAAGTTTACTAGTGTGACCTGTATGATCTAGGATGAACATGCAAGACCTCCTGATTCTAAGGGGAAGGCATTACTCAACTAGGAAGAAGAGTTGCCTCTTATTTTCACCACAATCTGGCAAGTTTACTCACCTAGAATCAGAGGCAGGTGGTCTCTGGTTGGTGTGACCCTCGACACCACTCACTTTTACCTAGAAAAGAGATATGAAGAGGATTTCCTGTAAAGAAGAGCCAAAAAAAGAAAAAAAAAAGCCCAAGCAATCAAGCAGCCAAAACAACCCAGCTTTTTTAGATGAGTGATGGAATGCAAAAGAGAAATTTCAAAGCATGTTTGAGTAAAAGCCTTGATGAGAAATAGTCTGAGAAATACTGATTTTATGAATCTTAATGAGGCATGGACAAGAGAATTAAATCAAGTTATTGGGTTACAACTGATGAATTTTTGGCCATATGCAAAGTAGGAAAGTCAGTGCAGCAGATGAGGCTTTCAACATCATAGGTCTGTGTGAATACCTCCTTTCCAGTGATCATAATTTTGTCCATAACTTCAGGTTATTATAAACAAGGTCCACCTTCCCTATTTCAGATTAATCTGCACTTTTAGCAGATCTGATAAGCCTTCTGATATATGAACACATCCAAGTAGGAGAAGGATAAACGTGCATACTACTTGTGCTCTAATGCCATGATAGTTCAGGAAGAACTACCAGTTCAGAAAGAAGTTCAAGCATCCAAGAGTGAGTCACATATAAATAATGTGTATATAAATAATGAGTCACAGACTGGACTGTCTCTGGTTGTCTTATAACGTGAATAACTTTGATCTGTAAGACAGCTACTTTTTTCAGATGCAGACAGGGTTAAGAAAACTTAGACACTGTGGAAAAAGTTATGTAGAGAGTGTTCCAAACAGTGCATGCTCCGTTTCAGGAAGATACACACAGAACCTTTATGGGGGAAAAAAATGTAGGAAACACAATACAAAGATTGCTGGTCAAAATGTGAAATATTATGCGCATTGAAAAACCTCTGACTTAACATTTACCAAAAAGCCCACTGTGATTAGAGTATAATGCTAAGGGAAATATGCATGTAATACATATTTATGACCTTAGTGAGAACCTGCTCTATTAACTCAAGTACAGATGGTCCGACATTTCTGAGGGAAATATTTTCATTGATAAGCATTTCACTGAGTCTGATTGCTTTGATTGACTCATCTCAGGTTTGACTACATTTTGCCAAATCAAAGGCAAATCCTCTAGTCTTGCCAGGCTGCTTCAGAGCAATCAATTTACTGCTGCCAAGTTTGGCAGGTCTGGGACCGATCACCAAGAATGCTTCCAGAGCAGGGAATCTGAAAGTTTTGATTGTCAAAAGCTGGGGCAGGGTCACACAGCTTATTTGTTCTGGGTCAGTCAAAATGATGAATCTGCCCTGGAAGCAGTTGGCTGGTGTTCCCAGTTCTGGCATGGATTGTGTGACAACTGAACAATTACCAAGATCCTGTAGCTTGCTTGCTAGTGTACACACACCGTGGGGCTGATGATCTTACTAAAACCTCCAGTCGGAGAGTCAGAGAGGCACAGTGCCAAAAAGCTCTGAAGGGCTCCGGCGGCTCTTGGTCATTGCAAGCTCTATGTAAAAAAGCCAGGGCCTAAAAGCCCTTATGGGCCTCTTCATTACACAGTTCAAGTTTGTCTGCATGGTGAAGCATCCTGAAGACTTCCAGAGCTGCTTAAAAATATTATTTGTCAATTCCTCTAGTCAAAATTTTCCAGTGTCTTAGGCTCAAGTGCCACATTTTTGGAAATTCTTCTTTTAGAGATAGCTATATGTGCACATATATATATTTTCATATACATGTATATATGTGACTATATACAGACATACAGATATGTATGTGTATTTATGCACATGCAAAGGCCCACATATAAAGAAGATATGTGTTTGTGTTTGAATTTAATTCCAGGAAGCAAGTCATTCCAAGGGATCAAGTGACCAAGAAACCATTAAAAAGGGTAATCATCACAAATGTTACACTTGTTGAGAGCACCTAATGAATGCAGTAAAACACACCAAATAGTCTATTCTATATAACAGAAGAGAACTGCTGTTTCTTATTTGTAAGAAAGGCAAAAGATACAAAAGTAAAGAAAGCAATCCAGAATAAGAACCATGTTCTCATTGTTGTTCTCTGCTATGTGAGTCTGTCAGGCCTAATCTCTATTTTTAAAATGGTTTTAATTGCTTTTTATTTTCTCTTTAGATTATTTTATTCTTGCATATTTTATTCTTGATTTGAAATCAAATTTTAAAGGAATAATTCTCTGGCTTTTTGTCACTTATCTCTGTTCACTGTCTTGCCAGGGTAGTCCATTTCTTAATTTAGCTTAATCAGCATGAATCCAGCTGTGAACTATAAAACAATTTAGGAAAACCATCCAAAATTAATTTCCATGTCTTTCCATCACTTGTTAAAATCGGTTTTTCTGAAGTGCTTTCAGGCTTTTTACATCAAGCCTTCTGTTTCATTTATGGAAAAAATACGGATCTAGTTATTAACACAATTGTGCTGATGGATAATAGAAGAGCAAACAGGACTAATAAATTAATGAATATCAGATGACTCAGCAGGTTGGTGAAAAGCCAAAGAAACTGAAAACCCTTTCTTTGATCTAGGTATGAGATCATTCTTTGGTAAATGCCAAATGTACAGCATATTTTGTATCTCAAGGTTTGGTCTCAAGAAAATGTGTAATGTTAATAGAAAAGGCAGAGTACTGCAAGGAAAACAATACTGAAAAATAGAGATGGTATCCTTGTGGGCTTGTGGGATAGGAAAGAAAGGATGTCAGACTTTACCAAGAAATTATAAAAATTCATTGGTGGAATATATGTGAGGTGATGGGAGAGCTTCTTGGAAATAAAAAAGCTAGGGATAAAAAAATCTTAATTGTTGTGAAATGTCTTGCTTTAGATAGAGAGGATATAAAAAATATGTATTTTCAATTTTAAAAAATGGTAAAAGAATATTTTGAGAGAAATGGGAAATCCTCTGAAAAGTTTGGCAAGGCTAATTTAGTCTTGCATTTTAATATTTTGCCTTCTCTAAAATGAATTTAATAAATGAACATTTAAAAAATGTGAAAAGTATCCACATTACTGAAACTACTTCAGACTTAATGGTGAAAATAATCTGTAGACTAATACGTGTGCTCATACATTCTATTACTGTTCTATCTGTTTGTTGCAGTATCCCAAAATCGGATCATGAAAATACAAAAATGGCTTAGATGATCTCATCTGGACTGTGAAAGAAAAGTTTCTACAGGCCTGACCTGTGATAACAGATCGCAAAATTTAAAAGAGACCGAGCCTAAACATCAACAGCTACATAAAACTTTAGCTTCACATGTGAAGTTGGAGCCAATATATCTAAATTTTAAATAGTGTCAGAAAGCTAATTGCTGGTACGCTAAAGTTTTTTATTACTTTTTGCCTCGGTGGTGAAAACAATAGTTGGTTTGGATCTTATGTCAGCTCAGGAGACAGATGCCAGACAAATGACACAGAGTATTTCCCTATATTCATTTTAGAAAAACTGAAAGAAGATCACATGCTGTGCAGGAGAGCATAAAGATTGTTTGATAAGTTTCCATTAAAGTGAGCTGACGGCAAGGTTAAAGTGAACTGGGAAAACCTCACCTGTCTGATAGCTGGAAAAGAAACAATCAGTTTGACATTTCACATTATCAAAATGAAAGTCAAGTGTTCCTTTTTAAAGGCATTACAGCCAATACTGGGATCACTCTAACTCATTCTGGACTGAAGAAATCATTTTCTTCCTATGGTGAACATGACAGATGAAGAGTTCTAAAATTCCACTAAATATTGTAAGGACTATTGCTGCAAGTGTGCTGTATCCTGCCTTGCTGTATGATGGTATTCAAAGAGTGATCCAAATGTTAAGCTAACTCCATTTCTGATTGATTTTCTTTTTTTTAATTTTAA
Source organism: Fringilla coelebs (assembly GCF_963513975.1). Lineage (NCBI taxonomy): Eukaryota > Metazoa > Chordata > Aves > Passeriformes > Fringillidae > Fringilla > Fringilla coelebs. The sequence continues at coordinate 42,562,278 of NC_140030.1, read as the reverse complement.
ATACTCAGTCACAGCCTTATTAGCATCTCATTACTAAGAAGTTAGCTAAGGAAAGGACAAAGAAGGAAAATTAGATGCAACATTATAGAGCATATTTTCACCTTGATGAGCAAGTGAAACTCATTAGGGGTTACTGAAAGTCATACTCACGCTTCAAAGGAATAATGCCCTGAAGGTATTTTGCAATTATTAAAATGTTAAAGCAACAATATTGATATTTTATATAAAAGAGGAAATTTTCAATAACAAATAGGAATATATGCAAGGACAAATCTAAAGAGATAAGAGAAATATAATTACGCTCTTAAGCAATTTTTTTTTTTAATTAAGGGAGAGAGAAAGGAATTATAAGAGTAAGATAACAGCGTAATTTGAAAGCTAAAATTGTTGAATGCATACATAAATTGTTAAGTTTCTTCCCTGCTATGCAGGGATTTCTGATTATTGTCTTATATTTCTTTTTGGAGGGGAAGGAGGACATAGGTTTTGAGGCAAATAGGTGGGAGCTGACTGAACACCAGACAAAATGCATATGTGATCTGAGCAGGTGCAAACTGAATGCTGGGGAAAACTAAAGAGTAATGCATTAGGGCTTCAATCAAGAAAGCACAGCCCCATTAGCCATGTGTGTGCTTCTGTGCTCTTCTGAAGAGACAGGATATGCAGTATATGGCAGGATCAGCCCCAGCTCCCATCACTCATATATGTATACACACATATGCATGGAAAAGTTGTTTCCTCTACATTTGTGTTTCACTGACTTGGATTATGAAGTTGCTTCTAGTTTGCCAGTGACACACTGACTCAAACAATAAAAATATCATCAAGATCAGAAAAGCACTGTCAGCAAAATGGCTTCTTTATCAAAATGCAAAGAAACTCTGTTTCCCACTCACTATCTCTAGCCTTGTAGAGAAACTAAAATCATCCTCATCAGCTTAAATTCATGAAACAGGTAAGTTCCAAATAGCATTCAGAAATACACATCAGGACTCTATGTACTGTATTTTTATTCACACATACTTCTGAAATCTGAAATGTTTGTACAAAGGTTTTCTTAGCTCTAATTTACCAGGAGAACTTTTATCAGTCACGTTTATAGAGAAAGTAGTATAACCCATTCTGACCTTTCAGGAAACATTCTTGAACCAGTACTTATGGGTCAATTGCCATGAGGTACACTGTACTTTTACAGTGTCTTCCTAATATGCATCTGTTTCTTTTTGGAACTATATAATTCTTTACCAAACACAGGATTGCCCTATAGTCCATTTAGAAGTTTTTTTCTGTTTTGCTACTACATCACGGCTACAATGCATTTGTAGCAAATGCTATCTTTTTCATCAAATTCAACTTGAAGACTTAAAGCTTCAAGACTGCAACTGGAAAAGCTCCTCAGCAGCAGTATTATGTGATTTAAAAACCAAATTATGTTCTATTCCTTCTGTGAAAATTTTAATGGTCCTTACCTAGAAGTGTGTAATGCCATCAAGAGCAAAGGCTGCTGAGAAAAGTTTTGGAGTATTAAAAGGAACAAGCTGGCAGCACTGGATTCCCTCTGTAATCAAAAATGAGAAGAATCTCTAGCTTGTGTTTGCAGTAATAACAATCTGATGCCCAGTCACATATTTGGATGTTATTTTTGCCAAAGCTGTGCAGTTAGTGCAGCTGTGCTTCCACAGAAAGATCTCTAGGAACATTAAAGAATCAGTGTGCAAGAACATGAGGATAAAACTAAGCTAAAAATTTATTCATTAAATTTTAATTATACAAAAGTACCTACAATAACTATATCACTTAGAATGAACTGACAAAATTGCAAAAGTCAAATGCAATCATAAAGTAACGTATTTTATAACTTCTATGTTCTATATTTTTTAGACAATTCAAATAAAGACAGTGCAAAGTGAGCAATAGGAATAGAAATAAGCCACTGGAAACACATAGTAAATGTGTAGGTCAAAAGGAGCAGTGCTGGTCTGAGTCAGCAAACCATCACTCTTTAAAAACGATGTTGCCATCTCAGGCACCACCTCAATGGCCCCAACAACAAAATATCTCGCACAGTTTGGAATTCCACATTTACCTCATTATTCAAACAAGTAAAAATCATGTCATTTGATTGTGGAACCCTTTTACCTTCGAGAATTATCATTTAAAGACTACAATAATGTAAAACATTATAGATTAGTGCTGGGTGCTGCTGAAATAGGGTTCTTTATTCTATCTCCTTGGTTAAAAGCAGAACCAATTAGACATAAGCAAAATTAGGTCACCCTGTAAATCAAGTTTGGTAAATGGGAAATACATGCTTGTTCAGTCACTTTGATTTAGTAATCATTTTGATACCAGCACGAATCAACAAAATAACGCTTGGTATAGGCAAATAATTTTCTTCACTAACATGACTAAAGAAGACACTAATGCTGTCCACAGGAATAATGTAACTGACTGACAACAGTGACAGTCTTGAAGTCAAGAAATATCTGGCTTGATATGAGCTAATTTGTGTGCCAGCTGCAGATTAGCAGAGTTCTGCACTTGCTTTTTTATGTGAGAATCTATGTGATGCCAGACCTGTGTGGTTACCAGCGCACTGCACATGGGTAGCCAGTCTCTAGTTTCCTGATACTTCTACAGCCACTTAGAATTGCAATCACATTGCACATAGGGCAGGCTGAGAGCAAAAAAGGGGCTTATGAGGATCCAGTACTTAAGTATGGTCTTCCTCAAAGATTTGGGGAGGATCTCTGAATCCAGGATGGGCAATGTCTTAAATAATTTATTTGCACCCACCAATGGTTATTTCAGTGTGCACAGTCATACAGAACATGTGAAAAAAATTCTGCAAACAGCCTGCTCCCAAGAAAGAGCATGGCCTTAGGCTCCTGCCTGTCCTCTTCCTACTTCAATGAGATTGAAATCTACTCTTCATGTAAAGATCATTCACTGATCCTTTTCTGGTTCTTTCCCTGGGTGAATGGACTAGGATCCAATGTAAAAATATCTGCATTTCATGAATTTCTCATTTTATACAAAATTTGTATTCATCATTAATGATGACTAAGAGAATATTTATAAATTCTCTATTTTAGAAGGCTATCTTTAGCGTCCATATTTTCTACATCTATGTGTAAAAAAGATGTAATGCATCTGTAAAAAAACATGTGTAAAAAAGAAAGCCAAAATCAGTAAGAAGGATTTTTTATTATTATTTTTTGAAAAATCTATAGGAGAGTGCTATTATATATAAATCATGTAGTTTCTATTTTTATGCCAAGCATAAGGTGATAAATGTCAAGTCATTAGTTTGAAAAGTTTAGAGTCAGCTCAATGCTGGCTCTTGGCCTGAGTGTCTTTTCTTTTTCTATTTTTATTGCATGGAATATTGACAATTTGTGTCATGCATGGAGTAAGTAAAGGAGAACATAAAAGGAGCTGTCATTTGCAAAACATCTTGTTTTGAGAAGATGAAATTCAATAATCTATTTTGGAAATGGAAAGGTGAACAGAATTTAAAGCCTTCAAAAAGTCCCAGTCTAAAATTATAATGGTTAGCACTAGGGAGTAAGTTAGAATATTACTTCTGTTATGCCAGTTGGCATGCAAGGCTCCACTTAGCAGTAAAATACGTTGCTAATGTGCCTCAAGTGTTTCTAAATTCAAATTAAATACTTCCTCATTCTGTGTGTATGCTGGGACCATCCTTTCATGGCTTGAATAGACCAAACTATGCTACTCTGGCTGCTGTGCCCAGCTTGAGGTAAGGACAATAACTGGGATAATTTTAGAAATTGTTTTTGACTCAGGGTTTTTGAGCTTGATAGTTTTACTTTAACAAAGAACACACTAGCTAGAAATATGTATGTATTAACAGCAACAAGAACTGCATTTTCAGGATAAGTTAACAATTCTTCAGGCCTAGGAAGTCCCACACTAACCAGTGTGGGATGCATTAGAAATAGAAGTAAAGTCTTTATCTGTTTAGTAATCACTTGAAATCCTTATTTTTTCATTACAAATTCCTTTTATCCCTGTATATTCATATCTTAGTTTTCTTAAAACTGAAAATACTAATTTTCTCTATTTTGGGCTGGTTTAAAAGCTATGATTTTCAGAACATACTGAGAACTTCCCACTCAGTGGTACTCCATTTTAAGTACAGAAAAAGATAGACATCTAGAATGACTACTTACCTCTGAAAACCTGGAAATAAATATCTAATATTCCCCTGAATGGTTTTGAGCATTTGCTTTTGAAACAGTTCATAGTCATGAACTAAATTTCTAATCATATGAGTTAATTCAATAGACAAATTTTGATCCTCTATCCAGCATCTAAACTGGACTGCTGCAGCTTGTCTATGAGAAAGTGTTAGCTCAGAAAAAGCTAGAAACCCTGATTATGCCATTTTGTGGTTGAGTCATGCAGAGAAGATGTTTTTTTTTTAGTCTTCTGTTCTCCTCTTTGAGTGCATGTAAAATGGTATGGTAGACTGACAGTAGGAAAATAATTTCCTTTTCTCTTTGCATAGTATGTAACATTTTGGTTTACCATAAATTTGCACAAAGCTTCATCTTTAAAAGCATCTCTGCTCACGTCTGTCACTGCTGTTTAAGACTTCAGCAGGAGGAGACACTGTGAAAAACTGATTTTGCTTTATTTGCAGTATGGCTTGAAGGTCAATGAAGATATTTTGTCTCATTTGACTAATTGAAATTCCTTTGAACAGCCCAAGTGCAAAAGTTTAACTCATAATTAAATGCTGAGATCACATTTCCTGTGTAAAACACAGTGGGTGGAGAGAAATATGAACAAGAGCAAACCAAAAAACCAACCAGCTGAAAATAATTTAGAAGAGAAATAATTTGTTTTGGGTCCATCAATGTTTAACTTAAGCTAATATTTTTATTTATTTATTATTTATTTCCCTGACTAATATAGTTGTATGACTTTAAAAGTTCAGTATGAAATTTTGCAAGCTGATTGGCTGTTTGATACAGAATTTTAGGAAAGCAAAAGAGGTCCATGAAGGACATGAAAAACTGAGTGTTATATTCCCAAAGGTGTTTTTCATTGTTTGTTTTCTCAGTCTTTACTGAGCATCTATTTATTCAGAGGCGAAATGGTTCATGAGTAACATGAACTCATTGCACTTACAGGCACTGTAAGTAAGATCTGGTACCTTCATCAGTCTGCAGACAAGTTCTCAAAAGACACAGGAAAATTCAGGGATTCAGCACAGTGTTATCAGAAACTTTTTGAAAATCTCTCAAAACGAGAAATAGGACATATTAAAGTAAAAAGTGTGGGAATAAACGAATGACGATAAGGAGAGACATAAGGTGAAAGTGACAGTACCAATAAGGAAGGATAGAAATGTGATCCACATGTACCTCCATATATATTTCTGCTGTGCATCTGATGTGCCAAGGGACAGAGCAAGCATGTGACAATGTGACTGTTTGAGTACATCCTGCTCATAGGACAAAAGTAAATGCTTGAATTCTCAATATCGTCTTAGAAGAAATTATTAAACCAATGAAGTGGCTCTTTTCAAGCCTCTACAAAAGAAATCATCTTCCTGTGCCATTTTCTACTTAATCTTGTTCCACAGAGTTTAATAATCTATTAATATCATCATTTGCTCACTCAAGCTCACGGGGTGAAGGTATCTACTGTCTCTAAATGTCAGCATTATGTATCTGCATTTTCTACTGACTTCTATGGCTTTAACATTTTCTTTTTACTTTGTCAAACTCCTAGGAAATCACACTTTTAGCATATCATCATTAGTGAAGATAAAAAAGTCAAGTTCTGGGAAGAAATTGCAAGATTAGACTTGCATATGTAACCCTTATTTTCTACATAGTTATATATGGAACATGAATAACTAAATATGTGATCACATGATTTTATTAACTGCATGAATACAAGATTTTTTTCCAGTGATTTCTGTCTCATTTTGTTCAGAAAACTGATATTGCCTAAGTTATAAGCATTTGCTTATGTTTTGCTTCTGATTTTTTAGCATTTTGTTTCTGATTTTCCATAATATTTTACCTACAAATGTTTAGTTGATTTGAATCTATTTTTCATCCTTCTGAGCAGACCATTTTAAAGCCAAATCTTCCTCACTACCATATAACCATTTTTTCTAGAATTATAATTTCCACACAATTCTAGTTGCCTTCTGTAAAGAGAGTGGTTTCTAAGCTGGAGGTAAGTGATATTCTCCAGCACAAAAAAAACCCACTTCAAAACTCACAAGACAGATATTTGTTGTCATAGATGCCTGAAAACATCCTGCAAGGAACCTAACTTTCCTCACATATGCACCAGCAAGCATAATATATAGTATAAGATTATACTCTAAGAAACTTCAGCGGGTTTTTTTTTAATATGGAAATCAATAGATTTTTGTGATTTATTAGATATAGCACCTACTAATATAGCAAAAAATAAGTTTCTTTACTAATCCTGTATTTGCTCATGCACAGCTATCAGATGCACACTCTATAAAAACCACAATCATCTGAATAGTGATGATTTTGTGTATTTTAACTTCTTTTCTTTTTTTCTGCTGTAATTATTTAGCCATTTATACATTAAATGAGTAGGAAAATAAACTTTTTTATCATTGTTACATTAAAAATAAATCACTCTCATAGCCATTTATTTTCCATGGGTTGTGTAGTCAAAAGGATTGAAGTTCATTTGAAAGATAAAGCTTTACAAAATAACCTTCACTGAGGAGCTGTGTCTTTCACTGTCCTATAGGAAATCTGTTTTGATTTGACAGAATGATAAGCCTTTGAAAACTGCGGACTGAAAATACACAGTAGACTTTTTTTTCTAAGCTCACAAAGTGCCCAACTAAGAAAGGATTCATTGCACATGAATAAGAGCTAAATTAGCTGTGCATTGAAAAGTCTCATTATATGCAAGTCCTGAAGTCCTTGCAGAACTTGGGTCCTGGTGAACTGTTTCTGCACACTTTGTTGCATACTCTGCAGAGATCACTATTCTGAGGTGGTAAAAGGTCTCTTCAACATTTTTTGGCCGATCTGAACTTTACACAATATCTTATAGTAAATGTAAAAAATAGTTTTTTGTGTGTGTTTTTTGAGGGGGAGACTAATTTACTTAGTGTTCCCTCCTCGTATCTTTTTTTAAAGAGGAACTTTGTTACACAGGGAAGAAGGATTTAGAAGCAGCTGTACCCAGTTCTTTATTGGGTACAGAATTGTGCTGTGACTTTTGAATATATGGCAGTCATCCACAAGCTTGAAGAACAGATATGTTTTAATTCTATTTGTGTGGGAAAGGATAGTTTCTATTCCTATATAAAAGGCAAGATTAAAAAGGCCAATGAAGTAATTAAACAGGCAGGTAACCGTGGACTCCAAAAAATTACACGAAAAATAGCACTCTGTGTGAACTTTCATACAAGTGTGTTGCTTCTGTGACAGAATAATGAACACTGCAAATCTTTTAAATTTTGATGGAATTTTATATGAAGATTTTAAAGGAAATACACACACATTCTTAAATGTCTCATATGGTATATGCTCCCTGTCATTGTTGTCATAAGAATTACGATGTATAATTAAATACAGTATATATTATACTGTATATTACATATTGCACAATATGTAATTATTGTCTTTAAATTATAGAAGGACAAGAATAAATCTCAGACCGATATAATGAACACAACAGAATCAATATGCACTGAAGTAGCAAAATCCTATGGTAAAATTATTATTATTGAGTCATAAAAATAAGAAAATTAAAAGAATCTCCTTACCCTGAGTGACCTGTAATCTGTTCATCGACAATTTTTACTCTGTCCTCCTGATCCATATGCAACTTTCATACCTCTGCTACTAATATTGAAAAACAATGTTCTAAATTTTTCTCATTCTGGAAATAGATTTTTTTAAATTTCCAGACTAAATTCTTGACAAGTTGAAAAATGTGTTTCCTATATCAACTTTACTGTAAAAATTTAACGTGGCTTTTTTTTTTCCCCATGTGTTTAATACCTAGAATTATTTTTTTAAAGAAGCACTTTTATTCTCTTTTTGTTTTTATTGTTCCTAGTTAAACTGCATTAGCTTTTCTACAGTATAAGAATTTGAAGTTAGCTTTGCAGTAATTGCTTCAGGTGCTGTTAGCAGCCTAGCAGTAGCTACACTCAGATGACAGTTGCCTCATTTGCTCTGTTGCTAAAAATGTAATCTATATTTATACTGATTTTTCTCTTTAGATGTCAGAGGAGAGGAAACTGAGGAATATGTGAAAGTGGTGTCTTGTCTCTCTCCTGAATAGACTAAGTTGTTTGCACAAGGCTGAGAAGTTCTATGAAGAAACTTCAGCTTTACCCATTCCTTGGGATCTCTTTAAAGCACTAACTTAGCATTTCATAATATAAAGGCCTATATCCTCCTTATACAATGATGAGTGTGTACATGTGTATGTGTCGATAAAACTGGGAATATATTTCCAAAAGTTAGGAAAAGACCTATTAGACAAGGTTTATCTCTTTAGGAATCATGGATGTAAGACTGGAGAAATAAAACTGGAGTTTTATTTCTCTCTTAATTTGAACTGATCAAGTAATTTTCAGATTAAAAATTTTAGTCATTGTTTCTCCAGGCTGATATACTGATTTTAATGAGAAAAGCTCTTACTTCATTTTCAATTTCATATGGAGCACAAACATATTTTCAAATAAATTATTTGACAAGATTTCGCGAAAACAAATGCAATTAAAAACTATCACTTTCATAGGCATAGAAGAGCCAAACCAAGATACTGTCTATGATGTATGCTTATCAATGATAGTGAAGTCCAGTCTTACACATGCTTTATTTTTGCACATGCACGTGCCTTTGAACATATTCACTGGTGTGAAATTCCAGTAAATAAGGTACTTTTGTAAGGAGAGTAGCTTAGTTTCTAGTATTTGGCTGCCACAAACAAGTAAATATGTCTATAACAATCCCCAGAGTGAAATCTACACTGAACTGGTGAACAGGCTTAACAAAATTTGTATGGATAAGAGTTTTTCTTTCCTCTGGGTAGCCAACAATTTGCACAATTTTAAGCTGCAATTAATGGGATTAGTTTTCTATCACATTATCAGCTTCATTTTCTGTTGTTCATGGGGAACTGCAATTTACACTAAATTATCTTTTAAATAACGTCATACCAGTTTTACTTGTGAACTAGGTGGCACTGGCTTGAGAGGAGCTTTTATATCCACTAGAGCCATGTGCTTGGAAAAAAAAGTAATGTGACAGATCTCCTGAAACTTATGAATGTATTATTGCTGGAACATACAATACTTAACTTTTGTACTTTAATATCAATCTTTTGGCAGCATAGCTGCTGCAGATGAAAAAAGTGCATATCAGCTTTATTCTTATTCATGTGCTGACCTTAAATTACCCCCTTTCCCAGATGGCCAGTCATCTCTAAGTTCTGAAATGCAAACTGGCACCATTATGCCTTGCCATACTATTGCAAACCTGTTCTTCCTGAATTCTGTACCATATGAAGTAGTTTGTGACTATGTGCCAAAAAAAATTAAAAATTAAAGAACAGAGATATTATTTCCTTGACAAAAACAGGAAAAAGAACATGAAATATTATTAACCTAGAGCTTTTCAGATGTTATTCTCTCACTGATTGTTTTATTTAGATTTACTCAAATGCAATAAACTCTGTTGTCATAGTGAAACAAGGCTGTGACTTGCATTCTTCTCAGTACAATTCATCAATCACTTTATCAAAATTGAGGCTGACAGAAAAAAACTAACTTGTTCCAAAAAAGAATTCTAGGGCCATCTATCTTGGCCTCCTGCTTTAACATAAATGCTCTAAAATGCTTTAGAGAGGAAAAAGGATCATAGAGCAATTTAGAAAACGACGTGGTGGACACATTATGCCGAAGGGCTTGACAACAGGAGGAAGTGTTTGCCTTCAGCAATATCACTGAATTCATCTCTAGGAAAACACCCTAACCCACAGTTTAGCCAAGGAGCCTTTTCCACTCACAGAGAGGTAGCAAAATGGACAGAAGTGGAAAGGACTGGTGTCATGACCCACTGAGGGGGGAAGATGTTGATGGTAAGTTCTCATCAGTCTGAACAAAGACACCTGATCGCATGTCAGGGAATTCCTCTGCTTTTTTTATACAGGCACCTAAACTCAAGCAACCAGCAATATTTAGATTCAAAAGGGGTTGGCTAAAAAGCCCTGAAATTTTACAATACATTTCCACAAGTTGTAGTTATCAAGCCTTAAATTTTTCTGGATTGAATATGATAGCAGTGCTTTCCCCAGGCAAAGCAAGGGAAGAGACAAACGAAGAGAGAATAGAGAGAAAGAGAAAAAAATCCGCTGTCCTTAGATCCCATGTTGATTCTGCCATGTGGATGTGGTCAGGACCTGGGATAAACAGTGAGAATGAAAGAGAAGGAGAAAAAAGAGAAGGGGAAGAAAGAGAAGAAAGATGTGTGGAGGGCAAACAACTTCATTTTATAGTTAACCTGGTGAATGCCTCTTATGCAAACTAGACTTTTTGCACCATTTCATTCACACATGCCCAGACAGGCTTTCTGAATGAGCCCTCCCTACCCCAGGAAGTGAGTTAGAGGGATGGGACAGGATGGAACACTGTTTACTGGTGCACTTGGAAGTGTTGGATTAACAGTTAGACTCCATGATCTTAAAGATCTTCTCCAACCTAAATGATTCTATGACTATGATTTACACTCAAATTATTTCACTGTTTACCTCTTTAGAAGGAAAGTTTAGTTGCCTGAACATTTTTCCTCACCTAGTCCATCTTGGCCTCTGTGTTTGCCATTAGTTAACCAGATTCATTCTCTTTGATCTCATTCAATACACTAGGGAGTTTCTTTCTCTTGTCTTATTTATGAAATCAACATTCTCACCCTAAAAATATTCATTTCCCCAAAGTGCTTCTCAGTCCATTTATACAGTAAGTCATCCCTGTGGTCTGTTCAGATTTTGGTTCTCTTTCCTATTTTTGGGGTTTTTTTGAATTTTCTAATTTTTTTTTTTTTGCATTTTCTTTATCAAGAAACAATTTTTATCTCAAGTCTCCCTACCTCAATCAAAATAATTATTATTCTTAACCTATGCAGGTACTGATGTCTCTCCTTGGTTCCCATTCTATCAAATGAAATATAAGACATTATTCCCTTTTGCAATATGTATGAGGCAGAGCTGTACTGGGTTTTTTTTAGTTTAAGTACATTATTTTTTACTTGAATATTCTTTTTTTTACTTTCAAATGTTTCTGACTGCTCAGAAGAAGACAAATTTGCTGTCCTTGCAAGTGTCTTTCCAGGCAGACTGATCCCAGCAAGGCTTCAGAGTGAAGATTTTATCAAGAAATACTCACTTCAGAATCTGCCATATTGCAACTTTTTTCCCTTATTCAGTCTGATCAGGACATTTTCTTTGCTTGTTACACTCCATTCTTTTCCGATAAGATTCCCAAAGGAAATTAAAGCAGAAACAATGGATAAAGTAAAACCAAGACCTCGAGTTATGAGAGTTGCCTACTAAACAATGCTACTATTTTAAAAAAGCATTGAAAATAAGCATCTCAGTAACCTGTTTCAAGACAGAGTATGAAGATGACATTTTCCATAAGCCTGAGTGTGTAGGAACTCCTATCAATTTTAGCCTCAGTCTGACTGATTAGGACTCACAATGAGTATCTTGTAGGCATTTACATCTCAACTATTTATCATTTCTATAGATATAAGAAGGAATTAAGAAACTTTAGATCAAGTTTTAGATTTCTAGTTTAGGAAGAGATATTTATTTCTTCATTCTTTTTATCACTGGCATCAAGATTGAAGGAAACATTTTTTATAAAAGAAAAATACTATTTCTGTTTAATATTTAAATAGTTTGAAATACTCTAAAATTATAAAAGTATAATCCTATTTGAAATATCCTTAGCCAACAAATACTTCCAAAGCTTAACCAAGAAGAAATATCTAGTTTGAAACCCACAAAAATACACTTTGTAACATCTCTGTACAGTGTAACGCTCTGTAACAGTGTTTTCAGTGTTTGCACTTTTCCTCATGTATGTTATCCCTGTAACATACATGGGGAAAAGTGCAAACACTAAAAACCCACAAAGCTGTGCTTTTGATCAGGTCCATTTTCTTTTCAATCAGATATACACTCTAGTGTGCTGGACTGTTTCCCAGGGAGGGGAAAAAAAAAACCAAACTTCCAAACTCATTATTCTGGAAAAAAAAAAAAAAAGTGTATTCACTTAAATACATGCTTTCTGATAGTTCATCTAAATTTACCAGGACTGCTCACAGAGCATAAAGTTCAGGTCTGGTACAAATCTTCACAGTATCAAGGTAAACATCTGCAACCATGGACAGTCACATTCTCTTAGGCTGATTCTGTGTCCTTTGTTTCCCCTCCATCCTGTGTTTAGTACAGTCACAATGGCCTTTGCTGTGGACAGAAAAAGACCCGAGAATAAAATAATCTTTGGTATTTCCCAGGGAGCAAAGACACTAAATTACACCTTCATTCAGTTTCTTTTAACACAATCAATGAAAACACCGACCACAAATCATGTGACTAACATTGGATGCAATTAACTTTAAAATTAATTCATTTTCACACTTTCACTGGAGTCAAAAGGGAAATAACACCATTCAAAATATATTAAGTGTATTCTTCCATCTAATGTAGTTCTGATTCCTAAGATGTGTATTTTATCATAGTCTGACAACATTTTTTTTTCTCTTTTAAAATACTGTCAACAATTAAATCTCATCACCTTTTGTGAGCAAGAAATCTGTTTCCCCTCCTTTTACTCTATCCAGCTCCTCTTTAAAAAATCTCAGTGTGGTGCATATAAGGCTTTTGTTTCAGTATTACAGCAGACATATTGATCAATATGCGTAGTTGGATGATAATTTACTTTTTTGGAAATTACTTATCAAATAGTTAATATTAAACAAAGTACTAATAATTATTTATGGTTGTTTTTAAATTTCAAATGCACTTAGAAAAAATTATATATATATATAAGTGCTCCCCAGACTCATTCCTGAGGCCTTGCACCACAAGACTGCATGTGACACAAAGTGATGCAACAGATGCAGAGTTTACTGCAAGAGGCAGTGTCAAACTGACCCCCATCCCCCACCAGAGGAGGTACCTGGACATTCCCTCCTGGCCTAAACATCTGTAAACCCATCACATCCTATGCTTTTGGAGGGACCCTCACCACCAAGAAAATCAGCTGGAAGGGATCATCAGGATGACAGTGGGGTCCGCAGAGTAGTGATATATTCTTTAATCTGTCTCTGTCGCTATTTTTCTGTCCCCTCACTTCTTTCTTATTTCTTTTTCTTCATTTTTTTTCCCTTTCTGCCATATTTACGATTAAATAAAATCCATGCCATTCACTTTGGCATCTGATCCTGTTTGCACCTTAATTTGGACAGAGGCATTTTTAATATTTTTAAGAACCTGATCATAACACCCTCAAAAAAATTTCTTCTTTAAGCTCAATTGTAATTTGTTTTGCTTAAAACCTTTACCCCATGTCCTGTGACTATAAAAATGTCTTTTAAAAACTGTATCCAACATTTTAATGAAAATTTGGAGGTGTTTCAGCTGAAAAAAATCTCGTTGAAGACTTTGAAATAATCAAATCACAGTATTTGGGCAATAATAATCTACATACCATGCAACAGATTTGCTCACAACAAATATATATCAAAAAAAAAAAAAGAAAAAATCTTCACAAATATGTTCATTCTGTAAGTTCATTGAAACTGTGATTTTTTAATTAGTTTACTTCTGCTAGCCTTCTTTTGAGATGGGACTGAAAGCTGCTAATATATTTTCCAGCATTGTGGCAGAATAAAATATTTATGCAACATTTTTTTTCCATTTTCCTTGTGTTAATTGGATACTGAGTAAGCATTTGTGTCACTCTTTTCCATTGACTCATAGTATTCAATATACTTGGAGGGTACAAATTGCCATTTCAAAGTTAGGACAATCATTAAACCACCATCACAATTTAACTTTTACCATCTCCTCCAAATTCCACTTTTCTTCACTTTTCTTCTTGTGAAAAGAATAATAAACAAGATCAAGAATTAAAGATGAAATTACAAAATGCTGACATGGTTTTCTTTGTTTATTTTTTTGCTTGCTTTTCTTTCTTTTTGCTTTGCAGGATTTTGCTCCAGTCTTTTGTCACCACTCTGCTCCACCTGGAATCACAGCCAGTCTGCTCTTTCTGAAGCAGAGCTCCCTTTCTCTCTCCAAACTCTTGTTTGTGCATATTTATGCATCCTGTGCATATCTATTTTTATTCACTCAGATCAGGAGACACAATGTAAATCCACATAATCAGCCAGTTCTCTCTAAATTCAAGCACATTGACAATGACAACCATCTCAACAGTTGCTCCTTTCAATAGTCCCTTTAAGAGGTAAGAAAAAGCTTGAGGAACTGGAACTCAGTGGGTATGTTTGTGTCGAATAAAGAGGCCATCATTTAAAATTTGCTTTTTTCCCCAGGAAGTGAGCACAAGGAGTATATCAAAGTCTGCATATCACACAGTATGTCAAAGTCTGTTTAGTTCATCACTGATTATCTGCAAATTGTTTCTTCTACAAATGAATGAATCATCACCACTGAACAAATCACTTTATTATATTGCCACTATGGAGAAAAATTGTCTGCAAAAAAAATTGCAAAAAGTTGTTTCAGAATGCTTCTTTGGACAATACTTAGTAACAGGCTGAAACTAAAGATTCATTTTTTTCTCATACATCTGTTTTCTTCCTGTGATTTAAACAGTCTATGGACTAATATAATGCTTCACCTTCAAAAACTGAATCAGTGGGTGTAAAATCAATCTGTCACAACTTCTCTCACTGGAAGGAATAGTGCAGTGAATAAGATTTTCATAGGTATTTAATGGATTGTTAGAGCCAAACTCAGGAAATCACAAAACTTTATTTAATTTGTGGAGCAGATGTGCATCAATAAACTATGTCTAAGTGTTGAGTATTGACGCCAGATTTTTTACTGAGACACTGAGAAACAAATATTTGAAGGGGATCTGCCAGCACCTTTCATTAATTATAATCTCTGAAATGTCAAATATTTCTAAATCTCAAAAATCAGGTATTATTAAAACACAACCTATAATGAGCCTTTTAGATGGGAAAAAACAAACAAACAAAAACCCAAACCAAAATAAAACAAAAAAAAAGAAAAGAAAAGAAAACAAACCCAAAAACAAAAGCAAACCAAAAAACACAAAAAATCCCAAAATATTCAAAAAGACAACCCTCCAAAACAAACAAAAAAACAATACCCCCACAATCAATCAAACAAACAAGCAAATCAACCAAAAATACCAGGATCTAAAAGAGATAGAGTAGTCTTAGGAAACAAAACCAATACCTAGCATTAGAGTACAAGAATATCACCTCCCTTCTTGTGTCTTTGTGGTGTATTTTCTCTTTTCCAAGTTTCCTCCTATCTACCCCTTATGAGATTTTCTGGTTTGCAACAAATTCTATAAACTCCTTATTGAGTCTTGGGAAAAGTTTCTTTCTATATAAATTTTGTTATCTGTACATAATTGGCTGAAAAAAGTTTAGAATTATAGGTTTAAAACGGCAAAACCTTTCCCTACTACTACACTTTGCTGCTGTCTATCAATAAATCAGCGTAGGTACAAGGACTAGGCTAGGGTAATTAACATCTCATTTTATTAAGACTTGCTCAGAATTGTCTTTACAGCATATGAATGTATGGAACATTGATGTATTCTTAATCATATTCGATATTATTGAGTGCTCCTTGATGCTTGTTAGTACTGCCAGACTAGAAAGAAATGTGTGTTAAAAATGAAATTAAAATAAGAATGTTTAAAAAAGTAGACATAAAGTTTGCATAAAATCAGATGAATTTGCTTCTCTTGCTCTACTTGTAATTATAATTTCATGCTGTTTGTTTGTGTGCAGAAGCAATGCCTGCTGGATCATATTAACTTGCATGTAGAAGTGTGAGCAATCAAATCCTATTAATTTCAAAGAAGAATTCTTAAAGGGGAATTTTAGTTGATGTAAATTAATTAAACCTTTTATGTAACACTAGCAAAAATAGATGTTATTAAGACCAAAATTTGTAAGCATAAGGAAAGAGAAAGGAGCAGAACTGATAGCAATGGTCTATTACCATCAGGGCCTTTGCCTTCATCAGATGTTGTCGACTGCAAATTCAATTGAAGAAGAATTGCAAAAAGAAGTCCTCTATCCCAAACTGTAGGAGCAACAAAGTATAATTCCACTGGAGAGCAGGAGGAAACCATCTGGTACCCAAGCCAGTTCACCAGTGGATCTTATACATCCATGTTGCAAAACCAAGAGTTCCTGCAACACCTGTTTTGTCATCCACTTAATTTCTACTAGAGATATAAGTCTGCAAACATCAGCATAAAGATATAAAAACCTTGCATTATATTGACAGAGCTGAAGGAAATTTTGTTCTGATGATTCTGACTCACTAAATATAAAAATTTTGACAGGGATAGAGGGGTTTGTTTTGTTTCGTTTTTTAGCAGCTTGTGTGGTGTTATGTTGTGGTTTTGTGACCAAAACAGTGTTGATTACACATTAATTTTTTAGCTGCTGCTGAACAGTGCTAGCACAGCATCAAAGTCTTTTCTGCTTCTCACACTGCCCTGACAGTGAGTTGGCTGAAGACACACAAGAAGTTGAGGAGTACACAACTGGGACAGCTGACTTAAACTGACTAAAGGGATACTCCATGACATATATCATACTCAGCAATAAAACTGCAGGGAAGATGGAGGAAGAGGGGATATTCAGAATTACTGTGGGATCATGCTGAGAAATCTATTTAACTTTTTGGTGTCAAGAGCTCACGACATGTTTATGTTTACACTGTTGTACTCTTTAAATCAGTTACAAAAAATTCCTTGTACTTGGTGAGCGTGAGCATTAAAATATACATCAAACTCTATTGCTAAAGTTACTGGAATGGTAACAACTTCAGTTTTTAAAACATTGCAAGTAATATTAAAAAAAATAAAATAAAAAATAAAAGAGATGTGAGCAATACCTAGAGATTATTTCACCAGTGCCAGAAGTCACTGCCCAATCATATTATAACAGACTTAACATGCAAAAAATAACTTTCTTCTTTATGCAAGCAGTATATCTAATAATTTATTTCCCTACTGAAATTTTGTACAGGAGGATAATACACAGGTCATTTGATTATTACAGGAAATAATAATGAGGAATGCAGACCCTTACTTATAAGTTCATAGTAGCTCAAATGTTCAAAATTGTTGTCCCAATATTTGTCTATGAATACTCTTACTTGAGAAGATAGGCGAGCCACATTTTCACTTAAAAGTTCAAGTGTCAATTATTTAGTCTTTCTATCAGCATTTGCACAAATTGGACTAGGCAGCTTGAGTGATTTGGCTCCTAATGGACTGCAGTATCAGCACAGACAAAGTAGAAGAGTAGCATAGGATTCATGGCCATGATTCTTTTTGCAAGTTGCTTCGCTCCGCTGGCCAGAGTATTAAAAAAGCTTAACTTCTAGATATACACAACTCCCTGATTAAAATTTAGTCATCAAGAATATCCTGCAGCAACTGGGAATTGTTTCAAAGATTATTTATCACCCCTGCTAGCACATATTATCAGTAGCCCTATATGGTTAAGTTTAATTTCCAGCCTTTGAAACGGTTATATTTCTTTATTTTATGCACAAGCAAGACTTCTTTTTCTTCACAGGCAGGAACAAAATCACTCCCTAATCTTTGTACTATCTCCCTGCTTGAGAATTAGTTTTCAAACACAAGGTGTTGTGATTGAATTTTCACACTTACTTACTAAGCTATTGTGGTGACAGATTTGTGTCCAACAGCCATCTCTATCTCCACTGGCACAGCATCTCACCAGGAACATTCCCTGAGAATTATCTCTGTGACCAGGGAGTCCTTGCTGAACTCCCCAGTTGCATCAGGGTCACTTCTTTCAGACTTTATGTTCAAAGTTAGAACAAATCAGGCTAGAAAAGTTGTGTTGCAAAAGCAGAGCTAAGCTTCACACTGGATGAATTTCTAGAAATTAAATTATTTTTCCATAACTCAGCAACATAAATAATTCTTAGAGAAAATTTTCTTCCTCATTTTTCCCATTACATTGGACTCAATTTTTGTGAAGTAATGCAAAATCTTTTCAGGATCTTTCCTGTGTTCCGCATTTTTTTACAGTTTTTGTATTGCTCTGGTATGAGTTTTATTTGGGATTTTTTTGTTTAGTTTGTTTTTCTCAGAGGAAAAATTCTAGTCTCTAATTTTTGGTTTTAACTTGTTAAATAATCTCTTTAGTTTTTAAATGACTGAATAGATATCCCAGCTGCAAATCCAACTCTCAGGAAAATTTCTGGGAAAATTCTTCAGCACTGGCAAAATCATACCCTTCTTCACTTTCAAAATAGCTATTCAGTAATTTATGATTTTATTTTTTTTAATGACGACATTATCCAGGGAAAGATAATTTAATTTTCTTCTTTTTTTTAAGTAAATTACATCTAAGACAAAGATACAGTAGAAAAAGTAATGTTTAAAGTTATGATCAACTTCAGTTTACTCTGATTCTGACATCCATACAGGTACTTAATTAATGTCATCATATACTTCTTATATGATTATGAGCTATTCAGTAGTCTAACTGGGTTTTGACACAGTATCTGTGTGACAGATAGTCAAAGCCTTTATCTAGCCTTTTGGTAGGCTTTCTGCAGTATGTCCTTGTCTCACTTGTACTCAGGAGCCCAGAAATGCTTTAGTGATCCAGATGTGGTCTTGGATAAAACATTTCAGACTAAATGAAATGCTTAGTTAAATTTATATATCAACTCTCAATACTGTCACTGAGCCAAGAAGCATTAACTGACATCATGCCTTAAAGGAAACACTGTAACCACTAAGTAATTAAGAGAACTTAATATCCTATGATGAATAACTGAGACTCAAAAGCAGTGATCAGTCATACGCAAGCAGTCCTGCCTTGTAAAGTATTATAAAAGCCAATAAAACCAACACTCAAGATTCACCTTTGGCCATTTATATCAATATGCAAGAAACCTTATGATTTTGAGCTTGACAGCTGACAAAATAAATTCCATCCTAAGGACTCTCTTCACCATGGTGCACAAAATGGGTCTGCCTTCAAGAGCTGCCATGAGCACATCACACGGCAGACTTTCATGCTCTTGGATAAAGCACACTTATGAGATGTAAAGGTGCCCTTTATTTCAAGAATGGTAGTGATAAACTTTAGATGTCTGAAGAATTGATAAATTTGAAGATGTATCAAGGAGCTAGCATTAGATGCAAATTAAGGGAAGGAAAATGTGTCATTTGCAAAAAATAACAGTGCCAATGTTTAGTTGATATGCTTTTAATCTACAACTATTGGAAAAAAAAAAAAGAAGGCTTATCATTGCAACTCTAAGTTACAAATTTTATACAAAAGACAATTATTAAGGCTATCATTATTTATTAAATTAGTCCTAAACATTGCAGTTTTCTGCACTTCCAATTTAACACACTAGTATTCATTTAACACTGTAGGGCATCACTGACAGCTGCAAAATGAAGATCCAACTAGATGTTGGCAGACATGCACAGAAATGTAATGTTGCCCTGGGTTACAGCTACAGTCTAGTTTTGACTGATGAGTGAGTTTGGTTGTTTGTTCTTTGATCATTATTGGTTGATCTTATTTAAAATAATATTGATATGAATCCTTTCATTATCATTTACCTTCTACCTTTGTGTTTTACTTTTCGTCCTACAGTAATTTTGTCTTGCTATGAAACCATCACATATACCTTGCCTTTTGCATTTACCCAGGGCCATGTCCAATGTTTTTTTCCCCAGAAAGACAGTTGCTAGCTCTCACAGTGTCTACCACGTTGCCCTGATCTTTTCTGCAAGGACAAACCAGAGACTTCCAAAAGTCCTCCTTTTTTGCTTTGCTATACTAGTAGTTTATGAACTGTGTCTCTAGTATTCTACTTGTGTAAGAGATCTACAGATCATGAGTAGCAGCAGGACTAGAAAAAGAGATTCAGTGGAGAATCTCTTGGCACAGCAACAAAAATCCTAAAAATACGAATGATTTTGCAGCTTCAGGTTTTGAGGTCAATTTTATTGACCTAAAAGTAAAATTATTTTTATAACATAAATTATACTTGGTAACTGTATGTGTCTACAAAATATAAATAATATGCTGATTCTGTTTAATACTGCTGAGTTTTGTCATCTTGCTCATGATAGGAGCTTAATTACCTGAGGAGACATTGTGATAGACATCATGTACTGCAAAATTTATGAAAGTTATTCAAATTTTTGAACTCAGCCTCTAAAGGCTGAGTTCAACAGGTAAAACACTAATTCTGTAGCTGTTAAGGGACCAAATTTCTAATTTGAGCGTACTGCCTTTATTAAGGAAATCAAATTTTTTTTCTATTTAGTTTTGGGGAAAAAAAGTTTATGAGAAGGATACTTATAATCATAACAGACTAAAAAAAACATAGCAAAACAAAAAAACCACCAGAGTTTGTTTAGGTGAACAAAAAGATCACAGTTTCCCTATGCATCTTCACACATCTCTTGTCTGGAGATCATCTGATGAATTTTAAAGTTATTTCATCGGCAGTTCTGCTTTTCCTCACTATTGATCAAAAGTTAGTTGAAATATATCTTATTGCCTGTGTTAAAACTATCATATAGTCCTTTAAAAAAAGAATATTTTCTTTCATCTGTTTGCCCATTCCAGATAAAAAAAGAATGTTATGAAGAAAGTGGTGTGCCATTTTGTAAAAGACAGAAAGTATATAACTATTTTCCTGAATACAGGAGAGTTTGAAGAAAACCTAGAGTGTATACATATTCATATGCATTTTTCTCTGAGTTTTTGCAGCAATGTTCTGTTCAGCAACGAATTAGACAGCAGTCTCTGTTGTAAGCTGCAGCCTAAATGTTTTCCAGGGAAATTTCAATTTATTCATGAAAGCATATGACATTTTTTGATGTCTTAGAGCAAATTATAGCCTAAGAGACACCAGAACAGTGACTAACATATGGTCCATCCTACCTAATAGAATATTTTAGGCAAACGCCTGTCCTAGACGTCTCTGATTTTCATAGGCATTAGCAGAGAAGTGTCTGGACTTTTATGTTTCCAACCTAAATTAAATCTCTGCCTCCCTTCCCTTCCCTTCCCTTCCCTTCCCTTCCCTTCCCTTCCCTTCCCTTCCCTTCCCTTCCCTTCCCTTCCCTTCCCTTCCCTTCCCTTCCCTTCCCTTCCCTTCCCTTCCCTTCCCTTCCCTTCCCTTCCCTTCCCTTCCCTTCCCTTCCCTTCCCTTCCCTTCCCTTCCCTTCCCTTCCCTTCCCTTCCCTTCCCTTCCCTTCCCTTCCCTTCCCTTCTCCTCATACAGAACAGAAACTATTCAGCTACAAGAGTTTGCCAGGAATTCAACTTTTAAAATATATCAAATCTTGTCCTGTTCAAATGTAATCTACCAGACTGAAGAACAAATGAAAGAAGTTACAGGAAAGGAGGAAGGATAGGTTTGGGGAAATTATATAAAAAAACTAAAACAAATTTTAAACTATTCAAAATTGTCTAAGCCGATAAGTTAAAATTGTTCATAAAAATATTTTGGAAATCCGTGTAGAGAAATGGCCTTTTTAAAAGTATAAATGACTCTCTAATTCATCCAAATGCATGTCATGCTGCACTGTTTTTCAGCTGATTTATCATTGCACCTAAATTTTGAATCATCTGAAGAATAGATTTAGACTCTAATCCATTTGGTGATTTATGCCTTGACAGTAGATGAGATTAAAAGGTCAAGGCAAACCTGCAGTACATAGTACTGATCCATGTTTTTGACCCTCTGTCTTTAGATTTATACTAATAAACTCAATATAAAGAGGTCTGCTTTTTAATGTTAAGGGCAACTGGAATGGAATGCCATGGACTTATCAGTATATGAAGCTCTTTAACCTCTTAGGATGTCTGCATTGTTATGGGAAAATAAACAGTTTCAATCAAAAAAAGAAATTTTACCATATAGAAAACTAGATTCTGGTGCTTGAAAAATAGGTGAGGAAAGGCTTATTGTGACTTTCAATTAATCACACTTGGTACATATCTGATATGTGCTTCTAATTCAACACCTTGAAACACAGACTTTTCCTCTGCTGTGTGTTTCATTCAACAGCACAGGAGCCCACTGTCTAATTACAGGCACCCTTTCTGGAGAAGTCTTATTAGTAGAATTTAAACAAACAAAATAAATTTGTACTCCATTGAGATGTGCCTGTGTACTTAACCCTAGAGGGAGTGAAAACATTATTTTGAAATGTGTCCTTTGAACCATTCTCTGTAAAATCCAAGTTATGAAGTTACTCATCCCCATGGACATCATATGAACAAATTCCCTACTTGACATTTTACAACTAATTTTATTTTCCTTGAGCTAAACATAAACAATCTGACAACTGGCTTTTGCAAATTTGTTCTGAACTTCTTTGAAGTAGCTATTTTTAAAGGCAGATATCATCTCTGCTTGAGGCTGAACACTGGAATGATTTATATTTGTTTCAATAATGAAAAAAATGCTAGAAGTTATTTTCTACATGGTTTGTTCCATTAGATACATTTATTCTGACAGGAAGTGCTGAAATGTTAGCAATAAAGTGCTGGAATTACACATTTAAGTTTAGGATCAAAATTCAGCAGAAAATTCCAAGTGAGATAAGGCTTGTATCTTTGAACTAAACTGGGAGACATGTATTATTTAAACAGCCATACATTCAAACACAGCTTGTCCAAGTCAAAAGCTGTTCTTTAAAGAGCCATGTGAAGAGGAAGATTGCTAGGAAAAAGTAGCTGGAACCCAAGAACAAAAGCTGTAACCTTGGTTTAGGGAGGAAAAATAAATGAAATTTGAAAAGACCATTAAAAAGTTTTAACAGGAAGACCTCAGAGTGGATTTAGCATTGAACTAATTTCCAAGGCTCTGTGAAAACACAGGGGTTTAGATATTATTACTCTATTTGTAGAATAGTTGGAAACAAATAACAAGCTTTGGAACATGCAAGTCCCTCTTCTGATTTCATAACTTGTCTTGATGATTGTATTTGATTTAATGTCATGTGGATGGCAGAAAAGTCCTGTAATTGAGCAAAAGGTACTGCCAACTTCTACACCTGGAGAGGAGCCGCCCAATGCACCAGGACATTCTGAGGTCTGGTACTCTGGGAAGCAGATTTGCAGTAGAGGATCTGGGGCCTCTGGTGGGCTCCCAATCAAACAATCAGCAATTTACCTGCACGGAAAAGAAAGATGGTATCCTAGGCTGCATGGTCTGGGAGTGTTGACAGCAGGCTGAAGATGAGCATTTCCTTCTACTCAGCACTGGTGAGGCCACATCTAGACCTCTGATTGCTGGTTCTCAAGTGCAAGACAGATACAGGCATAGTACAGAGGTTCCAGCAAACAGTCATGAAGATGATTAAGGGACTGGAAATTCTTTTCTATCAGCAAAAACTGAGGCAGCTGGGACTGTTCAACCTGGAGAAAGGAAGCCTCAGGGATATCTTATCAATATAGGTAAATGCTTGAAGGAATGGTGCAAAGGGACCAGGTTCATTCCAGTAGAAAATACACCTTAATTATTATTATAGATTTCCAAAGATCAAATTATCATTTGCTAGTATGTGATTTTGATTTCAGAATTATCGCTGGAGGGTTTTTTTTTCATTCTGGTTTTTTTTTTGTTTGTTTGTTTTTTGTTTGGTTGGTTTTTGTTTGTTTGCTTTGTTTTTTGCTTTTTTTTTTTTTTTAATTTGGTTTGGGTTTTTTTTTTGTTTTATTAGTTTGTTTTTTTGATTGTTCATTTGTTTGTTTTGGGTCTTTTTTGTGTATTGTGACTGGCTTTTTGCCCTTTAACTCTAATTTTTCAGCATCTGGTGATAAGTGCAGTAGCATTTGAACAATAGAGGAACTCAAAACCTGGGATGAGTAAAAAAGAAAGTACTTTTTTCTTTTCCTGTTTTAAAGTGGAACAGCTACATAGCATTTCGGCTTGTTCATTGACTTCACAGTCTCTTCTTTGATTATTTATTTTAGATTTGGTTTAGACCTGCAAAAACAAAGCTTTAAAAATCTAAAGAATTAAGGCTGGGAAGAAAAGCAATCTTCTTTCCATGTGAACTGGGCCACACAAAATTAAGCATCAATCAATACTTTCTTAAAATAAAGGCAGGGGAAATACCTGTGAATAGATTTAGTCAGAGTGTTCTTCACAGTGTAGATCTCACCTCAATTTGCTTACTCTCCAAAATTTAAATAGCTTTCAAAATAAACTTGATTAATTTCCTGCCACACTGTCAACACAGTTCCTCAGCAACCAGACTGATCAGAACGCTAAGAATATTTAGAATCTGTATTTACTTTGAAAAATCTTTACAGAATTTTGACAGTCTATCACACTAAAGCCGTTTCTTGCTTCCTGGATTATAATCTCTCTGAAATATTCCACCTGCCTGCTACCTTACTACCTCCTTCTTCAATCTGCTCTGGGATGTAGATCTGTTTTGTCTCATTTTTACCCTATGTATTTTGTTTTTACTGCCAGCTTTTTCTGCATGAAATGGTGTTGCTGAGTAATGCAGCACATTGTCTTTAAAATGACAAGAGGTAAAGAATGCAGGAAATCTTACTTGAAAGGAATTTTTTTCCTTATGCTAGTCTAAAAGATACACCTATATACCTCAAACTGAAACTACTAAGTTTTCTCAGGCTTTATATATACAAACAAAATAAAATGCTATGTTTTCCAAACAGAAATGGCATGTATATTTATGTAAATCTACTTGTTTTACATCAGACAACAAAGAATTTGCAAATTCTAGTTGTCCATGAGAAAGGAACATTAGAGTTAATTTTAGCAGGGGAACACCTTAAAAACACAGAACTAAAGAGTCATAAAAATTTATTTGCCATGGTCTAAAATTCAAAAGTTTCAAGTAAGACTTGAAACTTGATATTCTGTGGATTGTTCTTTGTCCCAAACTGTTATACCATGACATAATTGACCCTTGAAGGAATAGCCAAACTCACATGGAGCTAATTTATCATGATTATCACTCTGGCTGTACTAGCTCTGAAACTTGCTCCTTTGGAGTGATCTCAGCATGTCTGTGCGGTTCTCCCATTCAGCTATTCAGCTGTACTGCAAGAATTTTTGTTCAGCTTACTGTGCACCATCTGGAAAAATTATCTAAAATCATAAATCTAATGACAGCCACCATCCTTCCCTCTTGCTGAGAGGTGGTGGAGTCAGTTGCAGGGATGGATTGAATATGAACCAAGAATAACAGATTGAAGAATACAGAGAGTTTCACTATACATGATGTCTTCTTGCTTGGATTTGACATATATCTTGTCTATCTCTATGCAGTCACAACATATGTTTGAGCTAGCTGTGGTCACGATGATACCATTTTCCCTAATTCTCAAAGTAGTCTCCACCTAGGGTGGAACCAACAAGCTTGAATGAAGAGAAATGTCTTTTTTTTCACGGTTATACTTTTATTTGTGAACTAGTTATGGGGCAAGAATTGATGGTTACATTCCACCGATCAGAAAAGTAATCACAATGGTCCTGTCTGCCTTTTACATCCAGGAAAATAATGTGTGGTGTATGTTCAAGTTCACATTTTGGATTATTTAAATTAAATACAATTCCTAATGTTTCATATTATATACAGCAAATTCCAAGAAGTTGGTGAAGCTATAGGATTCTTACATTAGCAAATTCATAACTTCCTTATATATGTGATAGCTTTTAAATTACTGGTTTTTTAATACTAGTAAGAGTCAGTTAAACATATTTTACATTGAAAAACAAAGCCAGATCTCTATAATGGTACACAGAGACTCCTGTATTCAAATCTATCTTACCCAGATCCACATGCTGAGGAACAGAGGTCCATTAAGGAGTGACAAGATGAATATTCATTTCCTTTCCTAAACCTAAAAGCCTGTGTTTTTATCAGATGTTAGAGATGACAGAGTTCAATATCACAATTGAGTTATTTCTTTTTCTTATTCTCTTTTTCAAATCATAGTCAAAAAGATTTGTCCAAAATCTTGTGGGTCTGTAATAGAATAAGAAATAGATCTAAAAGTCTTTGTTTGGTTTTTTTTAATTATTATTTCTAAAATTTTTTACATTATTTGTACTCTTTCTAGAAGTCTTAGAGTATACTTCAGAATTATCTAGTATTATTCATGATGATGCTATTGGTCGCAATAACATGATTTAGTCAGTTCTCATTTTCTTTTCTTTTTGTGTTGGCAATCATGATTCATGACAGCCAAGGGTATATGTCTGCACTATAAAGATACCTAAAAACAAACTGCATGAGATGGAAATGTCACAGGGCAGATAAAAACCTTCACTCTATGTTGCACAATGTCTGTTACATGGCGTAGGCTGTAATGATATGAGAATTACTTCCAGCATGTTGGAACTGTGAATAGGTCTCACCTCTTCACTGTGAAAGTTTCCAGGAAAGAGGTTTATCTATCACAGGCATGGAAAAGCATTCAAAGGAATAAGTAAAAAATACAACAAAAGTTTTCACAAGTCTTTATTTGCTTAAATAAAGAAGCCAGTCATAAAACAGACAGAGCTATTGTACTACACATTCCCTTCTAGACTTCTCAACCCTCTCACACAATTCTGGTGATGCGTCAGTGTATGAATATCTCTTAGATTCTCATGGTGAATGTCATATATCATCTTGCCACTAGAGGAGACAATGCTATGATACCTCCAACCTCTTTGCCAACTAATTGCATGTTAGGGCTACTAGTCCTCTTTGGCATGTGGTGTCATGGAGCAGAGTATATACCAAGGTATATACTGAAGAAACATGAAATAATTAACAAGCTTGGGAGCAGAATGGGGCTTGACTTCCCCAACTAATAGATGATGAAGTTAGTAAGAAACCAGAGACATCAAATAATATGTTATGTTTTACAGGCCGTTCTCAGTGCAAGATGACAAAAAAATGTAATGTCTCAGATAGAGAAATTCTTACCCAAGACATAATTTTAAAATGCCTGGTCAAGCTTAAAATGATAGGAAGTTGGACTATCAGCAAGCATTCTATTTTGATATGTGCTTCTTAATTTTTTCTTTTTTTGTACGGTGGGCAATTACAATAAACCTTATTAGTCATGTAGTCCCTCTTCACATTTCTTTAAGTGATACCTTGAACTGCCTCTTTAAACGCTGGTTTCCAGAAAAGGTCCCAAGCATCTAACCTCTAGGAAAAAAAATTTAAAATTTTATAAAATGGAGATTCTGGCATGAGCATGACTGCATCCCAAGTAGCTTAATATGGGAGCTAGAGTTGATTATTTTTGAAAACAAAAAAATTATTTTTCTTAGCATTTATAGAAATAATAACTTTATCGTACTGAAATATTTTACTCTTTTAACCATTAATGAGTCTCCAAACCATGTGTCAGTCATGCATTGATGGACCATTTATTCCACTCCTATGTATCAGGTGAACAAACAAACAGAGAAGAGTCTCAGGAAATTACAGGAGTAGTAAATGTACACTTAAAAGAACCTATATTCTTTTAAGTGTACATTTACTCATCATAGATCATATACTGTCTTCATGATTTAATAGCTACTAAACTTTCTAAAAAGACCTTTCCTGATGGAATATTGACAGTTATCTCAGAAACCACTCAGAGCTTCATGCCTTGAAAATGCAGTAATAGAATGATCATACTCTTCAAAACAGATACCATCAGCTTTTGATAATTTTTATGGAAAAAAGAGTGGAAAAAGTTGTTCTCACAAAACTTGCAGCTGCTTGAAAAATTCCTCCTCCCCTGCCCCCGTCCCTGAGAGGTAACATGGGTGTTTTTTAGATATGAATTATATGTTCTTTTCTACCTGTGTTATTCATGAGTAGCAGTAAATAAAGCAAATCCTTGACCAGTCAGTCTGATAGCCTATGAAACTATTATATCTCCTCCATGATTTATACTGTCCATTATTGCATTTCAGTTGGATGACATTTAAAAAATCCCTCTTTATCTAAAAATATAAAGAGGAAATGAGACATCATGGAAGTGAGGTAAAACAAAAAATATGTTAGCAACTGTGTTATGAAAGACTCTTCACAGAAATAGATCACCCCACAAGGCCTCTTTGTGTCAGTTATTTGTCAGCAACATGGGAAACATTTATTCCTTCACAGTTCTGTTTTAAGATATAGTTAATGATCTGCTAATAGTTCTGTTGTTTTCACAAGGGCACCAAAAACTCAAAGTGTTTTGTAGCAATGACTTTATGCTTTGAAGAAGTATAAAACTGTAATTCTTAGGAAAAATATTTTCCCTTTTCCATATTTTTCATTAAATCATTCGTCTTCACCACCAACAACAGTAGAAGAAAGCAAAATTTCAAACTGAACATTCAGGAGTGAAAATGCAAAAATGCAAAAAAAAGGCAAAAAAAGAGCACCTGGTAAACTTTAATTAGGAAGATTGAAGCAATATGGTCTCAAAAATTAAGCTGTTCAAATTGTCTAAAGATTGAAATATCAGTGTCTAGTTTTCCTTACAAATTTGGTAAGGTTCAAATGTCATTCTCTGTTCAAAACTAAATCTAAAAAATAATTATTGCTGTGGGTTTTCACTCAGAATTGGCCAGTATTTAAAATCATATATACCTACTTAGTTATTACTTGGATGAAGAGACAGAGGGAAAATTATGGATTAGTTTAATCTCTAGAAAGTAGACAAAGTCTACTAGCATGTTGTATTGAAACATGATGTGAACAAAATGGCTGTGGAAAAAGACAATTGAAAATGAGAAGCAGAACGTAGTAGAATTATCATTGTTACAGATTCTGGAAGTCAGTTTAATAGGAAACAAATGCAACGTTTTATTGTTTTCCTATTATGAATTTAATGACCTCTTAGAGAACTAAGAAAAGACAGTGAGGCAAACAGCTTTTAAAAATATTTGTAAATAAATTAATTAAAAACCAAAGTAATTCAATGTAAAACTAATTTTTGTGTCTTCTTTTAGTTTGGTTTTTATTCTAAATACTGAGCTTAATACACAAAAGATGAATTTTACTAAAATATTTAAAAGAATAAATCTCTCAAACAGTTTTCCCTGGAAAGACAATTTATAAGGGTGAAAATTGCTGTGAATTGCTCAATGGGACATATTATTAGATGCTAACTTTATGTGAACTAATGAACTGTTTTATCTCAATATTATTATATGAATAACTTCTCAGTACTATAATTACCAATAATGACAAAAGCACATAATTTAACTGCTTATTAAAAAAAAAAGAATCCTATTAATAGGAGAAAATTATTTAATAGATGAAATGGCCTTAATCAACTTTGGCTTTAGAAGTCTATATATCATTTATTAATATGTTTCAACTCAGTGAATTGATAAGGTTGTTCATATCTTCTCTATAACAGTTTGCTTGACTAGAATATTCTAAGAGGTTTTATTCTGCTTGAAGAAAATTGATTTTCTTTTAATTTTTTACACAGTTCTATTTATCTTTGCTATGCTACTTAGAGTGTTAATACTACTGAAAGAAGGGGGGGGGGGTTGCAGACTTGATAAGTGCTTTTCTTCCAGCTCTCTCTCCGGCTTTTGCTATTTTTAGTACAGAAAAGTATATTGGTCTGTTTATTCTTGTATAGATCAGTTCTCCTGGACAAGAAGAACATCAAAGAGTAAACCTTTTATATATACATATATGTGTGTGTGTGTGATGAAATCAGGTAACTAAGAATAGGAAAACTGGATTAACCTCTGTCTTTGAAAACATAAAACCATTCTACTGCTCCATGAAAAACTAAAGATTAAACTCTGACATTTTTTTAGTTTTCTCTCTCATCACAACTTACTTCAGGGCAGGTGGAGACTCTTACCACCTTTTGTGGAAAAGATTCTCATACACACTTGAATTAACTAGCCTATGCAGGGAGGAGAGAAAACTGCCTTCTCCCTATGTGCTGTCTCCTGTGAATCTTCACAAGTGTAATACTTCTGGTCCTCTGCATGGTGAAGCTTCCTGGAATAGGGAAATTCAGCGGATCTTCATCACTGCACTGAGCTGCACTCTACTCCATAGAAAAGGCAAGATACAGTTGTGATCTTTATTGGGAACAAAGAAGCCTACACTTGGGAGAGACAATAGAACATGGACGATTCCTATTTGTCAAGATCACTGAACAAAAATCTTGGTAAAACTTTATCAACTTTAATTTATAGACTAAGTTCTTTCATAGCGCAATATTTTCCTACTTGTCTCTTCAGACCTGTTCTTGTGGAAAAGAATAATGTCCCTCACTGATAACAGTTAACACATTGGTGAAGGAACAATAAATACAAGTTCATTGTTATTTTATTTTTGAAGTATTTCATTTATTAAATAATAGGTAGGAAACAAATTATTCTAGATACTCTCTTACTGTATAGAAAAGAGATCTACATGGGGAGCCAAAGTAATGAATGCAGCAGAAGTGATGAAGGCTGTTTCTAGAGGTTATAGAAGGATATGTCATTTGAAAATGGAATAGCTGGTGTTCATTGTAAAATGTTACTTTAGTATAAGGATATTATATTTAGCAAACCTTAATAAAATGTAAGGAAGAATTTTCATTCT
This sequence comes from Fringilla coelebs, assembly GCF_963513975.1. Lineage (NCBI taxonomy): Eukaryota > Metazoa > Chordata > Aves > Passeriformes > Fringillidae > Fringilla > Fringilla coelebs. The sequence continues at coordinate 42,531,356 of NC_140030.1, read as the reverse complement.
CATTGTGACAAAGATATCACAGTGCTGTTCCAAGGAGTAAGAGAAAAAAAAATAACAAACTTTGAAATCTAACAAATAAAATTTCTCCCGATAAATAGATCATGTTATTGTGATTCAAGAGTTTAGGAATAATAGCATAAATGAGAGAATACAGAATAGTGCACAGGCAACACTGAGGGGGAAAGAACATTAATCTCTCCCCACAGCATTGCTTCTTTCTCTATCTATCTATCTATCTATCTATCTATCTATCTATCTATCTATCTATCTATCTATCTATCTTTGTTACTGGACAGCTTGATGCCAGCCTTGGCAGCTCATGGTGAGTCATTTCATGTTGCTTTTTGTAAATTTTCCATCTGTAAAGTTAATATGTATTCTGCCAATGTTAAAACTGACTTTTGGAAAAAGCTCCAGGAGACAAGGTCCTAATTTTTGAGTATGCTTTAATCCAAATTCCTTTGAAGATTTGAAATAATGAATTAAAGATTTAAAGAATTAAAGCAAACAAGTGAAAAGGGAAATTCTTAATACAGATATTGCTCTATTCCTACTCTTCTTTTTAATAAAGTCAGTAGTGCCAAGAGCTCTTCATATTAATGAAGTCCAGAAGTTTGGACTACCTGCTGCTATCAAAAAGAGTTCATCAGTAAAGGAATGTAATTATTTCCTTTATTATAAAAGTAATTAAAAAAAAAAAACACCACAGTCTTTTTTTTTTCAGAGCAGAATTTTTCAATAGCTTCAACAATTGTCAACATTTACTAAATATTGTTGCTCAACCGTCAGAGGTACTTTCTATTCTAAGCTCTTAAAACATCGAGGAAATACAAGGCTTTGGGTAAATTACTTTTTCATAGCTATACCTGTACAATGCCAGAGCCCAGAGTATTTCTATATTATCTCTCTTTATTAACCTTAGCAATGTAGCAACTCAAAAAAATTTCTAAATATGACCTCTGCACTAAGTTTGATCTTAGTTTTTTTTCTTAGTACATATTTGTAATATATGAGGTCTCAGCAGAACTGTTGGTGGTGCTTTGTTAGTTAATCTGCAGGTTTTCCATCTTGACAATTTTCATTGCTTTCAGCTCCTGAAGGGCCATGTCATGAGATTGAGGACCTGTTGCAGAAAATTGCCTTAAAGCTCTTTAATAAAAGATGGGGAACTGGAATTTGCTGTTATCATGGTATAGAGAGAAAGTGTTAACTGACAATACAAAGTGAAACTGTGACATGACTCTCACAATTAGAGCTCTATCTCTTGAATGTAAGCTTAGGATAACAACTTGGGTATTAAAGTTAGTCAATCAGTCATTTGTAGGAGTTAGCAATATTTTTACTAAAATGCTTGAAGACCTCTTTTGATAGAATTGAAAGTCATTCAGCTGTGAAAACAGCTTATTGTGCCTACTAGCTCTTTGCTTTAAGGATCAGGGGAGAAAAAATTAAACTGAAAATATTATATTTTGCAATAACCAAAATTTTCTTTGTACACTATCTCCATGATGTAGACTAAGCCTAAGGCAAAGAATAGAGTATCTTGTTTTTCAGCACTAAATTTACTAGAACATGTTAGGTATATTCCCTGGAGTTGTAACTTGTATTATATTTTTAGTTTTCCAGCATTATAATTTAAGACAGAATCAGTAGAGTGGTTACGCAGTAACTCAAAGGTCTAACCTGTGAGGATGCTGAATAACCTACCTTGCACATATTTTGAATTGAAAAATATCTAGTTGTGTTTATGCTTCTTCATCCCTGTATGAAATGCTCTGGCCAAACTAATTTGATTTAGATCTCTATTTTTTTTTGTTTATTTCCCATTTGTATGGCAAAGATAATGTTAAGAAAGACAAAAAGTTATGAATTACACTTTTTAAAAAAAAACGTTCCTCCAAAATATTTGCTAAATTTTTGAATCCTGAAGACTCTTTCACTATATAAGAATGTCTGTCTATTTTCCAGTCCTGTCCCAGGACAAAAAAAGTAATTCCCACAGGGATCATGTACGCAAAAATATCAGAAACTTCAAAGTGGACTCCTTCCGAGATTTTTTAATTCATTATATCAAAAGCTAAATATTGTCTCTACAGATATCATTATTTTGTATGAAATGTTCAGGCATGTTTAAAAACAATTAAAAATTCAACAGAATCCCTCATATATTTCTATTGTTGTTCTTACTAATTTTAATTTCATTTCACACATTTATGTCATTTTTAGATTGCAATTTATTTTAAAAGACACGATATTTACATTGATCTCCAAACAGGACAGTACTCAGTGAGATCAGAAATCAGAGTTGAGATCTGTGATCTTAATCCATAAAAAAATTGCCTACTGTATAGTCACTGTCCAGCCATTATAGATGGCTTATTGTAATATAATAATAATGGTCAGACCTTAAACTGAGGGGGTTTATAATGGTTTTGAGTTTTTTTAAGGTTGGATCAGATGATCTTTGGAGGTCCCTTTCAACTGGTTGATGTTCTATGACTTTTCACAAAGATGTAGAGAAAAGATCAAACAAAATTAATGCACAGGCATAATTCAAATACCATTCAACACAAAAAAAAAAATTGTGGAGAAGGAGGAAACTGCATTTGGAGAACACTTAAATGAAGTATGTGAGCTGTCAGAAAGTCTGAGGGTTATGGAAAAGATGCACTCAACTGAAAAGGTGACTGAGTCAGCCATGTTGGATAAAAGCCTCTCCAGCCTAGAAGAAACAAAAACATCAGTTGCAGAAGCAGCTGTTTGCCTGCCTTCCCAAGTGGAAAAAAGCCTTGCTATTAAGTGCTCTGATAAAATATTAGTGTGCCTATAAGAGGCTCAAGAATGGAAGTGCAAACTCAACAGCAACTGCTTTTCGAGTGCAGCTTTTACTTGGTTTTACCTGAACTAAAATCAAAATTTATTCACAGTTTTCACCTATTTTTCATGAAAATGGGAAGAAAGAAACAAGGACAAGGCATTCCTTTTTCAGCAGGCTTAAGAGATTCTCTTTCCTCTATTTGACAGATTCCACTATTTCCAAAGGTGTTCTCTGGTTTTTATATGAAGAGCAGTTCCCGTAATAGTGCAAAATGTCAAAGACCAAAAATGAGTGAAAAAGGATAAGTTTATCTTCAGTACCACTCCAGTTTTAAAACAATCACATCTTTCATTTTACCTCTAGACTACTTCAGAGAAGTAACTGAAATCCCTCAAAAGTAGTATCTGTACTTACAGTATAACAAAATTAACTCCTGACTCCAGTTGCAGGCATTCCTATGTTAAATAATAACACTATGAGCTGTAACTAAGACTTGATGGAAATCTTTGGCTATTTTAAGCACACTTAAATTATACTTTCCTTGCTGTCAGACTGCAAGGTACTCATAGCAGCTCTCTCCAGAAAAAAAAAAAGTAATTTTATTTAGCCTTATTACAGATTTTTCCCAAATATTCTCAAAGATAGTTTAATTAATATAACAGTTTCAGAAACACTGAGTAATAAAAATAGACCAAGCAGTTTACTGAAGCTCTATCAAATTATGAAGTACACAATGAGCAATAGAAAACTAACTGTTTGCTAATTGATAGTCAAATAACTGATTAATGCACATAACAGTTCTCTGGCTGTTGCACATGTACCTGTGGTATTTCACATGCAACTCTCTTACCTAGGAATATTTGGCTTTTTCCACGTAAAATATATCTATAAAATTAACTGGGAACAAAGAAGAAGATTCATGCTAAATTATCTACTCCTAATTGCTATCATCAAAGTGAACTGAGAGTAAGAATTGATCCAGAGATAAAACCAACACATTGAAACCCATCATAAAATGTCCTCATACTCATATCCCCAAATCCATCTTCACTGTTAATTATTCACATCAGCCTATGCAAATACAAGAAATTGTCACTGAAAGATCCCTTAAAAATGTAATGAGTTCTGGAAAGGCATTTACTGAATACTGTCTTAATATAGGAAATATATTTCCTATATTTCAGCAGGGAAACTATGATGAAAATTGATGAAGCTTTCCTATACGGAAAGGTAGAGTAGGTCCTCAGACTTCTTCTGAAATTCAAGTAAATAATACAGATGACACAGAGATAAATTTTTAACCCAAAATGTAATTATTTGGATAAGGAATTGAAAGCCTCTTTTGGAGGACATCAGGTAGAAGCTAGAAATGTAATTTGATCCAAAAGCAACATAAGTCACTGTTGGCTGGTACTAAACAAGGAGGTTAAATGAGATGAAAAGAAATCATTTTTAAGCAAAATAGCCAGAGCTTATTATAAAGAAATAACTTGGAGAAACTTTATGTTTTCAAACAAAGCATTTATTACAAGAGTGAAACCATAGCTTACTACAGAGAACCTTAAATTATGATTTTTTTACTAAAACAAATTTGAAAGCCTACTACAGAGATGTCACACGGTATTGAGTCCTTAATCACGTGCATCAGGATAAAAAAGGAAAGGAACAGAGAGGAAAATATCCAGAAATTTAAAATTTATACTGATATTCAAAGATGAAACAGATTTTGGAACCGTGAAACTTGCTGTTGTTTACTGGGTTTGAAACTCTTTTTCAGATAGATAGTGCTTGCAGGTAAGAAGATAAAAATGTTTAGCAAGACTAGCACATGAAATCCTAGGTAATGTTGCTTAGGAACTTCAAACCTCTTAACTTTCTATCAAAGAAAAAATTAAATCAAAGTCACTTTTTTCCAAATATATTGCCCAGGTGAGTAGGGCAGGGATAATACAAGTATAAAAAAATCTTTAATGGATCTTGTCTGCTCCTTTCCCCTAAAATTCAGGTTACAAATGAAAAAAAAAAAGTATTCTTTCTGCTCCCATCCAGTTCTTCCTGGCTATTAAATCATAAATATTAGATTTTGCTGCCCAGTTTCTCTCTTTATGAAAAGCTCTTGAGTTTCCTCTTGCTGTTGCCTATGGCTTTTTCTGGCATCAGACCTCAGTTTATCTAATTCTTTCAATACTGTGAAAATCATATTCCAAATTATGAGCATACCCCTGGAAGATGCAAGCCTGACTTAAAACAATTTAAATTTTTTTTTTTAATAAATAGATTTGTAAATGTTGCTTCCATTTCATATGTGGGAAAGGCTGGTCACAACAAGCATGTTAAGGTTATAGTAGTACATCATGTGAGAATTTTGACATTTTATGCTGATGGTTTTGTTATGAGCACCATCAGTAAAAAGAAATAAGCCATTTTTCAATCTGTTGTTTCCAATCACTGTGGCAAACTATGGATAAATCTGACCAGCATTTAGCCAGCTGCAAATTAGGAAAGCCATGAACAGCAGCAAAGACAATGGATAGATTTTTCAGCACACTGAGGGAGACAGTATGCCGGGCATAATCCATATTTCTTTGCCGTTCTAAGGAGAAGGTCAAGGTTTATGAAGGCTAAGGGAATATCTCAGGACCACTCCCTTATGAATAAAAACAATTTTTTTTCTGTCAAAGCATTTTTTTTTAATCATATTGTTATTTTGCAGGAAGTCTGCATAGTGTAGCACACACATACAAAGTATGAACATTCTTAAAATAAATTAATTAAAATGAAATTAACATTCCAACAAAATGTAAGAATATGAGTCTTTCAAAAAGCCTTTTAAATGATGGGTTGGTTTTTTTTTCTGGTGGCCGGATTTATCAGAATTTTTTGAGGTTTCTTGCTGCTGCAGCTGTCCATGAAGCACAGACTGGGGAGTATTTCCATTTCTAGAGATATAATTCAGACTTGAAAGCATATTGTCTACAGAGTTCACATCTCTTTATTTGACATCTTCATTTTCAAAACTGCCCTTCTTTTCCAAAATAAATACTTCCATGTACATTTTACTGTCCAAAAAAGAGCTATGAGACAGTCACACCTAAAATGCTTTTGGTATTATAAAGTCATGAATTAATATTTTCAATGTGAATATCAATCCTGGGTTTGACACTAGAATTTATTCTGGCTTCTTAAAATACTTTGTACTTTGTTTTAACAAGCACAGAGTGACAGATCTTATTTTATTGTAGTTTCAAAAAGAATAATTTTGTTCTGTAACAAGACAGGGATGTTGAAGGACAAATTATGTTATTACCTCCACTGAATACATAAAAATGGAGATGTTAATATGTCTAGTCCTATTATTAATAGGAAAGAGAAATGGTAATGGACAGTAAAGAAAGGGAGAAAAAAAACCCACAGAAAACCACCATCATTTGATGCAGGAAAATGTTCAAGGAATTCTATTTTCTTCCTGTCAGTTCCTTCAAAAACTTCCTGCCTCAGAACATTCAATGAATTCCAAATATGTTCTCTGTTTCCAAGAGGAGAGAAGAGGTTTGTCTTCAATTAAATACTTCATTTCAATTTTGATCACATATTTAAATCCATTTATCTATGAATTTGTATACTTAATGAAGAAGTCAGATTAATTAATTTTGTACTTGCACAAGATTTAAAAAAAGCATTAATAATTTAGTAGGTTGCTGAATAAGGATTATTATGTGGATCTTCACAAAGTAGGTCTTTAAATATAGACGGTCTATTTTTGTATTGACTTAAATAGAAGACCCAAATTTACCCTTTTGCACCACAAAAAAGCAAAATAAAAGTTTTGTTTCCTTTTTGGAGATGTAGCAAATTAGGAAATCAAATAAAAGAGGGCACACTTGACTACTTGGCTACACAAGCCTAAACCAAAAACATATAGTCAAAATTTATTCATCATAAAAAATGCCTAATCATAACATTTCAGACACTTCAGATCATTGACACTATTATTAAGTTTTATTGTAAATTATATTCTTCTGCATTGTCTTATTTTTCATGTATTAGAGTCGATGAAATATTTCAAAGTGCTGTTTTAGTTAAAAACCTTTTCTTATTCCTTTGAAAGAAGCCATTTAATCAATTCCTGAAATCAAACAATCCATCAGTCAATCTAGAGTCAATAAATCACAGAATATTTTTAATTAAAGAAATAATCTGTGATCATGTAGCTTTTCAAATGAACAGTTAGGTTGCAAGGAAAAAAATACTTCAGATTGAATATAGATTTCAAACTCATCCTAAAAATACTGTCATGTCTATCAAAACCCTGGCAGGCGTGAGGCACCAGAGAGTCATTGGAAAATACACTCTAAAAAAAAAGGAAAATACATAACAATTGAGAAACAGAGTTTAGGAGCATATTTTAATAAAGTGGTATTCTTCCAGTTGGCATATTGTTCTTGCTTGCAGTTGCTAGAGGTTTAGCTGCTATTGGATTATTAATCAGTGAGTAAGAGTCTGGACACCTACAAAGACATGCATAGAAATCAAAATTTCTAATTTCAAAGCCTCACTGTTTGCTTCTGATACAAAACTAGGATATATTTTACATATTCATTAATATCAGTCAGAATTATATGCATAATTTCAGTAATTTTCTCTGTTCATTCAGTTACACGGGTAAGTGGACTGAAACCAAAATATTCCCTTTAAAGTCACTGCTCTGGGCTCCTCCATTAGTCATTTGTCATTTTAAGTACACAGTTTGTGTACTGCAGTGCAGTTTCACAGTGATCCAGTATCTGATAATTTATTATTTTCAAAACACTTAATTCAGTGTGACTTCAGAGAATATACGTACATTTAAACAACTTGGACCCAGGACTGGTAGGGATATTGGGCAAGTTCACAGAAAATACAAAACTGGGAGAAGTTATGGCTCCCTCACAGACATGGAGGCCCTGCAGAGAGACAGTCACAATTGGGGACTGGGCGAACACCAACGACATGAAGTTCATGGAGGGAAAGTGCTGGATTCTGCACCTGGGATGGGACAACCCTGGATGCACAGACAAACTGGAAAGGGACCTGGGAGTCCTGGTCGATGACAAGTTGAACATGAGCCAGCAGTGCCCTGGCAGCCAGGAGTGACATCCTGGAGTGTCCTGGAGGGCACCAGGCTCAGCATGGCCAGCCAGGCAAGGAAGGGGATTGTCCTGCTCTGCTCTGCACTGGGGCGGCCGCATCGTGAGTGCTGGGGGCAGTTCTGGGTACAATAGTGTAGAAAAGACATGAAGCCATTAGAGACCATCCAAAGGAGGGCCCAACAACATGGTGAAGGGCCTTGAAGGGGAGCCCTGTGAGGAGCAGCTGAGGTCCCTTGGTCTGTTCAGCCTGGAGGAGACTGAGGGGAGACCTCACTGCCGTTAGCGCGTCCTCACGAGGGGAAGAGCAGAGGCAGACAGGGATCTCTTCTCTGTGGTGACCAGTGACAGGACCCGAGGGAATGGCCTGGAGCTGTGTTAGGGGAAGGTTAGACTGGACACTAGAAAAGGTTCTTCACTCAGAGAGTGCTCAGGCACTGGAACAGGCTCGCCAGGGAAGTGGTCACAGCACCGAGCTGGACCAAGTTCAAGAAACATTTGGACAATGCTCTTAGGCACTCTCCAGGTGTGACTCTTGGGGTGCTTCTGCGCAGGTCCAGGAGCTGGGCTCAATGATCCTCAGGGGTCCCTTCCAACTCAGCATATTCTGTGCTTTGATAGAGAAAAAAATAGCTATAAGGTGAAATTTTCATATTGAGGAAAATTTTATTCAGGGATTATTTGGCCTTCAAAATCAAAATGCCAGGTTCTAATTTGCTTTATAAATCTTCTTTCTTTAAAATTTTCTTTTCAGTACATGACAGGGCAAGAACACTAATGTTTTAGTACTTAAGAACACTAATGTTTTAGTACTTAGCTTTTTTCCCAAAAGATGAAGATTTCTTATTTTATTTTTGTCTGGGTACATGTAATTCTGGAATAATTCCATAATAACTGCACTGAATACACTAGCCCAATTAATGCAACAATTCCATCAAGTTCTCTGTTAAACTGAGAGCTACTCTCATTAAATTTCATGTTGTACCTAGTAAATCTTAAGTCTGGTAGAATTTGACCCATTCTTTTCATGTCAATAATTTATATCTTTGATTTTGCATGTCATACCTTAACTCGAATGATTAACACTGCCCTGCACTATTAAAATTGTCCACAAAAATACTCTTCAAATTATTGCTTTTTCAACACGGCATATTGCTGAAAATCAATTGCTAATAAAAGCTGACATCTTCTGTTGAATAATATGGTCTCTTACACCAGTATATTTGGAATAAATTCTATGTATCTACAATATTCATTAAGCTGAATACAAACAAATCAGCTACCACTTCTTTTCCAGCTGAATGCTTTAACCACCACTTATGGCACTCCATATATAAAGTGTGAGAAGTCCTAAACTGAACACAAGTTCAGAGCTATTTCTACTTTTTCAATGTGCAATATTCCCAGTTTTATGACCAGAATAACAACGAGAGGTAGAGCTTTACTTATTTGGGCAACATATTGTTTAATTATGCATATAGAGATGTGTGTATATGTATGGGTGGTTAAGCATAAAGTGAAAAAAAGTAACAAAAGCCTGGGGCAAAAGGTTAGCTAAAAACCTATGTACTTCTGAGGATCTTTCGCTCTAAAGGCAACACGTTTTAGATATTAAATCCAAAATTCTCTTATTCTTTCAGTGACAATCAGTTCCCCAAAGGCATCTAAGAATGTGACTACACTTTTAAATGCTTTATGATATGAGAGCTCTTGTGGGTATGGTGTTTAGTTAAAGGGCAGGTTTGTACTTCTGAAGTTACTTGGATGAGAACCCTTCTTAAGAGTGCAAAAAAATTCTACATAGTCCACAGTCTTCTAACTCATAATCTAAATTTTTAATCCTCAGTAGTTTCAGAAAGCTTTTAATATGTTAGTTTGACAAAGCTTTTATTAGAATTTGTTACATTTGTACCATGAATTTCTACCCTTTGTGCAAAGTTTTTAGTTTGTGGGATTTTTTTGTTCTGTTTGTGTTTGGTTTTTTTTTGGTGTGTTTTTGTTGTTGTTGTTGTTATTGTTGTTTAGTTGGTTTTTTTTGGTTGGCTGGTTGGTTGGGATCTTTGGGAGTTTTGTTGTAGATAGGTGGGGTTCTTTTACTTTCTTCTTTCAATTAAAATTAAAAGCTTTGGGATTGAAGAGCAAAGTTGAATCTTCTCTAATGTCCTGTCCAATTTATTTCTCATGAGAAATAATATTTAGTGCTGGCAAAAAGTATTTGCAGAATATTTTGTCCTAAAAGGAAGAAAGTGTCTTTTTCCTGTCTGCCACGTTTAAGCTTGTCATGATTGTTTCATTTATATTCAGACAAACCTTATAGAAATTGTGGCTAAATATTTTTTTCATGTTTAATATTATTTTAGGCATTTTTTTTGCTTTTGCCATGTTAAAAGTCAGAAAATAAATTTGTTGTAGGTGGAACTAAAAAGCATTAAGTGCCATAAAGATCAGTGTTACAAAAATAAGTGAATAATAGGATTGATTGACACTAGGTAGGAGTTTTTGAGGCAAATGGTGTATCCAAACCAGGGAGGGTGTTTTTCTTTGACCTCAATTAGGTTTAGTCATTCTGACTATGCAGAACAGAGAACATTTGTAAATTAACAATTTCAGTACTTTTTTTGCACTGAAACATAATGCTGTGTATAAAAGCTGCAAAACAAACTCTCATTTGTGTGTCTGTGTGTATATAAATTCTGGAATTGAAATCTCTGGGTCTAATTGATTCATGTCTGGATTAAGAGGTGAACTAAATGAGCCAAGAGGCCCTTATACGTCTTTTATTCCCGGAGATTTTATGAAAATCCCTCATTAGTCATTGAATTTCAGAATATCTCAATATTTACTTAAAGAAAAAAAACTTGAAATTTGTATTTTTAGTAGATGACTCTCATGTTTCCTCTTTTTTTTCTTTTGGGCTTTTTTTCTGACTCAAGAAACTGAGTTGTTTTTCGGTTTTGTTTGTTTGTGGGGTTTTTTTTTGCCAGATTATGCCTATTTAAAAACAAACAAAATGACATTCAAGAATCTCCTAAAGGTAGAAGAGGGTGAAGACAATAATTTTATATTTGTAAAGACAAAAAGGTGTAATTTTGAAAATGGGACTCTCATGACCAGTAAACATCAGTTACAAAAACTAGTGACATTTTCCTAGAAGTGTCAAAGGAAAATGATTATGTTACATGCCAGCTACCTAGAAAATTCTATATAGCACTTTGCATATCTTTATTTCTATACTAAGCTGGAATATAGCTGAAGAAAAGAGATCACTTTTCAAAAATAGAAACGTTTCTTCAACATCTAACAAAAGATAATCTAATATCTAATTTCCTTGACTTTCTTATAACCTTAGGATGTCATGTTACTGCAATACTTTTGCAGTATTAATTATTTGTTCTCAAAAGAATTTGTTGCACGTAGCCAGAGGTAGCCAAAAACCTGCTAGATTCACAGACATTTAATATACTTCCAGGATCAAAGTCTATAGGAAAACCCAATAAGTAGATCTTGCACATAAACTTATTCCATTATTATGAAGATATTTGCATCTATGAAAAATACACAGTAGTCTCAGAGAAGAGTTGTAAAATTTTACAAGAAAGTAAAGTGTGCACAAGAAAGCCAAATTTTATAAGAATTGCAAATAAATATCATTGTGAGTATATTGAAATACACCTATTGTATGGATGCTTAGCTCAATATGAATTTTAACATAAAATCTAGAGAAACAGTATTGGATAAAAAGCATAGTAAAGATTCTCAAAAAGGACTACTTTGAAGTTAAATGATGCTAAACACAATATCAGCATCGATAACTCTAATACTAATAACAACACTATAATCCTAATTTTAATGCTACTACTTTGAAATTTAATTGCTTAATTTAATGTCTGTATTACATAAATGAAATTGAACTTGTAGTAGCAATGTAAATGCTAAACAGTTAAGGTGTCTTTTCTATTCAAGCTTTGTGACTTTAAAATAGTCATTATAGAAAAATAAAGACAGAGGATGAATTTATTCACAATATGAATTATTAAAGCTTTACCTTTAGCCTTTGGTGCTTTATTATGGCATCTAAGAAGAAAAAAAAATAGTCGAAGGATACCACATCATCTCTTGAAAGCATTGTTTGTCCAGGCGTGCCATAATAAAACATATCTCCAACAGAACTACGAAACAGCATAAGCATTTCAAATTACAAATTATACCTGCCTACATTCTTTCTGATGTCTGAATTTCATTGCTATAATTTTGTGAACCTATATCCAGTAAAAAGTTTTGCCTAGCATTCAGTGTTCCACTGATTTTTAGTGAAGTTTTGGCTACTGAGAGTTACATTAATAATCGTGCATAGTCAGCTAGACAGACTAATCCAGCAGGCATTAATCAGTTTTGCCTTTACCCTTTTTAAGTTGTTCACAACATGACATATACATATATATATATATATATATATATATATATACACTGCCTCTACCACATACCTTGAGGAACAGCAACACTATGAAACTTGGGGTTATTAATTTTTATTTCTTATACAACTAGATATTTAACAAGCATTTTCAAAAATCTTTTATGAACCCACTTCATCTTTTTCTGCACCACTTTATCCAGTGAAAGGACCACTTTGTTAGGACCTTAACATGGAATGTGGAGGACTTTTTCTTGAAGCAGTGCTGTACAGGACTAAAGCAGACTTTTCCCCTTTCTCTCTCTTACTTCTGTCATTCATCCTGCCTCATCAGATAATTAACATTATGAAGTGGGAGTCAGTAGGCAGGGCATTCAATGGGGTTCTAGTTATTACTCTTATGGTAATTTCAACTGAAGAATTTCACACAATACTCTCAGAGAACCCTAAGTTACCTATAACCTCATGGCTACACTTGCCTAGGAAAACAAATCCTCAGGAGGAAGGGGTTTGTGAAGACTTCCATCTCCTGCATTGCTTCCTAGATTAGGGAAAGGCATGGAAAGGAGCTCACCATGCAGTTTGAACTCTTTCTTTTTGTGTAATAATATCCATGTAATAATATCCTCGACTGAAAGAACAGGATGCAATGAATGTGTTAGGAGTATCAACAGTTTTAGAGATTTCGTTCTAAAGCTGTCAGTGTTTCAAGATTTGGATGCTGTAATACAACTCTAACTTGCATTCCACATCACTGTGAATAATATTTTACAGTGTAAAACTGCACACCACCATAATAAATCCAATTAGTCCCCAGATCTCAGTATACTGGTAAATTAAATGTGATGAGACAGGTTATGATACTAAAGCCATTCATCACAGATAGCTCTTTCTCATTAAAGAAAGATAGCCCATCCAAACCACCTCGAGCCAGAACATGTCTTTAGTCCTAAACCAAGACAAGGAGGTTTTGGGGGTTTTTTGGGGGGGGGGTGGAGTGGGGGAGGACATGGCTGAAAGACCATGCAAATCACTATGAGAATCCATGGAACTTTCTATTCTATAGTGTCCAGAAATCTCATGTTTAACTTACTGGTATGAATATAGCCAAAGGATTCAAATTTAACACAACTATCTTGAAAGATCTGGAAATAAAATCTCTACCTATAAAGCCTACCATACATTCTAATAAAATGAAAAAGTAATAAAATCCATTTTTTCCCCCTAATAAAATTAGGGATATTAAATGTTAGTTTTTTAATTAAGATGGCTATTAATAAGTTCATCACAATGTGAAAAATATAATTTGAACCTTTTTTTTTCTTTTTTTTTTAATTTTGAGCAGTGAAATAACTCCTACTTGTTGAGATGTCAGTGAACCAAGCAACTACCAGAATTCTTTGAAAAAGTATAGTCACCTATTTGGTATCAAAGCTATTAAAACACATCTAAGTAGGTTTTGAAAGGTGCTCAACTCTTATCTAGTACTAGAATTTCCAGTGTTCTTGAACAATTACTGTGTCAAGTATGATGATATCATACTTGTTCACAATACAGTGAATAACATGAATCTCCTTAGAATCAAAAACTGTCCTTTATGTTTTAGACATTTAGGTGAATTACAAAGATATACCAAACTCAGTGTTGTAAAGTCTTGGAAAGATGTTTAGATATGGAATTTAGTCCATTTACTTAGAGGTATTTTGGAAACTCATGGCAGAGTTACATGTCTTCCATGTAAATTGATATTTTATGCCGTAATGTAAGATGAGTTGTTTGACCTCAGAATGTTACAATGTTAGTATTGTGAAGTGGTCTCATTTGAGAGGAAATTACATATTAGTCAAGATATCCATGCAGGTCTGATGAATGTGTCTATACACTTTAATTTGTGAGGGGTTGAGCTTTGTTTATTTATTTATTTTAATTGTCTCTTGGCATCCATAGAAAAGAACCATAGAGTAACTCCAAAACAGAACAAATTCATCATAATCTTCAGCAAAATGGAACATTTCTTCAGCTATACTGAACTTTTGCACAGAAAACTGGAGAAAGTAACTTTTTAATTGAACTATATTTAGTATTTGGAGTTTTTTAAGAGTAAAGTTTCATCTTGCTTAAGTATTAAGTATCACCTTGTCCTTTTGCTTTCTGCATTTCCCTGCATTGTCATTTACCCTATCTGCTGAATTAACTTGAGAATAAATTTATTTTTCCTTTGCTTTTTATTTCTTGCTCTTTGTTCCACAGCATGCCACATGGGTGCTTGAGGTATCATATGCTCTCATCTTGCACCATCAAGAAACATGAGGGGTCACTGTGAAAGGAACCTGGTGATCAGCTGTTGTTATTGGCAGTGTGTAGAGAGATATGTGTGGACTAGTAAGCCTACTCTCCTTTTAAACCCTACTACTCCTATGGAAAAATTGGTTTCAGAAGAGGATTGGATGGCTAGTTCAGGCATGGCTATCAATAGCATTGTCATGTAGTGTTAGTCTAAAATAAATCCTTCCTAAGGAAATATATTGCACCAGCAGCACTGCTGAACTTGTGAGATAATACTTCATCAGAAAAGTAACATTGTTGATTCAGGATAAAGTCCTCTGAAAGTAAATTAAATCCTGTTCCAATGAACAAGCCAAAACCATCCATATATCAGAATAAAAATGAATAGGGAAAAAAATGGAAATATAATTCATCTAAATGCACTAAGAAGAATAAAATCCTTTGGTCCCAGAGAAAGAACCAAAAAGATGAGCCTATCATACCTTAAGGGATAAATATAAACCAGGTTATTATTATAGGCGTTTAATATGAATGTCCTACAGGAAAACTGAATTTAGCACACTCTTTACCTTATTGAATTCTTTTTCTAAATTTCTGATTCAAAAATGCAAGGGAAAGACACACTTAATCCCTGATATAGTGTAGTCTAGATGAAAAAATAGTGCAATATGAAGGTAGGCTCCTTCAGCCTCTGTAGCCCCATCTCTTTTTTACTCAGCTAAAGCTCTCAAGAGAAAAAAAAGAGCTTAAAAATCAACATTATTCATTCAAATGAAAGAGGAAGAATGGGAAAGAATGATGATATAGTCTTGTTTCTGTGCACTAAGAAATTCAGCACTTGTATTATCTCTTGAGAATGTAAAATAGCTCTGCTTTACCAACAGTATTGAAAGCCCTGAAGTCAGCTCTTTACCAGGCAGGTGAAATCCTTCTGCCTTGAATGCCTAGAAACACTCGGAATGATAGCACAGGCTATGGACTTTGCAACATTGTAGCAATTATTCACTAGCATGTTCATATTCAGGCAAAACCATGTGAAGTCTACATATCTAAGACAATTCAAATACATAAAACTCTCAACTGGGGTTCAATTTCTGTCCTAACTGCTGTTCTTTTCTAAAGCAATTGAAGTGTTTGAACAATTTGCTACATTTTCTTTACCATATTGTATGCATTTTTCTTACCACTGGTCCTTTTTTCCCTGTTCATCTGTATTGGTTATAAAGAAAAAAAAAAAAAAGAAAAAGAAAAAGAAACAGAATAATACTCACCTCTTACTATATTTATTACTAGGTGTCTTGCATAATCTCAGTGCCTAAGAAATTTATCTCTAAACACTTAAATTTTCTCTCCATTACTCAAAATCATTCAATTTCACCCATCATTTCCTGCATACGTCCAAAATTTGTTCTGCTGAAATTCAGTCTCCTTAGGTCTCACTTCAGTACTAAATATAAACTAAAAGAGATTGCATTACAACCTTCATGGTCACCTTTTCTCCCTATACTGTGAAGCAGTAGTGTACTCATATTTACAGAATCCCTGATATTTATTTCTTCACATAGTATGTCACAGCTTATATCATTAGACTTTAAAAGAAATTGTGTCAAAAATTATATATATAGTTTATAAATTACCAATTATTTTCTCCAGCATTAACACAAATTACTATCTTACAATGCCTTGAATGTGAAAAATGTGTAAATATCCCTAAATTTCTCTACCAGTCTAAATTTCAATATTAGAATTTCAAATTTTGCTTCATTTATCCTTCAATGATTTTCCAGAATGTCCCAAATTATGGGTGCAAATAGATGAAATAGGAAAGACAATTTATTTTCATCTGCAAGATGAAGTTTATTTCAGTAATTTTAAGGAATTGTGTAAAATTTCTACAATGTAACTTTACAGGTAAAGGGAGTTCTCTATAAACAGACTTCCCTTTCCCCTCCCCTTATGTCCTGCTAGACCTCACTTCTATTTCTCCTCTAACCAGAGACCAGACACAGGTGAGAAGCGAGGTCACAGACTGTCCACAGAGGAGGATCCTCCTGCCTGTACCACCAGAAGGCTCACAGAGCTCCTACAGCCCTAGGAAATATTTCTATGCAACAGGATTGCCTTAGTTATCCTTGTGCCAGGAGAAAGAGCTAGAATTATTGCAGAAACAGAGCCCCTCTCTGGCTAGCTGATACATCAGGAAGACAATGGCTTTGGGGGAGATACACTCAGTAGGGGGATGGGCTGTGAGACCACCAACTGAAACGAAGTAGGAGAGTCTGTAGCACTTGGCAGGGATTTTTGTTATAGGACAGCATGGTCAGCCACACAGGTAAAGTAATTACTGTGGAATCCATTTAGAGACCACCTTTCACTCTGATGCATTTCATATAAAAAACCAAAAAACTCAAAGCAACAACAAAAAAATCCCCACACCAATCCATGAAAATATTTCTGTTGTCTACTATGCCCTACTGGAAGCACCTGTATTTCATTGCACAGCTGAAACTGTCTTTCTAGACAGCTATATAACCAGAAGGCAAAGTTATTCTGTGTCTTGTTTCTGTTAAAGCAAGAGTTAAAATACATTTTTTATGTTTATCTTCCTCTGCTGTCTCATTAAAGGTTGCAGGAGGAAAAGTGCAATGGCTCCAATTGGATCATTGGACCCAATGCTTGACCCTCAGAGAGAAAATGTGCAGCTCTAAAGAACCAAATGTTCTTATTCGCTCGTTGCTGCAGACAACAGTTTGCACTGTTTGTTGTAGCACATCAAATGCTCAAATATTAACAAATATGCTCAAATATTAAGAATATTAATATTAATATTATTAAATGTTTTAGTTACCTTGCTGCATTTATACTATGAACAAGTGCATGGAAGAACTGTACAGTGAAGCTACAGAAGCCGAATCAGGAAAAGGGTTGTGTGTGTGTGTGTGTGTGTGTGTGTGTGTGTGTGTGTGTGATGGTTCAGCTGCTGCCAACAGTCTGCAAACATCAGAACATGTTATTCTTCCTCATGGAGGATGCATCTTAGAACAGTCCAAATTACCACATGTCTGTTAAATGCTATTCAGACAGACTGTCTGCTTTTGTTTCCTCACCTTTTCTTTACTTCAAAGGGAGGGGAAATTGAAGCAAAGAGGATAACACACTGTGTGTCACATTTCTCATTGAAAACATTGCAGCTTTAAACCTGTAATAAATAAGGCTGAAGATTTACAGTTTCATGAGTTCAGTGGGCTGTGTTATGTCATGTAAAGTCACTGACTGGCTCATGGTATCAAGCAAAAAGTCCTTCCAAGACGCCGATTGTCTTGTGGCACCCTCCAGTTTCTTTTGTGTGCACGTCTGTCTGTTTTCTTTAGAATATCCAAGGGTAACAATTAGCTGTGTCATTTCTTCTCTTACTTTCCAGATGATCTGGAACTTTGTTAGCAAATAACCTTCACAGAAGGAAGCCTTTAAACAGTACCTCCACAAACAGAGTCACAAGAGCAGGTTGTGCTATTTTGTGGTAGTTTTCTCAGCTTGCCTCTGTTAACAGTGAAAGATAATAACATGTTTTTGTGTAGCTACCTAAAAGGCTGTTCCCTAGGTTATGGTAATTGTTTCACTGAAGTCCACAAAAGGCATAATTGAATGTAAATGGAATAATTAGAAAATGCAAATACCTGTGATCTAAGCCTATGCATTTATATGCCTCACACAAAGGTAAATAAAACTTTTCAGCAAACGGGTGTCTTGCCCTGACTCTTAAATGATTCTTCCAGTGATTCTTTTATATACACTGGAATACACACTGGAATACTGAGATAGAATAAAATTAGCAAGTTTTGTCACATCTTCCTTGTCTAAAGCTCTCGTGACAATGATAGGCAAGGAAAATGGAGGGGGAGGATGCAGTAAGGGAAAATGTCATGTCTGTTAAATAGTCTTGAAAATACCTAGCAGAGGGTTGGTTCTGTAAACAGCATAAATGTTTAATCCAAAAACACTCTATATCATTGTTGGCAATTTCATTTTCAATATACAGCTTCACTGGCATAGTTTATATTTAGGTTTTCTGCAGTGTTGACAGGGTTTTCAGAGGCTGTAGGATGTCTTTAAAGCTCTAATAATCTCAGACACTCACAAAGCTTGCATTCCTTCTTATTTCCCTGTTAAACTGCTTGTAGGTTGATTCAGTGCTGTAACTCTGATTTTTATATCAGACTCTGTTAACTCAGCTCCTCAGGCTCTTCTACTCTAAGAGGTATCCCTTTGTCGGGGACCCTCCCCCCACTCCCCAGCCTTTTCATGAACATCAGTTAAGAAATTTCAAATAGAATAAAAGATCGGCAAAGTTGAGCCATATTTTCTCTTGTGCGTACATAAAGGGACATTTAGGATAGCAAAATGGGTGTTTGGGTCCATCTTTAAATATGAGCACAAGTCATTTGTTCCATATTAATTCAGCTTCTGTTAAGATACATTTGCCAGGGAGATGATTATGGTGATACTGTCACTCTGCTGTCTTGGACAAATAAGAGGCCAAATCACTTAAGAGAACATAACTTATTCTACCCTTACATTCCTCAAAAAGCAAAAGGAACAAGTGAATGGAGGAACAGAAGACTTCTGTGTGCTGGTTAGAGTAGAAAAACTTCTCTATATAAAGAGTGAGATAATTCTCACCAGTCTGTAAGGAAGGCAAGATTATGGCCAGTCATCCATGGGTTCATGGAATACATCCACTTCTATGCAGTGTTTTTTCTGGAAGGTTAATAAACAACATAAGGTGAATTTATGTTTCCTTTATTTTCTTTTTTTTTTTTCTATATTCTTATATATTTGGGAGATAAATTCCCTACTGTTAAAAAAAATTATGTTCTTCACTGAAATTTTGCCGCAGTTATCATCTCACTGCATCACGATGCAGCAACATTCCCATAAAAGGTATCTGTTCTGCAACTTCAGGGGCACAATTTCATTAGCCTGTTCCTGTCTGGTTGGAATCTTCACAGAAGAAAACTGTCTTCCCAGACCAAGCATTATAAACAAAATTATCAACCCCTTCTTTTTAAAAGGAACATGCTAGAAATATTTCAGAAAGCTAAATTTCAATGACAAGGTAAACCTTGAATGATTTATACTCACAAAATTGCAAGAGTATAATACAAAATATCATCTTCAGAGCATTATATTAATGATGTTTTTAAATGCTAAAAACAAAAGCAAAAGGAGTGTATGGTCATCCATACACAAGTGTAAAGCTCATCCTCAGGATTCTCCACAGTTCAAACAACAGATGGTCAAAAATGGGGTTGAGAATATTTGAATAAATAACACATTGAAAAGAAGCTTCCTAATATTTACTGGTTTGCATTTGGGGAATGAATGTTTAGAATAAGTTTTTAAGTGCTGTTCATGTCATTCAAGTCAGAGTTTAAATGCTTGCAGCATGTTTTTCTGTGTAATTCTCTCACAAAGAGCAGTGTTATCCACTGCAATCCAGGCTAAACCAGAACTCCCCGTGTTGCAATCCTGCGTCCAACATCAGCTTCCTCTGCTGTTTGAGATCATCACTTCAGTATACATCTAAAAGGTTCTTCAGGACCACTGATTAGGAGGACCACATATTCAGCTTCTGAAGGTCTTATAAGACAAACTGTAATACCTGTTCCTACCTTGCTGAGCAAAATTAAATTGTGAAGCTACACCTAATGTGTAAGTTAGACTTCTCTAAAAATACCAGATGCAGTTCAGCGCTTTGATTGCCCTACAATAAAATGGGCAGAGTTTTAGAGTAAGTACGAAAATAGCATGAAGCCAGCCTTATTCACTAATGAGCCTTTGATCATGTAATAACCCCTCCTGCAGGAAATCCCTTGATGGCATGTTTTCTCACTTATTACCTTCCCCAGACAATACTTACACAAAATTGAGCTAACAGAAGACAAAGAAAGATTATTAGACACTGATTCTAGTTTTCATTTTCTGCCTCCCTCTCTGCACAGCAGCTACAAAAATCTCTCTTCAAAGTCCAAAATAAATGTTCCGTGAATGTAATGTTCTTCACAGTAGAGGAAGCACAAGCAGCCCAGGCTAAAGAGGAAAAGCTAAAAATGACACTATACAGCTTGCAAATAAACATCAATACAGACAGACTGATGCACCGTAGAGAATTATACAGTTCTTCCATGCTAAATAACTTTCTTAAAGAAAACTAAACAAAAAAAAAAAGAACAAACAAACAACAACAAAAAAAAGATAAAAAACAAAGGAAAAGGAAGTTATAAAATAAAACCATAATAAAATTAGAAAGATGAAAAGAAGACTCTTGGGGAAGGACTCAAGGTTGTTTTCCATTCTATGGTGAAAATTGGTGTAAGCTGAATCAACACCCGGAATTTTGAAGTGGAAAAGTACATGGTTGATCATACCATCAAACAGATTTGGGTGAAGTGAGCGCAATTTTGGTCAGCATCTGACATATTTGTAATGTAAGCAGATTTGGTTTATCTTATTATATGTTTTGCTGAGATTTATCCTTATAAGTATTATTGGTTTCATTGTTTCTGTACACAGAAATTGAACTACATTAACAGGATATTACTCCTACTTTCTCATAAAGACAGCTGCAAAATTATTTTTGCTTTATGTTTCTGTTGCAGAAGTTGTCACTATTTTGTCTCCTTTTTCACAGAAATGAAATAATATTATTTATTTCTGTCTGGAAACAGAAATAATATTATATGTTTTAGTATTGTTATGCAGTAGCTCAGATGTAGCTTCTGAAAAGCTAAGGCTATCCATGTTAGCATCCAGAGCTAATCTTCAAGTTGGGAGAATAACAATAGACAAAACAATTTAAACCCAAGAGAGGCATCTGGTCTGTACTGCAGAAAAATAAATACTGCTACATTTCTGTCCCAGACAGTGTCTGAATATCAGAATCTGAAGATACCAAAAAAGAAAGGATATGGAATAAAAGTAAGCTTTCCACAACTCATTGTTCTCTCCTAAAGTGATAAAGTAAGAAAAATAAATACCAGGGTAAAAGAGAGAAAAAAATCACAACAACAAAAAGTAAAACAAGATCTGAAAAAGATGCACCTCCAAGTCATTTAGCAACACACTTTTCTGGGACCTTACATTCTTCTTTTTTCTCTCAATTACTGTTCCTTATCTGTACTTGTAGATAACCACATTTCACTATGCAAAATATCAATTAAGATACTGATAAATAAACACTGCTTTGGAAAACAGCATTACTTTTGAGATGTTTCAGAGAAGGAAAATTCTGATTCAACACATTCCAATGTGGTGATGCTTTTCTGTCTCAAAATCAAGTACTATGGTTTTCTCTAGTCTATGCTTCAGTCTTAGTTCACTTGCAGTGCTCCAGCTGCAAGTCAGAGGGAGAGCTGAATCCTCACACTGAATGGAGCTGGAAACTAGAACTTGGTGGGCTTGAGCACCATCCAGGCAGGGAAAGTGTGCAGAGAAGCTCTGGGTCCTTGCTAGCAGAGATGCTGGGGGTCACACCTTTTGCCGAACTCTCCTTCCCGAAAAACAGCTGAAATCCATGGGAGGGTTGGCAGCACCCAAGCTGAACAGACACCTCAGCTGTAATGACAAGGCCAGGCCTCCTATTACTGAAGTTGTCCTAAAATGTACACAGCCCAACATTGTTTTCCAATTCCTTTCAAGTACTGAAGCACGCTCTTGAACTATTTCTCTCTCAGCTTGGAGGAAAATGTAATTCTTATGTAAGGAAACACTAGATGGCTATAATTGAATGCAGTAAGTTTAGTAAAGGTCCTTCTTATCATATGGTCAAAATACATAAATAAATAATGATGGCTCAAAGAAATTTAAAAGCTAGAAAACAGGGAGAGAAAAGAAAGAAAAGAATCTATCCTTTTGGCAGCAGCCTGGATTTATGCTGCATTTAAATGGTCATGAGACTGAAGGCAGGGACCTTCATCTAATTTTAGGCAACTCTCTTTTCATTCTGTCATTTATGCCATTCTGTAACTGGAAAGCAATGCTCTTTGAGTTCCTTATGGGGATATAAATATTAATGTCTATTAGGAAATCAAATTCTGTAATAAAGATCCCCACTGGAAATATATACTAAATAGTCTTATTACAAGGGAAGTTAAACTAAAAATTTTGTTTACAGTCATTGAGGAACACAAAGAAAATATCTGCATCTCCAACAGATGGGGATATAAATATATAAGTAAATTTAACTACAAGCTGTTTTAACAGTCTCCAGGATGAAAAAAAGAAAAAGAAAAGGACATTGGATACATCTTTGAGAAATTTTTAAAACACCCTTAATTTTAAGCAATTATTTCAGAATTATAACAAAAATTATCTATAATTTAGTTATCTGAAAATCTTTACAGAAACTGACACACTGCTAAGATTTCATAATTAAGCTAGCAGACAAAAATGGAGTCAATTGGAACTATGAATCATCTAGATTATTGAAAAGAAATTTAGAGCATTAAATGATGAAATCTCTTATCAGTCATTTGCTGGTTATCTGTCAGATATAAAGAGAGCCTGATACAAGTTTAGAAATAGGATTCAAGATTACTAAGGAGAAGCAAAAAAAAATGTTTCACTCAGGAATAGGCATCCTTACCTACTTTTTTATACACAGAATTTTAAAGGATGTCAATGCTAACTCTTCAATGGATTAATTAACGTTTTCATTTGCATGCCATATTTAAAATTTTAAGATTCATTGCCTAATGTGTTTCAAAATAAATTACTTAGGCTGCATTTGCTTATTCTATTTATCTTGACAAAGCCATTTGTCACCTTAAAAAGAGGCAGAAAAATTGTAACATTGATGCGACTAAGAGGCCAAGAAATTAAGCTTCATGTATCATTCAGTGCATCAATAGATGGAGTTCATGAAAACAACACCATATCTCATATAGGTAAGCCTTGAGGAACACTGGCAAGTGTTAGTGTGGGCTAATACATATCAATTCCAATATTTTACCAGTCTGCAAAAAATTCCCATTAATTTCATTTGTGCTGGGCAGGGCATTAGGTAAGTGGCATGATTATAGCACCCTCACCTGCATCATGAGTTGCTGTGAAAATGACTGATAATGGACAGCATCCTTATTAATGACTAATTTGTATCATCAATGGGGTAAAAATCACTGGGCTCAGGATCAATTATTTAGTTCTCATAGCCTCTTCTTGAAAAGTGGGATAAAAAACTTGGAAAAATTGGAAGTTCTGCTGAATTTAGAACATTCAAGCAAAGTTCACACTGTTCACTTTTTAGTGTTGAAAATGTCAATATTAATTATAATGCGTTAAGAGCTTGACAGCCTAACAAACAGATGAAAAATTGGGTCATTCAATTCTACTCTAGAACAAGACTCCTTGTAGTTCATGTAATATGTATGAATCCATGGGTATCTTCCATTTAAAATATAATGGCTCCTTGTAGTGTTTTTGTCAAAGTCACTCCTTAAGAAAAGCTATTTCATTTATAAAGCCGGTTTTTAGCAGCTTCCAGAGAAATCCTGGTAGGCCCATAGGCTAAGTGGGTAAACAAGTTGAAGTCCTAGAATTTCCATAGCCTTATCTCTCTAATTTTGCTCCATAGTTTGAAAAAGACATGAGACATATTGTTGATGTGCAGCATGGTGGAACTTGGTCTTGTTAAAATGATGTTAATAGTATAGATTTTTTCATTATAGATAGTCCAAACACATTAAGAAGAGTTGAAGAACTTGTTTCCTGGAAGATCCTTAGCTCAAGGTGTTGTGACTTCAACACATAAACATCTTGAACCAGGCTGTCTTGGAGGCAAAATGGATACCAATCTGAGAAACAATATTTTTCGTTCTTTTGCTGTAACATAATATTTGCATTTTGAGAGAATTCTCTTTTTTCTTTTTCTTCTCACTTTACATAAAAGCATAGGTTAAATCCAAAGCAAATAAACTGAACAAATTCAGTTACCAGCGCTAAAACTAAAAGGTAGATAAAATTCAATGACATTACAAGGAAAATGTGGTTGCTATCATGAAACTCAGTCTACTAATACAACCTTTCATGGGTTCACAAGTAGAATCTGAGTTGGTTCACAGTTTTGTAGAAATTAAAAAGATCTCTAGCTTCATAGGCAATTTCTGGAATATAACGTTAAAAT
Organism: Fringilla coelebs; assembly: GCF_963513975.1. NCBI lineage: Eukaryota > Metazoa > Chordata > Aves > Passeriformes > Fringillidae > Fringilla > Fringilla coelebs. The sequence goes on along the minus strand of NC_140030.1, from coordinate 42,506,535 downwards.
AGTTATTGCTTAAATGTGAACCTATGTAAAAATGGAATAAAGAAAAGGGAAAAGAAAGTAAGTCTAGCAATTGGAATACCTATTGCCTGGAAAGAAAACTTTGAGATGAAATGTAGACAGCTGACAGTATCAATAGCCTGGTTATAATTGTGTTCCTTTGATTTTAAGGGCCATATTTTGTCTCCCTCAGGCTAGATTCTAGCCAAAGATCATCAGTCTGGTAGAACTCGGTACTGACCATAAAACATATAAAGAGAAGCAAGAGTCCTGAGCAAGTGATTAGTGGTAGATTTAAGTTAAGAATAAAAGCTAAACTGAGAAAGCCTGAAAAACTTTACCAAATAGAGGTGAGTATTTGGCTGTACTGCAGACATACTTTTTTTTAATAAATCTGAAGGACTGATTCAGACAGTGGTAGTTATATCATCTTATGGACATCTGAGAGCAATACATGTGCTTCTGCAGTTAACGAGATGAGTCTGTGACTGAAAATCCTGTTATCTGAAAGTTTACTGTCTTATAGTATTCTGGTCTAGAAATAACTCCTGAGTTATTCATAAACCTTGAACACAAATAGGTTTGGGTTTTTTAAGCTTGTTTCTTTCTTTCTTTTTTGTTTGTTTCTTTTTTTCCTCATTAGGCAAGTTTGCTTCAAAACTTTCAGAGAGAAAGATGAAAACACGTCAATTAATAAGGTGTGCTGAAAATATCTCTTCATTTTGAAGCAATTGAACTGTCTGATATGTTTCAAAACAGAACAACAAACATGCTTACAGTCACCTTTCTGATCACTCTAAGATAGTGAATGCTGTTCAGCACATATGCAGAGATGATACTTTTCACAGCTAATCAGACAACTCACTAAAAATTGAAGTCCAGTTGGAGAGATATATAGTCATGGTTCTCTTGACAATGCTCAGAAATATTCAGAAAAAATTATATTCCAAAAATAGCAATAAATCTGAAAAAAATCCTTATTTTTTATTATTTTCTAAACAGAGACAAATTTTTTTTACTATTATTTAATAAGACTTCCAAGAGAATGAAGATGAAACTGTACAGCAAATGAAGATTAAAGGGCATTTATAGCCTGATGTATACTACAAAAGTTTTTCTGCATATTGAAAATTTTGGGTAGATTATGTCTTCAGATGACTGGAAGAAGCTTCATGTTCCCAAAGTCTTCAGGTTCTCATGGAAACTTGAAGAAGCATTGTACCTGCTGAAGAGACAACAAACCAAAGGACAATCATTCCAGGAGATTTCTAGAGCGGTTTGATGAAAATTTCCTGACAGGAGTGTTGGAGGAACCAAGAGAGGCTTTGTCTGCTTGATCTCATGCTTAGAAACATGGAATAATCAGTGTGAGGGACAGGATTGGCTGGTGATCAATTTCAGGATTTTCAGTGAAGAAGATCAAGACAAAAAAGTTGGATCATAATCCTGGATTTCGTGAAAACAGAATTTGATCTTTGGCATTCCAAGATCTGCTTGTAAGAATCCCAAGAAAGACAATCTTGGAACACAGTCATGGAATGCAATCATGGAATGCAGTCACAGTTCTACAAATGCCAAAACCCACCTGGACTGAGTCCAGCAAGCAATCCAATCCTTCCTTATAAAAGGAAACGAGAAGGGTTTCTACAGATATATCAGCAGAAAAGAAGAAGACTAGGGAAATCATGGGATGGTTACAGGAGGCAGGGGTGGAGAACTGCTGACAAAGGATGTGGAGAAGGCTAAGTATGCAGTATCTTCTTAAGTTTTGGTCTTTATGGGTAAACCCTCAAAAAAGTGAGGTTTCTGAGACCAGTGGGAAAGTCTGAAGACTTACACTTGGTGGAAAAGTATCATGTTAGGGAACATTTAAACAAACTGGACATATATAAGTGGATGAGACGATGACATGCACTTGCAAAATGTGGGGGAGCTGACTGATGTCATTGTGAGGTCAGGTCATTCTTGGTAATCTTTGAAAGCTTATGTTGGCTGGCAGGGATGCCTGAGGTTTGAAAGGAAGCAAATGTCACTCCTTCCTTCATAAAGGGCAATAAAGAGGATGTGGAAAACTACAGATTTGTCAGCCTCATTTCAATGTCTGTGAAGATGATGGAGAAAATCCTTCTGGAGGAAATACTTTTTTCAAGTATTGAGGTCAAGAAAGTGCCTTATATTAGTCAGCATGCATCTGCAAAGGGGATATCATCTTTGGCCAACATGATAGCCTTCTATAATGAAAAGACTAACTTCATGGAAGAGGGAAGAACAGTGAATTTTATTTATTTTTACTTTAGCAAGGTTCTCAGCATAATCCCCCATAACAGCCTCACAGATAGACTTACAATAGATGAACTAGATCTGTGAAAAATAAGGTAAATTGAAAACTGACTTACCTATCAGTTAGAAGGATTTTAATCAGTGCCAGCAAGTCCAGCCACAGGCCAGTAACTAGAGATGTATCCAAAGGATCTCATATTGTTTAATAATTTCATTAATGATGTGTATGATAGAACAGTGTGCAAACCTGAACATTGCATAAAGGAGGAGTTTCAATAAAGTAGAAATTCATGCTGGCTTTCAGAAGGACTTCAACGGGCTGGAGAGATGGGCCAACAGGAAGGACATGAAGCTGAAGAAAGGTAAATGACAAGTCCTGCACCTGGGGAAGAATAGGTCCATGTCCCAGTCCAGGATGGAAGCAAGCCTAGTAGAAAGTAGTTTTGCAGAGAAGGGCATGGGGGTTCTGGTGGAATACAAACTGAACTTGAGCCAGCAGTGTCCTTTCAGGTAAGAAGAGCAACTCAGCAACTCAGCCTTGATTGCATTAGGAAAAGCACTGCCAACAGGTCAGGAATATTTCCCCTTCTGGTGAAACACATCTAGAGTGCTGGGCTTGGTTCTGGTCTCCCCGGTATGAGAGGGACCAAGACTTAATAGAATATGGTCCCTAGTTAATGGCCACAAAGATGATTAAGGGATTGAGCATCTGTCATGTGGGGAGAAGCTGAGACATCTGGGACCACTCAGATGGAGAAGAGAAAGCTTAGCAGAATCTGACAGGGGGAAAATGGAACTAGACTCCCAGTGGCAGCTAGTAAGGGGATAAAAGGCTCTGAATACAAGCTGAAATGCAATATATTACCTTTAAATATGAGCAAAAAAGTATTCCTCACTGGAAACAGCAGAGCTAGGGAGTCTCCATCCCTGGACAAACTTCTCTAGCTGCCTCATTTTTTGTGCAGGGGCACTGTATTCAAGAGTCTCCAGAGAGCCCTTCCACCTGAAGAAGGCCTTAGATGCAGCAATTTGAAACTTCAATGATTCTGCAACCTGATTCTTTTATGATAAGCCCATAGGCCAGTTGTACTTATGCCAAATTAACATTTTTAAGATAGATGTTAATGCCCAAAATTGCTTAGCAGTTGTACATATGGGAAATTTCTGTTGATCCACCTGAGCCCAAATGGCCCAGCCAGTTAGTGTGGTTGCAGTATAAAGAGAATGATGATGGTAACCACTCTGTTAGGCTGCTTTTCATTCCCTGGGCTTAACAGCCAGCAGTCTATTTATGGGTAAATGTCATAGGACAATCTTTGGCATAAACCCATCATAAGTAGAACTTGTACCTTCAAAGCCAAACCCCTTCAGATTTGGTCTGTGGTGGTCAGTGTTGCCCAAGGAACACTGACTACAGATCCTTTACCTGTTTTCAGTATTTTCATGCAATTGTATCAGGTAAGTTTAAGGTAATGTATCCTATCTCCACCAAGCAAAACTCCTACAGTCATGGCAAAAAGGAAACTCTAAGATTTTGTCATATTTTTTTTAACCTAGGATTAAATTTCCTAAGTATCTGGAAAAAACAATACATTGTGTGATCAGGAAGGGAAGGTATTATTTTGGCTTTAAGAATTCATGAAAGACAGATCAATGTATAATTGTCAGTATACACTTCAACATTCAGAAGAGCTAAGTTCAATGATACAGAATGTCACACCTTGAAGAAGAAAAAGGTAGATAAAAAAGAAGAAAGCTGATATGTTTGTCCTCAAGACCATATGTGTTGTTTCCTTTCATTTATACTTCATTTTTCTTGAATTCCCAGTTTTTTATGCCAGCAGTCATAGAAAGACAGAGTTCTTGAATAGGAGCAAGACGAAGTATTTCTTTAATTTTGTTTAGAATCATATTTTGTAGGAAATTTCTAATTATATCCATAAAATTATCAGCAAAATGGATTGCTATAGATTTCAGCAATGAGAGGCTTGTTGACTAAGTGGGTTGAAACAATGAAGGAATGACAGGTTCCTGGTGTGCAGCTTAACCAATGTCTTAATCATAACTTTTCCAAACTTTGACCAATCAAAATTCTCATTCCAAAGCTCATCCTGTGTACCTGTGTTAACCTACTTATTTTTAAAAAAATTTCTAATGTAGCAGATTAAATATTTAAACCATTATAGAAGATATGTGAACATGACATTATCTTCCTATACCCCAACCATGTAGGGAAAATTCCAGTAAGATGAGTCAGTGTGATAGCCCCTTTGGGTTAGTTTTATTATTTTTATTTTTTGATCATTCTATTGCTGCAGTGATTAGGATTTCAGGCAATGAGCTAAAACAATGTATTACTAGACTGGCAGTCAATCAGATCACTATCACTTCAAACATCATTTAAGAAGATCTACATTTTTTATTATTTATATAGCTCCATAGTTCATGGTGCTACATAGAACAAATCAAAGACAGATTCCCTGCCCCCTAAGAGCTTACAGTCTAGGCAAGTACAAGAACAACAGGAGAAGATAACACAGGCAGGGGACAGAGAGGGGTAGAAAATGAAAATAAAGACAATTAGATTACAGTCACATGAAAAGCTAATGCTTTTATCTTGGTGGATACAAACTGGGGAGATGAGGTGTTTGAATAACTTTATTTTTAATTAGAACTATTTTTAAAGGAAGGCCAGAAGAAAAGGGCTTTGAAAATAAATTTCATACTGTCAGAGGTGCTTGTAGGAAGGCAGAGAGGTAAGACTGGAAGAGAACAGGACACTAGCATGTTTGAGGCTGGAAAGCAATGATCTTCTAAGTAAGAGAAGCCAACCTCAGCGACCCTTTGTTTTCTGATACATCCTTGAAATTCTGACAGAAACACAATCATTTCTGTACGTCTAGTTCTGCCTTAAATATTATATCTGTACATATTTGGGGCTGTATTGGATAAAACATTGATTCCTCTTAAGTGGGACTTCTCACACTTCTTTCAAAGGAGTATTTCAGTTATCCTAATTTGTGTTTGTTGATGTATTTGGAGACTAAGTGAAGTTGTGTCTGAAGTGCTTCCCATTTTTCTAATATCCTTAACATCAAAACAATAAAACATTATTTTATAGCATAATGTTTTACATCTTAGTATGATATTACCTCTGCTCATGATCCCTTTTCCCTGAAAATATTTTTATTTCGTAGAATATTAGGGCATTTCTCCCATTGCAGCTTTTGGCACAATATATGTTTTCTTCCCTGATAAAGGAAGAAATTCTGAAAATTCTGAAATATTAACAAGTTAGTATAGTAGGACTAAACTGTGTTATTTTGGGGGTTGTGAACCCTCTATGACTGAAATCAAGAAAGATTAATGAACAGAGCCTCAAGTAATAATAAAATTAAAGAAAAAGTTATTTCAAATCTATACTGAATTCTTCAACTGAAAATTGAGACAGAAATTTCAGAAAGAAATATCATATATAAAATCTGCCAGATACTCCCTGTATATGTCTGTACTTCTGTTTATATAAAAGGAGAATACCATTAAAAAGGCCTGCTGATGTCTATAATTGGACAAATCCTCATTTACTGTAAAGCACCAGAGATCTCTTGATTTCATCCAACCATTTGGCTTATTATTTTCACTACCAGTCCTCCACAAATAACATTTATAAACAACATAAAAGGGGTTTTGTCCTTTTTTTTCTAGTTATCTATTGCTCTACAACCATGCTGAGGCAACCTGAAGATATAAATAGTGTGGCTTTTGTGTCTTAAAGATGTCTATTTTCATTGAAACAGACACGGGGGAAAAAAGTCCTGTTCAATTTTTACCTCCAATTGTCATCCACCAGGCAGCGCCATTTCACTGCTTAAAAATTCTATTCTAGAGTGACATTTAAGGTCAGAGAAGCACCCATCATCCTGTCCTGAGAAATCAGCAGAACTAATTAAGCTGTTTTATGAGACCAGATAAAGCAGTTATATATGGATTCTGAATCTTTGCGGGCCAGATCCTCTTTTGATTTTTGCTGGGAAGTTCCATCAGTTTTAGTGATGGTACAGAAATTTATACAGCATGAAAATTTTTGAATGTCGGGATAAGCCTTTCAGAGGCCTTTCCATACAAAGAATTTTTCTTCAGAATTGAGGATTTTTTTCACAGCAGTAAAAAGAAAATTAAGCTTTTGAAAAAATTTAAAGAAATTGGGCTTTTTCAAGTACAAAACTACCAGTAGTATTTTCTACTCTTTTGGGGGTCAGGTCTTTATTAGTCCATTTTCTGTAAATGTCTTAACACAGAAATAATTACTGATGAACAACAGAGTAACAACATGAGTTAGTGCATATTTTTTGAAAAAAAAACCCCATTTATACTACTGTGAGTCTGTGGAGCCATGCATTTCTAGTCTTGATCTTTAATACAAATCTCCTGTTACTTTGCATATTTCCCTCAATAATGGAAGGCTGAAATTCTGACCAAAATCTTAATTAAGCTATGCTACCTCCATAATAGAAGTTTTGTTCCTTGAGGAACTTTGACTCAATAAAATATTTGGGACATTTTCTTCGTTCACTGTTACTTTGGCTCACAAAAAGCTTAATGAGAAATAATCTTGAGCATCAAGGTGAGAATGAAATCCTGCTTATTTCAACATCCTCAATGGAGAAAAGAACGGTGTGTTTGAATATAATACAGCATTTTATTACATGATTTTACAAATTTTATTGTAAATCATCAATCAAATGCAATAGCCAATTTTTTCCATTCCAAGCCATCATAATTAAGAGTTTTCATTGTGTTATGACAGTTACTCTTTTCCCCTTTGTGTTTTAAAGAATTAACTTAAATATAAATGATGTACGTTTACTCATTTCCAGAAAAATTGCTTAAAGTGTTTTTATCTTCTTTATACTTCAGACAAAGATAACCTGTTCTTTGTTATCACATAAATGGGGATGAAATTCACAAATATAAGAGAATTTTCTTTCTCAGTCCCTGCTCACAATGGAAATGGCCAGCTCAATCTCTATGAAGATTTATGATAACTGGGTAGTAGACACAAACCTCACATTTACCCCCAAATTTCATTATATAATTTATACACTTTGGATTATACATCTTATATCTCTGTGCCATCATCTTTACTCACCAATGACTTATTATTTGTGATTATTTCAATGTTTTTGGGGGTTAAAGTCAAATTTTTTTCCATGTAAAGACCATCTTAATAATCTTTTTTGGTTGACATAACATTCCTACATTATCCATACTATACATTTCTTGCTGAGATACAAATAAATTTACAGTAGACAGAGGTGCAAGATTCAGCATCTTTAGGGCAACATTTCAAAATGCTATGTCCAGGAACTCACCACAGTCAGGACATATAAGTTAGCTTTGAAGCAACTAAGAGCCAAATCCTGCAAATATTATCACAATGTGCTGTAATGGCTTCTGCCAGAAATCTCAGCCAACTCTCTTGTCACAAATTTAGTGGCAAGAACCTTCAGGATAGGGCACTAAGCTGAAGCTAAGTACCAGTACTGACACAAAGTACTGCACATATGTTGCTCAAATCACGCAGCAAAACCAAACCAACTAAAACTGACATAAATTGAATGCTTTCTTTTTTTCTTTTTTTTTTTTGTTTTTTAATTTTGTGCATTGGATTCAAACAGCAAACTGAGTGCATAAGAACTTCTATCACAATGTGGTCAAGAGGTCTGTGTCTTTTACCATTTACACACAATTGTTCATGACAACATGTTATCAGCTTAGTGGAAACCAGGGGTGTAGCATGGTAAGCAGTGGTGGTAGTGCACCTATTTTTTTTATATTATATAACTTGAAAATATGTCTCTTCTAAGATTCCTTTTTCATGATAAAAATAGTTTTCACCAAACGTTGGTGGTGCGCACGCACTACCACTCATGCTTGGCATCACACCCCTGACGGAAACACATGTTCTTATTTTGTTGATAAAAAGTATTACAAAAATTTCCATACAAAAACTATTTTCATAGAAATCTTGCATTTCCACAAATAAACCTGAACATTTTTTTTTTTGGAAAAAAAAAAACTGCTCAAGAATATTGTTCATTTAGTACTGTGACTGTATTGAAAAATGCAGTCCTCCTTTAAGTTCTTGACATTCACTTCTTTTAGGTGACCCATCCCTCTTCCAACATTAGCGAGAATCGCACAGGCTCCATTGAGTTCAATTAGTAGCAGGAACAAATGTTTCAAAATCCATTCAGGCTAAAATGCAAGCCCTCTATGTGTGAAATACACTGCTTCCCACCCCCCTCCCTCTTTTCACAATTATAGAAAAGAAAATCAATTGCTTATATTTAAAGTTTGTAAGATACATTCCTTTGTACTAAGGAAAGTTTCATTCATCTAAAAATTGGGTCAAAATTCTGGAAATATTTTTGTTGGTTTTTTAGATCAAAGTTCCAACCCAGCTAATTTTTTTTTTTGTAATTATTATTTATTTACTTAGTTCAGTGTCACAAAGAGTCAACAAAAAAAAAAAAAAGGCAGGTGAGCATCCTCATATTTATTCTTCTATTCATGGGATTCATGTTTCTTCACTTTTAACATTTATTCCATCCAGGAAGATCATATCACCTTGTCCAGATGGTAGTTTCAGTCTACCAGCAGTTACCAACTTTTCTGTGCTGGGAAGTTCAGAAGAACATATGTTTCTTGTTCCACTACAGTTCTGAGATATTCCTTTTACTAGACTCCTTCTGTGGTTTGTGTCATCTTGGGCATTTATTCTCCCTTATCTGGCAACCGTTGAACTTCAAAAGGAACCTGTAACTTCTCACTGAGACTGCATTTGAAACCAGCCACAAAACTCACATGGAACATTCATTCATTCAGAATGGTGGAAACCCATGACAAACAGTGTAACCCTGCATAACTTGGTTGATCCATGATGCTTGTGATTCGAGTCTGGCCATTGCAACTGCTGAGATCACAGAGTCTCTAGTTCATAGACACAGCGGCATGAGGTAACTCATTTTATTTTGCACTTGTTGCATATTTCCACAGGAAACATTCTCGCAAGGTTGTTTGGAAAAAAGACGACAGTTTGTGCTTGGGGTGTTTGGCTTCCCAGCTCTATGCCATGGTTTCTTTGCCTGGCAACCTTCTGTCGTTAAATGTGTGCATGTTGATAACTTCTTCTGTTTTCACAATAACAGGGGCCTGTGGCTTGTGTTTTAATCGACGCTGACACTTCAGAGACATCCTTAGCTCCTCTACCATGGCACTACAGAAGGACCTCTACAGAAGGAAATAGAGGAACAAGAAAAAGAAATAGCTGTAAGACATTACTATCTGCAATGTCTAGAAGCAGATTCACTGTACTGGCACACTTGTCATTCTTTGCTTTGTTCCAGTCTGAAGCTCAAAACAAATTGCTGACCTTATTATATGCAGCACTATATATGAATATTATTATTTAATAATAAAATTACTTATAAAACAGTGTAAAAATCACCTTGCCTGTACAATTGTTTTTCTGGCAGGTACTAAGTCTGGATGCATATGTTACATAAAACTACTTAGAGCAGATTTTCTGTCAACATGTTAGCTTTACAGTACAGTATCTGAATGTTACATATCTGTTAGGCATTCAGTAGAATCTCCTTAGCCATATTTCAAAATAATAATTGCATTTCTATGAGACTAAAGTGAGAGTTCTTCCACAAAGACAATAAGTTTTAGTATAGGGAGTTTACTTGAATTCATCTTTAAATACTGTTAAAATCCAGATCTATTACTGAAAACTGATATTTACTCTATAATTTACAATATCTTCTGTATATAAACACTTTTACCACTCCTGATTATCATTTATGGATTCTGTGTTTGCAAAAAAAAACCAAACCGGCAATTCAGTTTCATTGATCTTCATGAAAAGTGTATTATTAAAAAAAGTTTATTGACATATTTACATCAAATCCTCAAAGCCCTTTTTTCAGTTTGCAGTGCAAGCAATTTGAAAAGTAAAATAAAATCTCCCTATTCCCTCAATCTGACTGAATTCTCAACTCTTAATGGTGTGCTGAGCAATTAACCTTCTCTCAGTGCGAGAATTGGAGTATCAAATGAGATATAGTAGTAAGGGAAAAATGTCTCACTTTTGGGTTTTGCATCATAGTTTAACCTAAACATTTTCCAGCTAATGGAGAAATATGCTAACTAAATAACCCATCCCAGAAGCTGAGGTGTTAAGCCAAGCCTCTGACAATTGCTCTCAGCCAAAGCAAATTTGAGGTGTGGTCTAACCCTTTGCATTTTTCTTTTTTAATAACTACTTTCTGGGATAGGGAGATGATCAGGAAAAAAAAGGCAAAAGAATAAATGAAAAACAAGCATACAACCTACCGAACAAGAACCAAAAAAGTCAAATCACCTAGAATTACTCTATCTCATGACCAATTTTTGATTTTGTTTGATTAGTGGTAGTCAATATATAATTGTCTCATTTGGTTTTCAAATAAAAACCTTGCTTTATTTCTGAACTGTTATATCTTCATTACTCATACAAACCTGAAGCTTGGAGATTAGATCCAGAAAATATCCAAACATCGCCCCCAACCTAGTTCGCTGAGAACCTAAATTGAAACTGTATTCATAAAAGTCTGCATTCAGCTTCCAGCCTCCGGGGCTGAAAGCAGTAAGGCACTCAGCTTTCCCCATTAAATTTTACAGCTTTGTCATTTGGCAATAGTAGAAATTCTGTGAAACACACTGGTGCTTGGCTTAGTTGTGGATCCTATTAGGATTCACATTCCATGCATGCTTATCAATCCAATAGGTATGCTCTGAAAGGACCTAACAAGCCAAGATCCTTAAAAAGTGTGGCAACTACTAAAGAATATGTGGGAGATACCCTTTTCTTCAGTGCAGCCAGCCAGCAGCTGGAGAATTAGAGCTGAACATGAGTCACATTTAAGAGTGTCAATATAATAGCATCTTCTGCCAGAGAGATTTAAACTTGTGTCTCAGTAAACAGCTATAACCTACAGGCATTAGACCTGTAGGTCACTTGCAGTTGCTGCCTACTGATCCTGTTCCACTTGGCATGGTAGCAGTTTACAGAGGCATAGAGAGAGAAAGGGAAGCAGGGAAAACATGAGCTGTTCTGTAGACTAGGAATGAGAGCACACAGCAGCAAAGGAAGGGCTTCCGTAGTACTTCCTGTTTCAGTGAGAACTTCAATGGTTTTACATAAAATTCCATTTTGTGCAGAAGAGTGCAAATATGAGTTGTCTTAATTAGGAATTAGAGCAGAGCATGAATCCAACAAAGCCTGAACAAATGCTCTTTTCCCTAATCCTTTGAATGAATAAGGAAATGGGCAGGTAGGAAGCAAAGGAAACTATAATCTTCCTCTGGGTGTGATACACTTCCTCTGAAGCATTTCTTTCTCCTGATGAATTTGAAATACGGGAATAATGCCTACTCAACTTACAGTAGAAATTATTTTACCACCTACAACTAAGAAAAGTTTAAGTTGTGAATCCAAAGGAGAAGAAGGTATATTTCTCTGGTTCAGAGTCAAGTACATGTCCTTCAGAGGTGAAAGTTTGGCATTTCTGGCTGAAGTGAACTCTGCAATGTGCACTGGGTTGACATACAAGACAGCTTTCTTTGTGTGAATGAGGTGGCTAAAATTTCTGATTGAATTATCTAAATGTATATGTCAGATCTTAATGCATAAGGTATCTTTGCTGACCATTGTGTAGAAAGCAGAAAACTGTACCTCCATATCCTGTTATACTTTGAAAGAAAATATTCAATTCTCTTAGACTATCCCTTTTATCTGATAAAGTGTTGTTGCTTAACATCAAAACTGCCATCATGATTCTGAAATTGAAATTAACCCTGAAATATTTTGAAAGGGCAAGATTTAATTTAGTATTCCCTAATGGCTTATAGGCTAAATTGCTAAGGCTTGAAGATCTTGGCATTTCCACTGTGTGAGGAACCTAGCATATAACTCAGGAATCTCATAGGGAATACATTAAGAAGTAAATGGAGCAACTCAGTGCTACATAACTTGTAGCCATGATATGGCTCTCACCTCTGGAATTAAAGACCTAGCTAAAACATTCTGAGGAACAAAATACTTCTAAATTTTAAAATGATGCATTAGCTCTAAAAACTTTCAAGATTGTGCTCTTTGTCTTTTTATTTTTGCCAAGGAGTCTAAGAAGAGAGTGTCAAATTAGAACATATCCTTTTCTAGAGGAATCAATCTACCAAAACTTTTTCCAAAATCTGCAAAGGGAATAAATTTTTAGGTAATATCAGTAGCAAATGGATTACAACCAACATCCAAGAGGTGAAAATATACATGTCAACATTCTGAAATGCCCTGAAAATGATATCTCAAGAAACTTGACAACACATTTTATCTGAGAATTTTACCTGGATAAGACAACTCATTAAAAGGGAAATGTTTTAATGACTGAAAGTCTTAATAAAGCAGATAACATAACTTTGAGAGAGTCATTTTTATATACTCTTCCATCCTCTCTTTTGAATTTTTTTTTATAAATTTTTATGTGATCTTGTATGTGCATACATTAAGAAAAATATTGCTTCTGATTAAGAGTATTCTTACATATCTTCTGTTTGTTTGCTTGTTTCAAATTTCACTCACTGAAAGAGTATGTCTTTCAAAGATATCATTTCAAGGCTATGTAAGAGTTTATGATCCAGATCTTTTTTCTTCTTTGGTTTCTATCTGAGCAATACAAGGAAGAGTTTTCACACTTAGTAAAAATTAATATTCAATAAATTTTAGAAAGTATTTATAGTTAATTTTTTTAATTGAAATTAATTTCTTTTGGTCTAATTTCAATTCCAATCTCCCTTGTCTACATTTTCTATACCATTAAACTTTGTGTTCTTTCAGTGTTAGGACACAATTTTTTAAATATTATGACATGAAAACAAGTAACACCTCTAGAATATTTTTTTTTGTGACAGATAAAAGACGTTTTCAGACATGATTTTAGAAAAGATACTCCAATGTCTTGATCCTTGTTATTCAATTGCTAAGGGAAAACAGCACAATGTTTACAGAACTGAAAGGTTACATTTCAAAACTGTTGTCCATCATGGAATTGAGCACTTTAGTATATATTACAAGACTCTCCACTTAATTCAAAGAAAATAACCTGTTGCTCCCAACTTACCTTCCACACGGCAGGCTTGTTACAAGAACATCAGTTATTATCGATTTTTCACTAACCCTTACAAAATCTTAAATTATCTTCTTAAATGCTACCAGAAAGTAAATGCTGCCTCCAAGTCATCTTAGATATAACCAAATGTTAGATGAATTTAAGGGCTGTATACAGCTCTCTAAACCATAGTGCACATAAGTGCATCTGTTTTGTTGCAGCATTTCATGACAAAACATTACCAAAAAAGTGTACAAAAGATCATTTTAATCAGAACTGTAGTTCTTACCCTTCAAACACAAAACAATTCTTAAAGAAATTCATCTCCTTAAGACAAATAAAGAGGTAACTGACACCTCTGACATTCTTTGCCACAGCTGACATCTCACAAGTCACGGAGAATCAAGATGAGAATTTTGCAAAATGTTACCACGGCTTTCAAGCTGATTAGACAGTTTATGCATGGCTTTACTGCACGAGAAAAAAAAAGTGGCTTTGCACAAGTGTATTAATATAAAAGGTAGATAATACTTACACCACTTTCATTATTTTGCTTTATGGGAATTTAGAAAGGTAATTAGAAATCATAATAACATTAGTTAGACACATAATTATGAGACTATTACCATAGATTTTTCTTTTAACAGCCTAAAAAGAGCAACAGAAAGAGAGAACAGCATGCCTGCACCACTGTAAACATTCTGATTTAAGTGATAGTGTGTTTTAAATTTAAAGAAATTTCCAATTGGTGGTTTATATTTTTCCCTTCTTTGAGGCAGAAAATATAAAGATGACTGTCAGCATTCAATAGAAGGATCTAAGATTTACTGAGAAGTTAATTACTTCCAGTCTTGTCTGTCAGACATTATTTGAAGATTTTTTAAATTATCTTAAAGAAGTAACAGCCATAATCCTGTATTGTCTTGTGTTATGGGTCACTGTTCTAGCATCCAGGAGGACGTAGCAATCAAACTGCTTTTTGTCTTGAAGTTAGCTGAGAATGAATGCACAGTCCTACCCTGACTCTCCTTCCTAATCACTTTGTGATTCCTATGGCACTCCTTCTGGGATTTTAAATATGTGTGTGGAAAATCTGTCAATCTTAAACCCTCTAGGCAGAAAAACAAATTCTATCAGAATGTTTGCTTAGGATCACAAAGAGATGAATAATCAAAGAGAAAATAACCTCAGAAAAAGTGAAATCATATATCAAAGTAGTTGGAGTACAAGCATTTCAAAGCTGAAGTGTATTCATAACGATCAGATTTTTAGGTTGTTTAGTTATATACCTACTCTTTACCATGACTGTAGATCAAAGGTCGCACATGTGCATACTATACATATCTATATATGCATAATATAGTAACATTACAAATATTTTGCCACTGACTTTTCTGATGAAGTACAGTTTAAATTCATAGCAAGTATAAAGCACAAGTACACTCCAGATTAAATTCACAGCAATTACCTAAACATATCACCAGTATATTCTCAGTTTTAGATTAAGCAGTTATTTGGGGTTTTGTTGGAAATGGAACAAGCAACCATTTTAAGAAGTTATTTTCAGACCAAAATATATTATAGACCAAAATATATTATAGACCAAAGTATATGTCACTTGTATGAAACAGAAATTTCACTGCCCACTCAAATGAAGACAATAATATCAAGCAAAGTGAAAATTTTCATTCCACAGGTAAATCTTCGTGTTTGCCATAGTATCTACAAAATCACCACCAGTAGAGTAGTTCCAGACAGCTTGATGAAGCATGAGGTGCTTTACCCTGTAACTGAATGCTGGTTGTTTCAAGGACTTCAGTAGCTATTTGACAGAGAGGATCAAAAAAGGCTGATAGGACTGACCCTTCCTATAACAAAACAACACTGAAACAATTTTCTCCAGGCTGAAAATTTCTTTCTCGCTGAGTTTTAGTTATGAGATGAACTCAGATGACATACAGGACCTCACTGCAGGCCACTTCTCATGCTTACTGTGTCTCCCTGTGGGACAATAAAATTCCAGCTTGCCTTAAATAAATTATCAACTGATGTCAAAAAAAAACCCATATAAAACAAACAAACCAAAAAAAACACCCTCGAAAGAACAATTCCGCCACTCTCAAATTCTAAAATTTATTTCCTAACAGAACAAAATTCACTCTGGTGGATGACAGAGACTTCCAGGAAAGAAACACTTGAGTTCATTTAAAGTCTTCTGAAACTATTTTCCTTGTTTCCAGCCTAACAGCTACCCTTCTTCCTGTGGTTGACAGGGAGTTTCTATTAGCGCAGAAAGCTTTTTTCAAAGTGATTTTGTTTGGCTCTGCCAGCAGCCTTTCTGGCCATCACACTGACCATGATGTTTTTCTGACTCACCTGTGGACCTAGGCTGGGGCAGAAGGGATTGCACTTGTGTGGTTCCACTCTTTCCTCTCAGAGAAATCCCAGAGGATGTCATAGGGCAATTGCTCATCAGCCCCGAGGGCTCTCTCTCATGCAGGATTCCACAAGGTTTCATCCTGTCATCTCTCCTTTCAACATGTATATGAGGCCACTGAGGAGATAATGAAATAATTTGGGCTGTGGTGTCATCGACACACAGATGATACACAGTCCTACTCTATTGTCAGACCAGGACTGTGCAGTCATTTTGGGCTTCCAGTGCCTGGCTGAAATAGGGGGGTGATGGCAATTTAACCCCAGGGAGAGAGGTGTTGTGTTGGACAGGCAAAGGCAAGCACTCAGAAGGTATCTTCCATCCTCATTTTTCAGTTCAACCTCTTCAGGAAAAGGCTGACAGTCTCACATTTCTCTAGGTTTGGGTCTGTGTTTTCAAACTCAGAGTGGCGATAAGTGTTATTTGTCATTATTGTTTCAGTCAGAGGCAATAATTTCCACTGATGTAAACCTTGTGATACCAGTCCAGATCTTCTTCCAGAACATGGTACTGCTGTCTCGTGTCCCTGGACAATGGCTACACAAGACTGGCAGGTGTTTAACAAGGACTGAGATCAATTAATAATACTTCAGCCATGTAGCTGTCACTGAGAAAACAACTAACAGAATATATGGCATTGCCTAACTGGTTTAGAACAATAACCATTGCAATGTTAATGGGTGTGTATTTTGCAATCACATCTGTGCAGATATTTTTCTGCCTTTCAGCAGAGGTGATCCTGGTTGCGCTGAGTCAATCCCCAGAGATCTGGCATTCTCAGCCACAGGATGTGAAGGGTCATTCACCTGTTGAATCATCTTAGATCCTACATCTAAATTCATTCTTTTTGTCAAAGGAATGTCAGGTTTGTTGATCACCAAGCATGGTGAAAGGAAGTGATGATGATATGTAATTAATGCTATGTAGTACCAATCTGTCTGGATTAAAATGTTTTGTATAGCATGATTTGAAAATAAATAGTTAATTTTACAGAGATGTTTTAGAAAATAAATATAACCTTTCTTACCTGAATTCTAAACAGCTTTTTTTTCAGAGTTTGCTCAGATTATGTCCTCTGTACTTTATTCACTGTAAAAATTTATACTAGTTTTGTGGTTCATTGTGACAGTATGAACTCAATGAGAAATTTGTCATGGCCTCAAATCATATTGAACAGAGAGAGACTGTTAAAATTAACTTAATTCCAAGTTTTTCTACTGTTTTGGAAACACTGCTACAGCCATATTGCAGTACATAATATCAAAAGTTTTAGCACCCATTTCTCTGCAATTGTATGGTTTCATCTGACAGTCAAGGATATTTTCTCAATGTAAAAGGTAGTAGGAAATGCTTGTTGTCATTTTGCTGACCTATACAAAAGTCAAAGTAAATAAATAAGCTGAACTACCCTGTATTTGCTACTACATTTAATTATAGTATAGCTGATCAATTAAAAATCAAAATTTTAATGTTTTGTATTAAAATACTATGTGCTAAAGTAATATTTAGAGGAAGACAATGAAAAATTATTAGAAAGACATGAATGCTTTATGATCTGACATTCTTTCCACTGGAATGAAAAAATATTTTTATTAGAAGATAAAATAATCATATAATGTGTTTCTACTGATAAGTGAAAGTGAACATATCTGCTATAAAGGAAACAACATTTAGACGTTTCCAAATTTTTTTTAATCCAACTTCAAATTCAAGTCAAGCTTAAAATATTCCATAACTCAGACTTATAATTTAAGATCTGATCTTTGACTGAATGAATATGAAACTATAGTGAACTTCCTGAACTTGTGTACTTAAGTGTTTATCAACTTTACATACAGTCCTATATTTTCAGTTGTTTTTTGAAAGACACAAATTAAGACATTAAAAATACCTCAGAAAAAAAGGTCCATTACCAAACCGATACTGGTTGAGCTGCAATCAAAAATCAAAATAGAATTTTTTGTTTTAGCATTTTATTGTTTGCAAATTACTTTAAAATTCCACAGTTGGTAACTTGTTTTTTTCCATTTTTTTTTCTTCTTTTTTTTCTTCTGTTAAGGTGTTTGGAGATGTGGATTGGATTTTGGTTTTGGGGAGTTTTGTTTTGATTTGTTGGGTTTTGTAACAATTTCTCCCCTTAGAAAAGATTCTCTCATATTTACTTACATGGTTACCAAGAGGGTATTTAATTAAAATTAATACTTGAAATTCACTGAATCTCTACACCTACACACACACAAATTAACCATACAAGTTTGTACATACTCATACAGTGCTCAGGGGACTACAGGATGATAGAAGTTCCTAATTTTCCAATGGCATATCTGCAGAATGCAGTGTGCTAATGTTGTAAAAACATTTTCTTCCATGACCTGCCCCAACTGCTGCTTTTCACAGCCAAAAGTACAATTTCTGAGGTTTTTCCATTAAAAAATGTGACACAAAAATACAGAACTACTTCACTGACTGTAGTTCATATAAAAGCTACTTGGGATATAAATCCCAAAGCTTTTACTTCAATTTACCAAGAATGTCCACATTCTTTTGTTTCTTGTAGCCTTAGGAAAAGGCTTTTCAACTTTAACATCTTTTGAACTTGTCTCCCCCTGGAAAAAAATCACTAGGCTGAGATTTACTTTGGTATTGTTCCAAAACTATTATAAATTGCTGTCCCAAATTCAACAACTTTTGATACTAAACTATCAGGAATATTTTTGAACTCCAACAAAACTGTCATAACTGCATTTTTTGAGAAAGTAAAGAAAAGTACATTAATGACAACTAATTTAGTAAAACTTGGAAAAATAACCTAAATCACCACACCATAAAATATTATGGTAAAATAGGAAGGATCCTAAAAGCTTTTCAGTTTTTCAGATAAAACAATTGAAATTTGATTTTGCACTGTTGGTGAGATAACAATTTAAACAAAGATTAAAATACTGACTTTCTACACATCTTGCTGACAAAGCATCAAAATATTTCAGTAATTATTAAATTATCTCTGTAAGTCATTAACACATAGGAAAAGCTATATATTTGCACTTGGTTGACATGAATTCTAAAAAGCAGTGTGGTAAGACATAATGAATGAAATTTATCTGAGTACAAATAGATCATAAAGGGACCTTGGAAAATAAACTCATGTTAGCATTTACACTGACTCCATGTAAACAAACTGAGAGAAGTTAAATCATATTTGAGAGAAGTAAAAGCAGGATGACAAGTAATTTCATATGGCCACCGTGCAGCATCTGTTTCAGCCTATCAGCTCTTGCCCCCTCCTTGCCTCTTGAGAAGGGTGTTGGGACCAGTGCATCAATAAAACCAGGTTTGCAGATAACTTCTCCAGTCAGAGTCACCCTCTACAAAGAAACCCTCGCCAGAATACTCACAAGGACAACAATTTACAATGGTGACAGCAAGCAAGGTCTATATATCCATGGCACTGCCTTCATCAATACTGTGAATTTCATTCTAATGTTTTCAGCCGTGCACATGTAGTTTCTATCACACAGCTGACTCTTACAGTAGTATCTAACCACTGTGTAAGAGTGGTATGAAAATGGAAATAATCACAGAGGATACTTAAAAAAAAACCCTGAACACATAAAATTAAAGGAAAGTTCAATAAATTCTCAAACTGAGAATCATCAATATATTGTGCTAAATATTAATGGTTTTCAAGGTCAATGTTTTCCCTGGCATTTCCAATAATAATACGAGCAATACAAAACGAAATGTGTGAAATGGACTTAAACTGATAATGCATTGATGCACATCAATTAAAAAAAAAAAAAAGAGGAAAGACATAGTAATTGTTTTAAATAGCTTCTGTTTCTAACCTTGCTTACTCACTGCCCTCTGAGTGCCTGTTAAAATAAGGGAGCAGGTCATTCAGCAGCAAAAGCAATTATAAAATGCAAATGACTGAGCATTTATTGTCAAGATTGGCTAGATAAAAAAGGTCTGATAATAACATGTTTCCAAGTAGATGACATAATTAGATGTTTGTATCATAAACAATGGGAAATAATGCAAGCCTTTAGCATTTTCAGAAAGGCTGCAATTAAACAATAGGTAAGCATTGCGACATAAATTTTATTAAAAAGTGACAATTAAATTTCCCTCTCAGAATTTAGAAGGCACCATCTTGTGGTTGCTCTGCAAGAATGCAGTCAGGTCAACCTCTGACCCACCATCTCCTCCTACCCTTTGCCACAGCACTAACTGGAATATCAACATACTGCCGTAGACAAGAATACGTGCTTTGCCATTTCCAGAACTTCCTCTGAAGTAAACAGTGAGACTATGTATTAGGCAAGACTAGAGGAGTTACCCAGTCCAAAACACACACCAGGTTATGGTATTATTAAAACACGTGTGTGAGGGAGAAAATTCAGAATTACTAGCAATCATAGCAAAACCACATTTAATTTCTAATAAGATCAAATTGTACCATAACCTAAAGACTCTGGAGCTCATTAAAGCCACATGAATTTTTGAGCCAGTTAGGATCAGAAAGCCTTGTTCCTGCTATCCTTACATTATAAAAACATGTTTTGAACATTTTGCAGAAAGTGTTTTAAATTATTGCACTCAATTCATTTCAGGTAAGAGTCATACAGATAAATTTGTGTCATCTCCAAAGACCTAGTTAGTCTCATATACAGGTCACAGCTCAGCATTCAGAATTTCTTGTTCCGTGGAATCTGCAGTTGTAAGTAAAACAGTTCTGTATGTAACACGTGTATATTCCTAGCTAATGATCTCAGCCCAGTTTGGCCAAGAGCTCAGTCATTGTGTCTTGTGAAATAAATTATCCACACTGATCTTTCTCAACTCAATTGTGCAGTTGAGCAGTGAATTATTTAACATGGAAAGTTCAATAGCTTTTGTCTTCCCTGTAAATATATGTGAAATATAAACAAGTATTAATGTAATTATTGTTTTTATTGCTTTTATAATAAATTATAAATAAACAATTATTTCAGAGACATTAATGTAACTGATGCTTATGTTATTATTTGATTGTGTAACTCCAGATATACTTGTTGGCTGTTTCAGTATATGTTGAGATTGAATCTAGTATTTTTTACTATAGGAAGTGTATGACCTCATCTCTTAACAAATAGTTAAGGTGTGTGTCTCGATTCACATTATTTGAAGTACTTAACCATTCAAAATAATAAAATGTACATCTGCTATTTTTACACAGGCATACCCAGTTCATCCTGCTGAAGGCTCAATGAGTTTTGAATGGCTAGAAATTATAGCAGAATTTAATCCATATATAGCTGTTTTTACATTCATAATGATTGGATTTTCTAGAAAATAGTTTGTAATTTAGGATACTTATTTTACAAGCAAGCCAGCTTTAGTAAGTGCCAGTGACTGGCAGTCTAACTTTGATAACATCCAGGTTTATCTTTGCTTTTGATAGGTGTCAATAAAAGAGGAATTTCCCTCTGTCGGGAAAGTGTTGTGGTGGCATAAAATCATCTGTTTCACAGAAAGTCTCAGGAGTGTCATACATTTCTTTCTGACTTTTAAACACATCAGGGGCATGGATGTTTTGAGCCATATTTTCTTACAAGATGCAACATTTTTTATTTCAGCGAATAACACCATTTTATCTGATGTTTTTCTGAGCTTGATTCCTTTCAAGATTTCACTCCTCCAAATAGGTTCACACCAGACAATATCTCTGTTCATGTATAAGCTCCAAGAGAAGGGTGACATAAAAAATTCTAAAACCCCATATCTATATTACAGAATTTCAATCTGCATTGCCTCCCTGCTGGAAGTACAAATGAATATTTGGTACACATTACAAAGCAAACACTCGTACACTTATATCTTGGGATACTCCATATACTCAGCAGCTGAAGTTATCTGATTCATTTTGTTTCCTTGGCTCTTAATATGACCTGTGATCTTCCATCTTTGGAAATACTGACAAACACTCTGCCAGAATGATACTGTGGTTTCTAAGGGATGAACCCACAAATGTTACCAAACTGTCACAGGTGCCTCCTCTAACCCCACAGGATATCCAAGGCAGCACTATTTGCATTGTTTACTCATCTCAGCAGGGACTCATAGAGACTGGGGAGAAATGACAAGATTTCTCATCTCACCCTAGGCTGCTGATGCTCCCTCTCCTAGGCAAATGGAATCTGCTATACCTGGAGAAGCCAAAAGAAGATGTCTTCTGAAAGTCTTTGGGTGCTGCAAGAAGAGTGGGTGAGGGGATGCTGGGGTAGGCCATGAGTAGCAATGCAAGCATCATCTTTGTCTTAAGTTCATTCCATAAATAAAACTGCAGTGAAATTTCAATGGTCTGCTGATACCAAGGTATGTGGGAGCAGCAGGGAGGAGATGGCAGGTCAGTGATTGGAGGAAAGGAGGAGAGAAAGGAGAGAAGCCTGAACTCAACTCAACTCAGCTGCTTCAGATTTATTCCTACCTTTTAAAAGTATCTAAATACTTGTTATTAAACATTTCTGGGACAAATGCTTTTGACAGGTCACATTCCTCTGGTCATTGCTATCTCTATTCAACACTAATGAGCAAACAAGTGAAAAAAAACCAAACACAAATGAAAAATTAAAAAAAAATCAAACCAAACAAACATAAACAAACTCTCTTCTCCCTCCCCAAATCTAAAGAACTTAAAGGAAACAAATCCTTAATTAGAACGTTTCTGTTTGCTTCCCCTCATGCTCAACTTCCAACATGCTGCTATTGTCACATATGTATTTACACCCTGTAAAATACTGAACTCGTGTAACAAAATTATTATCAAAGCAGTCCTATTTTTTTAATTGAGGGTGTGCTAAAAGTCCAGAAAAGCTAAACCAAATTTTACTGATGTTCATATGAGATCCATATCCATTTTAGGAATGGATAAAAATTATTGATATTTACATGGGTTTCTTAAGTAACCAGTATTATTTTTCCTTACAAATTCATTTCAGAGACATAACATTCCAATAGTCTGTTAACAGAAGGAATTAGCTTGCAGTATTGTAAAGAAGAGGACCTAAAGGGTCCTTCAACAATTAAATGAATGTACCCATGTTCAAACAGTGTTTAGGATCTTGAAACCTCACACTGCCTTAGTGTGTGTTAGAAAAAAATTCTTAACAATATATTTATAACAGGAAACTTGAGTGCCAAAAAGTTGCCTCAAAAGAAAACAAATAATAAATTTTCTGAGTAATGACTCAAGTTACAAAAGCTCACTAGCATCATCTGGAAAAATACCAATATAAATATATCTTTTGGATTTACTACTGATTGTATTAAATTACATTTCTAAACATAAATTTAAAAATTGTCATTGGTCACAATCTCCTCAAAAGTAAAAATCCAAAAGACCTAGCAAAATCCAACATTTTCTCTCAATGTTTAAAATTCAGATTTTGCCATTGCAATAAAATAAACTATTTCATTTTAGGTTTAGACATGGGCACATACATATAGAAATATTTATTTAATTATTATGCAAAAAATGATAATTTCAGCTACAAATTTTTCAATATATTATTCGTCTTAGCACATTTACAGTATTCTGGTTGTATAAATTGCAAGTACACAAGTTAACAAAAGGATTTTCAATATTGGGTCAGTTTGAAATTACAGGACATCATATCAGTAGTAAACCCACCAAAAAACGGATCGTGTGGATGTAATCTTTTCCAGATGTTACCAGGACAACTTTGTAAGTATAAACTCCTATAAAAAACATTTCTATAGAGACATTTTTAGCCTTCAACTTTGAGCTACAGAGAGTTTTTCTTTTGAAAATCAGAATTATCTGTAGGAGATTAATTTGTTTCCCATTACAGTTTCAGATTTCTTCTTCATCCATAAAATTAACTGCAGTGAACTTCCAGGAGCAAAAAGCTGTCTTTTTTCAGGCTTGAATAAGAGGAGAAATAGTCACTTGTCCTGAAATCTGGCTACAATTAAACACATTGAAGAAAAATTAAAAGCTGTAAATGTAAAACTTTGGATATTTTGCTGTCATCCTTTGTTATACAAATACTTTACTATAAGAATAAACAACAAGTATGCATCACCTACATTTCACTAAACATCACAAAATGTTTAATGTATAATTTAAATAGACCATAAGTATAAAATAAACAGGTAATGACAATATTTACCTTTTCCAACTGGGCATTTTTTTTTGATTTATACAAAAACTCCCCAACTGCCACAAAGACAGAAAGCACCAATCCTGCTGCCAGCACGATGAAGATTCCTCCAATATTTTGAACTCCCAAAGCACTGGCCTCTTTACTTTCCTCTTCTGGGCAACCATTGCCTCTCCACCATTTCTCTTTCATCATGTGGAGCTTGCCTTCTTCCTGCAGCTGAAGAATTGCTATAGTGATCTTGTCTCTGTATGGAGAACCTGAAGAGAACACAGGGAAGAAATATCACACGGACTATATTACGTGAAATGTTAGTTATTCCAAATAAGAATAAATAACAACTCATGAAAACTATGTCCTTAACCGCCATAATGTTAGTCAAAAAGCCATTGGTCACATAAATACACTGGTCACAGAAATACAAAACCTGCTGGCTCACACCAGTATATATCCAGAAAACTTGATCCAGTGTTGCCAGTAAGCCAGGCCACTTGATGCAACAATTCCTATCACATTTAGTCTCAAACTTCTCATGCCCAAATATTATACTCAGTCAAAGCGTATTCTTCTTTCAATTTTTTCAGTTTTTTCCCAATAAGTTTTTAAATGGGCTTCATTAGATTTAGTTTAATATATGTAAATCTACAGGCTGTTGCTTCATAGCTTGCTACCATAAAACTAATAAAAGTTCTGATATTTAATGAATACTTTATCCTGTCATTTTATTAAATGAGGGAAAAATAATTTATGCCTCAGGACCAACCCACAAAAGTCTTTATTTGATAGATTTTCAGGCACCTAAAAACACCCTTCAGCATGCACTTACTTATTAACAGTACCAGGTAGCAAGAATTCAGAAGGATAATATTCAGTGTGTTTGGATATCAGGGATGTATATTCTCATATTTTGATGGATTTCTTTCTCATAATTCATTATTTTAAAATGACATGATAATTTTGTGGCTTTTGAACATTTTAATATTTCAATGGGTAGTTCAAAGGCTGGTGTCATTTTTGTATGCAATCTGTTCTCCTTTTCTTTACATTGTGCATAAGGGCTTCTCTGTGGGTATTTTAAAATGTACATTGATAATTGAATAATGGCAATGAAGAAAGCTTTTATTTTCTGGATGTTAGAGAGTAAATCATGTCAGTTAGAAGTACTTTCTCTGTTAAGACTTGTGCAATGTTTAAGTAGAGAACAAAGCCATCATTTTTCTTGTCCTTTGAAAACAGGAACAAAAGACTCTTCATTAAAGTGGTTAAGAAATCTCAGGAAAGGAAGAAAAGGAGTAGATGAAAAGGCATGGCATCCCCTCTTTCAGTTGATATGAATGTAATTCTATAATGCATCCCTCCTCTTTTTCCCTCTATCATAATAATGCTACTTACTGGCTATAGATTTTAGGGTTTCTTTCAGCTGAGTAAAAAAATACATTTTCATTAACTTTTTACGTTTGAAAAAAACCCTCTGTATCCAATAGAGAGATGCTGCCTGTTTAATTATTTAATGCATTGTGATCAACTGTGAGGAGCTGAAGGAATGCATGGATAAGATGCTTTATAGTCTTAAAACTGTTGGAAAATATGTGTACTTTTAAAAAAAAATTTCTTTAACTTATTCTATATTTCTTCAAATTTTTTTTACATATCTAGAACTTATCCTGAGAAGAAAGCTCATAACAAAGAGCTGCTGTGCCAGTATAGAACATAGAAAGAACTGCTAATTACAAAATACTAAAGCTTCTTCTCCTTTATTCAAGAATAAAAGGTGTGAAGAGCCATCCTCAAAATATTTAAATTTCAAGGACTTGTGCATTTATCATCTATGCTTAGAAAAGGATCATGTTTTGTGCTAGGAGGTAAACTGTGTTTGCACTAGACTATACAGGAAGCATAAAGAAAGGAAAACAAACTCTTTTCTACTCTCTTGTGCTTTCAGGGGCCTAAGTCACATCATTTCAGACCATCCTGATTATGCTGGAGTTCTGCAAAACCATATTCTTGACATGTTGCTTCAGTCAGATGGAAGAAGGAAGTGATTAGTCCACAAGAGCCTGGGGAAGTGTAAGTGCATTCTGTAATCTTTTGGGGATATTTTCAACATTACACTGCATATAAATATTTAACAACAACAACTTAAATAACATTAGATTCAGAAAAATAGTCTTGGACTCAGTTTAAGCTGTCTTCTGATCTGACAGGCTGCTTTCTAATTAAACTGATTTGCATTTTGTTTCCACACTCTCTGTTGGTCTAAATATAGTGAGTACCATCTATTCATCATGTATTATTTATATTTTCTGGGGATCAGATTTTTACACTTACAATTCTAGTCTATTTGAAGCTGTTAAAAAATTAATTACCTGAGGAATTCATAGACAGAAACAATAAAGTATGGGCTAATACAGTCTACAATTAGTTAAGTTCATGAAGGTTGCATTAGAAACACACAGCTAATAGTGATTCAGTACAATAGTAATTGTATTGCTATTGGTGATTTGCAAAATTTTGCACAAATAATTCTGGAATGGAATACAGGGCCTTTCTACTGCAATGTTTATATTTGTTATATCTTATTATCCTGTCTAAGAAGTGATCCTGTCACAAGTAAGGATCGATGTGGGATGACAAGCATTATATAGTGCTGCTGTTAAATCAAGCATTTAAAAATTTATATCCATGAAAAAGCTAGCATTGAATGCTGTAGTTCTATTCTCATTCTGAAGGATTTAGAATGTTCTGAATTCATAGGTTTTCATTTTGCAGCAAATATTGAGTACACCTAATAATCTGATACTTTGAGAAAAGGAATTTTTAATTCTGTTTATACTTACTCAAGTAGCTTTTAAGAGAACAAACGAAGCATATGAACAATATTGTTTCCTCTAAATATATTTTCTCCTAGCTTATTTTCTCTTACAAACAGGACTGCAAGTCCCAGCAATGGAAAATCCACCCAGAAGCACCTGAAGTGGCTAAAAGTATCACAGACTGATCTGTGGATGACAAAGGTAGCATAAAAAGTAATAAGCAATAAATAGAAAATGTGGTCAAGGCGCCCAGATTACACTCTGGGTGTAACAGCTGCTTTTCCTGCAGAACTGAAAAATGTTGACCAGTAAATGCAAAAGATTTCTGAAATTTCCAGGTAATTTTCCCTATTACTCTCTTCACATGACTGAAAGATGACTCGAGCCCTACCATGAGGTATTGCAAGAAGCCTATGTCCTACTTTTTACATTTTTTAAATCTAAAGTGTTTAATATAATTTTATTTAAATCCTCATTAAAGGGAATTTAGTCTTCAAAATAAAAGCAAAAAAGCCATAAAAGCAAAATAAAAACTCTAATATTCATAGAAAATATATATGAATGAATTTGCAAAATACCTACAGTATGAATAAGTATGAAGTAATAAAGCATAAAGGAAAAAAAAGCAAAGAAAAATAAAAGAAAGAGAGAATAAAATTCTGAAACATGAGGAAATAGAAACTTCACATCTCAACCTTTAATACAAAGACAAAGCAGTTGGAAAAAGAACAATCTTACAAGTCTGGGCATGAGGGGAAGACAGGGAGGGAACACAGTGATTTTTAAAATTCTCTTCCAAAATCAGGGGAAAAAACTGAGTGTATAATCTTCCACTGTGTGAAGAGAAAGGCAAAAGACCAGTATGTAAATATCCAACCTTTTCTCCCCTCTCTTTTGTTGGTTCCTACCCCTTTTATTTCCTTATCAACTGATATAAGCTATTTATTATCATGACAGACTGGGACTGGAGGATCTACAGAATATAATCTATAAATTATTGATTGATCCTTCTCTAGCTCCTGTTTGCAGGAATGAGAATTTCTGCCAGAATTATTTTAAGCCCTTTTGCTATAGATCATAGAGGTGTTTCTTCCTTCCTGCACAAGTTCAACAACCTCAAGAGGGGAAGCAATACTTTCTAATTGCAGTTACCTGCTTACAAAAGTTTAAAATAAAAATGAAAATTTGCATAAAACACCTTTTTCTAAAGCATCTCTACAAAACTAACAGTCTCCCAGAGTTACAGCAGGAGCTACACATAGATATGTTTTCTGCCCTGAAGTCTCAATATGTAAAGATTGATGCATATAATGATATGTTTATATGTAAATTATGAACACATAAGCTTTTTATATTGAGGCTTCACTGCATACAGATTAGTATTTTGAAATTCTGCTGATCTAACTGGTCTTGAAAATGCTTCCTAGTAGATTTTAACTTAGTAAAATCTCCTGCCTGGTTTCTTTTAGTCTGTTTTACTCATTCTATCATATGAAAGCAGTTGGAGCATATTGGGACCTGTAGAAGTGATTTTGACTTTAAGTAAATCAAAAGGAAGAGCAGCATTCTGCTAACTCCTCTGATAAGAAAATTTTGAGCCAGGAAATTTTTTGTTCCATCATGCCAGGGGCATTTTATGAAAAGGAATGACTATGAATTTCCTAGTGCTTTTAAATATGCCCACAGAACATAGTTACATGTTACTTTTGATTTTCTAGATAAGAAAAATACATTCTGAATACACAGAGACCATGGATAGCATCTCTTATTTCTGTTTTTTCTTTTGTTATTAATAATCCCAAGACAGTTCTATTTATCTTGAAGCATTATTTCTATTCTGGGTACGTGGCCTAAGCAAAAGACAAGGGTTGTTAGGAATACACCATCATATTCAGAACTTACGTACAAAATTAAGATAATTTAGAACTTTCTGAATGGGAATGGGAGAGTTCTGTCTTATTTGTTTTGAGTTTGTTTTTCATCATGAGCCCATTCCTGTTGTGATTATGCCACCTTGATCTATCTATCTAATCTATCTATCTAATCTATCTATCTAATCTATCTATCTAATCTATCTATCTATCTATCTATCTATCTATCTATCTATCTATCTATCATCTGTCCTAAAGAAAGTCTGTGTGTAAATACAATATACTGCAGTCACACTCTCACTCCAGTGTAAGCATGCCTGAAATTTCCTTAAGAATGTTGATTAACACCATTTATACTGCTGGGAATGGGTGAATCATTTGAGTTTTAACTTAACAACATCTCTCTTATCCAATCACTTAGCCCTGTCAAGAACCACAATCTAAATGTTCTGCCACCAAACTGCTTGTGTGCTTGGTCATATCATACTTGAAAGTTTTGGGGTTTGTATTGCTCTGTTATCCCCACTCATCTTTTACCACGACAAAATTTTACTTTTACAAGACAAAATTCAGCCCAGTCCTTTGGAGCAGACATTCCCTCCCAGGAGATAGCAGGTTACACACTATGCGGAGTTCAGTTTCTCACAAGTGTCATGCATACTGCAGTCATAGGCAGGACAGAAACAATATGGAATGTTTACATCTAACTGTGGAGCAGATGTTCAGATTATGAAGAACCATGGAAAACTATTTCCTACAGCCTCATACATCACAGGGACTAAAAACCTTCCAGGAATCTAGGGTATAGTCAGCACTCAGTAATAAAGACTGACAGTCACAGTTATTATATGCTGTAGGAAAGTATTAGGTGCTGGCTACAGGAGAAGCCCTTGTTTTAGCACCACAGAAATGTTTTTGTTTTAAAATTTACAGCCACCTCAGCCTCCTAACCCCCTTTACCTTCTCTAAGCAGGATGGGGAGGAAGCAACAGATAGAAGGGTCAGTGTAGCTTGGTTCATTCTTCCTATCTGTGGGTTCTAAAAACTCCAAAAAATGCATGAAGAAAAGGAATTCTATCAGTTCCCAGTCCCTGGCTCCATTTTCAAAGTCAACTTTTTGATGAAAAAAAATCAGTGTTTGTAGACTCTTATTTTTAACCCAGACACCTTTTGTTACATTAGGATTATCATATTTTAATACTACACATGAAGTAAGCAGAAAATATTCATTAAGTTGCAGTTACTGCATTAAAAAATCCTCAGTAGATATTTACTGCCTAACTAGATTTTAGCAGTCTAAATTGACCCAAATCTAAATTAAAGCTGCAAACATTCAAGAGAAAATCAAAACCAAACCTGCTCATTATACTTTTACATATATATATATATATTTGTATGTATCTGTACATACACATATATATATGTATATATCTATTCATCTTTGAGGTACATGTATGGCTTGGAAAAGACAAGTTTCTGGTAAATCAGGGAATACTTAAAATCAGTATTTTATGCTAAATGTAATCAAAACACTTTCTTAGGTGGTGTGTTCTCTAACTATTTTCACTTCTCCCCACTCATAACCAGTTCCCAGCTAAGGCTAATTTCTGGTAATTTCTTTATGGAACCATTGTTTTAAAGTTCATGTAGGTATATAAAGCTGAAATGTAACCAAGGATGATATAGCTGAGATTTATTACATAATAATTTCCCAGAAATAAATATGCAAAATAATTTTATCAGTTAGATGAATATTTGAGAGTTGGAAGTGCAGTAGCCGTTAAGTAATTCTCATGTTCATAAGTACTTATTGTTTTAAGACAGGGAAAAGAACATACTTAAAAATATTAATTTGCAACTAGATTAAAACATTTCTATCCTCTGCAGTGAGTATATTATAAAACAAAACAAAACAGGATAATGGTTGCCTATAATGAATAATTCAAATAAGACATGACAATAACAGGTTTATACACAGTTTCTTTTCGTAGTATCAAGATAACCTGAACAAAACAAAGATGTTTATGGATTTTTTTTACTGTTTTAAATGCTCAGATCATTATTATATTATTTTATTAGCCTTCCAGCTATATCTTTTTTTTTTGACATAGGTTAATTTTTTTTTCAGCTGTCATTATAAACTGCTCTAAAGCACATCTCTTAGATTAAACAAATGAGTGACAGTAACATTTTTCATAGACTCTTCATGCATTTTAACATCACAGAATATTTGAAAATATCATTATCATAATACACTATTATCTCTTTACCCCTGTTGAATTGCACAGCTGCAGAATGGGAAGATATCTTTGTTGAAACCTCTAGTGAGAAAATCAATGATATTATTTTTTGCCACAGATAATAGCATTTGATATTTGTACAGCGCTTTCTTTTTTCAATTCACCTTGCAAATCTGTGACACTCACATATGAATGGTTTGCAAATATAGCCTCCTTTGAAAGAGATATTTGTTTAACACTACTACCCAACAATAAACAGATGAATTAACAAAGCCTAAAGAAATTATATAAGTGTTTCTGATATATGTGAAGATTTTGGTCAGGCAGATAAGATTATGCTGAAAGACAAGTGTAAGGGTATAACAAAACTGTCCCACCTGAAAACTCATTTCACACTCTTGCAGAACACCCCAATCCTTTGGCGAGCTGTAAGGGAAATTCTCTAAACAATTAATATCTTGTTACTAACTATTTCATCATGGGTATGAACTGAGGTGTAAAGTGGCCTTGGGCGCATCTAACTACAAACCATGGAAACACCATGTGCTAGGATGTTATACACCAATTTTTTTCTAATTAAGGACAATATATCAGGCTGGAGAAATTTTAAATTTGTAGATGAGTCTTTGTCAATCCAATCAATAGACTCATGGAATCATTAATTTTGGAAAAGACCTCAAAGATAATAAAGTCCAGCGTTTGACCAACCACCTTGTCAACTAAACCACGGCACAAAGTGCAACATCCAGTTGTTCTGTGAACATTTTCAGGGATGGTGATTCCTCAGCTTCCCTGGACTCCCCATTCCAGTACTTGCCACCACTTCCAGCAGAGAAATTTTTCCTCATGCCCAAGCTGAACCTCTCTTGGAGCAGCTTGAGGCCATTTCCCCTTGTCCTGTTGCTAGTTGCCTGGGAGAAAAGGCTGACATTTTTGAAGGTCTCCCCTAAGCCTCATTTTCTCCAGGCTAAAAAACCCCAGCTCCTCCAGCTGCGTCTCATATGTCTTACTCCTAGACCATTTACACAACATATGGGAATTCCATACATTATGGGCCTAGGCACAGTAACATCAACATGAAGTTTTAATAATGTCTTTGCTTTGGTTGTATCTGTTTGGTAGGTTCCTGCTAGAAGCCCCTTCTCTAAGGTGAGTCAGCTCACAAACTCTACAGGATGTTAAGTGTTTTGGCAATTCCTTGTTGGTATAAAGCTCAGTATCAGCATGCCTCCCAGACAGTGCTTCAATATGCTCATAATCCTGAGGCAACCATAAAAAACAATTCTTTCATCAAATATGTTAGTTACCTACCTAGTTACACATTCTTACATTTCCGAAATAATAAATTAACTGCTCAGGCAGTTGAAATTCTCAAATTAGTTTCAATACATGGCTTGACCTGCATAAAAATAAATAATTTTCACCTTTTTTTTTCATAATGTTCAACTAATGAAGACAAATGTATTAATTTGTTTTAGTTATAGGAGAACTGAAGCTCAGCACATTTATGCATGTATAAGTGATGAATATTACAGTTCATATTGTATGAAGGATTACAGACTAAGTGCAGGCAAGCATAAGAAAAAGGCATTCTGACTTGGTACATGGTTTCCTATTTATTTCTACAGAGATAGATTTGTTTATATGTCTCATCTCCAAGGACCAGTAAAAAAAAAATTCTCATGTTATGTAATATATATGGTCTGATAGTAACAAGTAGCTTCAAAAGATCTAGGGAATCTTAACTATAAAAACAAATTATGGCACAGAATTATTATTATTATTATTATTATTATTATTATTATTATTATTACTACTACTACTACTTTAGATCTTGAAAACTATAGGCAGTAGGAAGATGTTTGCATGTCGTGTATTCATATTTTTAATTAACTAAGAGTATATGTATCCATATACATAAGAAAACATGCACAGTTTTTGAGTAGCGTTCTGGACTGTGAAATGGAAACTTTTCTCCAGGAGCAGTACTTTACAACAGCTCAGAAAGGTGGCTCAGATATCCTGTGTCCCGCACAGTATCAGCAGGAAATAGCTATAGATTCTGAAATCACAACAACTAATAAATCAACAGCCAATGTTGATTTGGTTTCATACTTACAGAGGAAATCTGGGAATACATTTGCAAAAATGAAAATTTTAAACTTCCACACTGTTCACTATTTTCAGATATGTAGAATTTTTTTTCAGTTACATTAACCAAGTGTATTGTTAACAATTTTAGGGGTTAAATTTACCTGTTATTCCTTTCTGTTTCAAAACTGCTTTTTGAAAGGTTTCTTTTTGAAAGGTATCATTCATATCTGTGGCTATTTACATAAATATATTTATTCATAGGTGTGTAAAAAGAATGGACCTTCTGTTTACCCACCAGTGTCAGACACAACAGAGTTACTGGAAGAGAAGAAAATCTCACTAACTGTCTCTTTCTGGAGCCTAGGGTGTTCTTTTATGTCTTCAAACAAGGCTACGTAGAATTCTGATTTTAGAAAATTGTTAATGTTTAAGAGAAGTAACAAAAAATATTTAAGAAAAAAAATACCCTGCCTGTGTCTCCTGGAAAAAAAAAAATCTACAAATCTAAGATTAAGTTCTGCATTGATCATTGACTGCCAAATATATACATTAGTTGAAATTAATGTGCCAGTAATGCTCAGTGCCAGTCATTGTGCTCACTGCTCACTTGTTTTCTAGTCTTGCCTGAGATTTAAGGAAAGTTTTCAAAACTACTCTTCAAAATATGTCACCTTTTAAATTTGGTGGAGGTGTGAAAAGAGAATTATGTCAGGATACGAAAAGCAGCCTCAGCTACAATAAGGACTTAACTTCAAAGAGTAAGGAATAT
This sequence comes from Fringilla coelebs, assembly GCF_963513975.1. NCBI lineage: Eukaryota > Metazoa > Chordata > Aves > Passeriformes > Fringillidae > Fringilla > Fringilla coelebs. Next base: position 42,472,659 of record NC_140030.1, on the reverse strand, counting down.
TTATGAACTCCAAACAGTTACTTTTGAAAGGATCCACGGGGCCTTTTTTTTCCTTTTAATGTTTTTAATATTAGCCAATATTATATTGCTTGCGGCTCTCTTCCTACCATAATGTTCTTTGATTCTTAGCCTAGACCTCCAGGAGGAAAAAAAAATAAGGTAAAAAAAGAAGCACCAATGTGAAGGGGATGATACTCAAGTTAGGCAAAATTTTAGACAGAATGAATGGAAGGTATTGGGAAAATAACAATTCAAAACATATGGAAAAGTCAGACACCTCCACTCTGCACTGCATCCACTCACACTTGTTAAATTACAACTGCTTTGTTTCTCCTACTGAGAGATACATTGGACCTTTCTGAAACTACCAGAAAGCAGGGAAGTCTCTCAGGATTGTCTTCAGACTTGGTCTAACAGCTGCCTGTGCAGAAATCCCATTTTCTCTTCCACATCCCTGTTTGCCTACAGTCACTGTTTTCTTCATACTGTGAATACTTCCCGCATCATTAGCAGCTATGTAGACAAATATGAAGCAAAATAATTTCATTAAAAAAAAGATGAACATTATTACACTGATTTAGTTCACTAAAGCAGCTCAAATAGCTGTCAGTGTTTGCAAAGTGCAGCAGCCCTATGGCAGTTTGAGAAACTTCAGCCTTACTTTTGTATTCGCATATGTTAGAGATAGAACTGTTATGCCTGGGGAACTTCATTTTGTTTGGTTGGTTGGTTGGTTGGTTGGGTTTGGGTTTTCTTGTTAGTTATTTTTTTTTTTTAATTTAATAGATGAGCTGGTTCACAAAATCAATCTTTGAATCCTTGCTATCCCTGTTGTTTTAAATAGAAGTATATTAAAATCAGAGGAACGGGATGAAAATGTGCAGGATTGTTTGTGCAACTGTGCTGGAACAAAGAAAAGCACCATGGAGTGGATGCAGTAGGCAGATAAAAGTCTCTTGTCAAACACTTCTCTAGGTAAAAATGTCTTTCTTTCAAATCTGTCCTCAAAAAGCAGTTGGAAAAGCAACAAAGAACTTCTTCTTCTTACTACGAAGAAAGCACTTTCTCAGAACAGAACATTGTAAGAATTAAAGTAATGTAATTGGTCTGATTAGGTACATTAAAACATACTGGGAATATTGAAGTAAGTTGAAAGCATTCAGTGATTAAAATCTAACACTCCAACCCAATCTTATTGGTGTATCTAGTAACCTCTCTAAGTGTGAAAGCAAACAGAAAGAAAATGAAAAAAAAAAAGGGGACAAGGGGAAAAGCGAAAGGGAAAAAAAAAAAAAAAAAAGAAAAATGGCATCAAAGGAATAGAACAGAACAGAATATTTCAGTTTAAAGGGACCCACAACAATCATTTTGTCCAACTGACTGGCCAATCCAGGGCTGACCAAGTAAAAGCACATTGGTAAAGGCATTGTCCAAAAGTCTCTTAAACATTGATAGGCTTGGGGTTTCACCTCTCTAGAAAGTACATTCCAGTGTTTGAACCCCCTCTGGATAATGAAATGCTTCCTAATATCCAGTCTAAAACTCTCCTGGTACAGCTTTAAACCATTCCCACACATCCTATGCATATATGCTGTTGCAAATAGCAAAGCTCTGGTCTTTTAAAAGCTGGACAAAACATAGGGAACAACATCCTATGCATCTATAGGATGATGAAGTGCTAGTCATGCATTTGCAGGGCATTTGCTCATATTTTACCCACTTTTTGCTTTGCAGACAACCCCCAAAAGTAAACTAATGTCTAGACATTTACAAAAAAAAAAAAATAAACAACCCAACCCCCCCCAAAAGAAACCAAAACCAAAAAACACAAACAAAAACACAAACACAAACAAACAAACAAACAAAAACACACCAAAAAAAACCCCAAAATACCCAGGCTGAAAAATCCATTGGGAATAATAAATGCAGCAGGGAAGGAGGCTGGCTAAACTCTAAGGGGAGAGTTAAGACTATTCTTTTCACTTGCTGTTGCATATTTAGGAAATGAATAATTTATTTGTTTGTATTTTTAATATATTAAGCTATAGTATTTGAAATTACAAGCCTCTATTAAAAGATCTGTCTTGAGTAATTTATATGCCCTACTGTGCCTGATCTAAAATTTTCTACATTTGGAAACATGCCCTTAAAAAAAGGCAGATAGTGAAATATTTTGTAAAATACTTGCATTACAAACATGGTCAGGTCAGCTAAAAGAATTCCATACTATAATATAAAAACTTTTACTGTGAATACTTCTTGCAGGTCACTCCCTAGAGACAGAACAGGTAATATAAATCAGCTGAATCTATACAAAGTTACAGAATACAACATGAGAATTAACTGTTATACAAGCACTGATTAAACAATTTATTTGTTTAAATTATCTTTGAATCAAGCAGCCTACCACTGAGGTAGGAAGAATGCTATTTCATTTAATTTATTAATGGCTTAGATAAATATAAATAATTAATGAAGCCATATTCCTAGTGAAGATATCAAGTAGCAGATCATAAATTATTGTCTGAATTCTTTTTTTTTTGCAGTGGAATCTTTAATTTAAGTGAATGGAGTGTGAAATACTCTTTCCAGATTCTGTGACTGATGAAATTATATGAATTTTACTGTCTTCAAAATGCACATACTCCAAATGGCATTTAAATTACATGCCACACAGCTGACTGAAATTAAAAAAAAATTTCAAAAGAAAGGAAAGTAACCCCACTTTGGGGTCTGATTTTACAAAAATAAAATTTTAAAATGTTAAGATTGGTTACATTTTGCAAAAATGTATTAATAAATGTCTACATATAAGTGATGTGCATATTACATTAGTTGGCCAAGGAGATTTTTTGGAATTCATATGCAAGTGGGCATAATTTTAAGAATCTCTTAGAACAATATACTGTGAAAAATATTTTTGTGTGAGAGATATAAAATTCTGTTAAAATGACATTTTATTTGGTATTTCATTTGAATTTACAGAAAAGAAAACTGCTGAAAAAGGCACCTGTGAATCAATAGAATATGAGAACCTTAAATTTTTATTTTCTGTTTTGAACTTAAGTGACTGTGCTGATATCTGGGGCCTGCAGCCAATGCATTTCTGCTGCAATGCTGTTGATTTTACTCACGCATCTTTCTCTTTGACATGTGAGGTATAATTTCCTTGCATCATAGTAGTTGCCAACTTTCTATTGCAAATTTATAAACATCCCCTATGCAGATCTATTTTATGCACTTATACAAATTAATTTTCATAACTCTATCTGCATTACTGTTGCAAGTTATTGTAACTTTATATAATGGGTATTTACATAAGATTTATCTGGGCAATGAAATGCTGGAAATATTGATCCCAAAATACATCACTTTGCATCTTTCATATCCTGAGAGATGTATTTTGTGTCCATGCACAGTGAAGAGTCTCTATATAGCCAGGGGAGTGCAATTTTTAGGGTTTTTTTAAACAATATTTGAGTTATCAGTTAGCTTTCAAAGATCTAAATATTAAAGCCTTTCTAGCATTTCTCAGGGTATCTTGGTAGTCCATCAATGTGGAAGTGCCAGGGACACAAAGAGTGATATGCTCTAGAAGAGTCATAGTTTGATCTGCTTGACCACAGCTAGTGAAGAGTTTGTAAAAAAAACCTTGTAAAAGTGAAGAGAATCATGTAATATATTCAAAGATTCTTCTCATTGTATTTTGCAACTGAGGCATTATTGATATTAATAGCAGAATTTGATTGTATTAACAGCAAAGGAATAAAGGATAAAGAAATGGGTATTTCACCTTTTTCTCTTTTTTTTTTTTTTTTTTTTTTTTTTTTGCCTCACCATTATCAGGTGTTTTATGAACATCACTGCTACACTACTAAAGCCCCCTCTTAATCTAATTTTGCAATTTTCTGCAGTTCAGTGACAGAGAAACATTAGAGAAATGACTAGCTCTAATTTCTTCTATGCACCATATCTATACACTATTTTCCATTTCGTATTTCTTAAGAGCTAGAAGAAATTTATGCAATTTTTAAGATTACTTACACATACCATTTGTCATTTTCAAAATGTCAAAGGCATTACTTTGCATGTATCTCCACACACACAGAGTTTGTCTGGCATATACCGACAGGATACTCCTCATCTGCCACGTAAAGGCAGATGATCTGAAAGGTGCATGCTCAGTAGATCTATTCATGTGGAATCAGTTCCAAATATTCACTTGTCAGCCATCTATGAGCTCCAGGTTCAACACTGAAGCAAATGGCAATTCAGAAGAAAATCTGCCCAAGCCAGATGGGAAGTAGCCTGCTGTCAAACATGCTGAAGAGAAAGAGGAATTTAGAAAAGAAATAAGACCTTGAAACACTATCCCAGAGAGATGAAGTATGATTTTTCCAAAAGATGATTTCAACTATGTTCCTTCCAACTAAAGTAGAAAACTGAAAGGAAAAAAACCAAAAAACAATAACAACAAAAAACCCCATCCAAACAAACAAAAATTAAAAAAAAAAAGCCAAACAAAGAAAAGGAGAGCATTAAGGCTTTAACCTAAAGTGCAAAAAGGCTACATTTCTAAGCTTCCATGTGGTTCACATTAGCAAAATGTTAATAAATATTCATTATAGCATAGCATTTATCACTTAATATTACTGTGCTTTATAGCATGTTGACCATAGAAAATTCATATTAACTGTGTTTCAGTAGGACATAAAAAGTAGATTGCTTGATAGTCCAGGTTTTCTTGAAAATAATGCTATAATATATTTAATAGGATGACCATAAGCATTTGGTTGTATCATAAACATTTAGGAGCTCATTGCAATTGTAAATTTAGGCCCAACTGGGCTATATTCAGGAACAACCCAAATTTTAAACAAGCATGATGATGAAATGGGAAATTGAAACCACCAGAAATGACAATAATCATTTCAGATTATCTGTAATGGTAAGAATAAGTTGCCCTGCATACCCAGAAGTTTTGTTCTCCCTCCCTCCTCCTCTCCCACTACCCCTCTGTTAATTGTCTTTTTGTGTCTTTTCACCCTCTTTCTTTTTCCCTCCTTCCTACCCCTCATTCCTCCCTTGAACATCAATATTGGATGATGAGGTGAATGCTCCCACAAAGACAGATTCCTACCACTAAAAGACACTCATGTGCACTTCTAATAGACAACTGTGGGTAATATCTATACATATTATTATAATATGATAGAAATTAGAAAGCAACTATACACTATGTTGACAACAATATGCAAATAATTTTCCTCTCTGTCAGATTCACTCATGAAGAAAGCAGACCTGGCAAAATAGTGCCTCCTGATAAAACATGCCAGAATAAAGCAAAGAAAAACCCTTTGCATGCAGATCTTAAAAATGGAAGATTAAAAAAAAAATCAAACAAATGTTCTCTAGCAGAGCAACTATTATACTCTTGGTTAAAAAGCTATAAACAATGCTGTAAAGATAGACAAAAAAACCAAACACAACCCATTACAAGATTCTCCCTTGTCTGCTCCAAAATATCGGTTGCTATAAGACATCTCATCCCAGGTCTGTCGTTCTCTTCTCCTTATAAATCAAGCCTAGCATCAGAAGTGGCTGACTGAAAATGAATTCTGGTGCATACAAAACTTTAATTTAAAAACTTACATCATGAGAATCAGTCATTGTACGCATAATTTACCAAATTCACTCTCCCTAGTATATATTTCACTGCTGCAAAGATACCATACAGAATTCTGCTTTGCACCTATTTCAAGTGTTACCATATCTTATTCATTTTAAAGATGTGTGCTGATTCTGACAATCCTATTTTGCACCGAAAGCACATTGTTCCCAGTTTTCTTCCTCAAAGTTACATTTTAGCAATCTAAACTTTCTTTACTTCACTAATGCTTTTAGAGTAAATAAAATAATAATGTAAATTCATAATTTGCTTCTTCAACTTTTTGGGAAGGAATTGATACCCATATACTTCCTGATCCACTGGTTTTTGGGATTTTTTTCTCCTAATCTTGTGCAACTTTCTGTTTCTAAATTTAAAACATTAACATCATGAGCAAAGAATATTTACTGCAGCACTCTAAACTAGTGCTGTATTTGCTTGGTTGCATTTTCCAAGTGATTATCTTGTCATAAACTGATAGAATACTTTTCTGTTAGGAAAAATTTTAGATATTTTTCTTGTAACTGCTTAAACTCAAGCAAATTATTTCGCACCAATTATTATTTTATTATCTTCAAAATAATCAAGATATGTTGAACCTACTTCCTTTGGGGCTGCTCTCCAAAAGTAATCACATCCTTTCTACTGCAGTCAACATAAGATCTGTAACTGCTTCCTGCAAATTTAACCTTATGTGCAAAGACATCTGCAATTTCAAGCCATTGTTCCTGGTGATAAACTGGATTTTTGGTAAATTTTGCAGATGACATCTATATCTTCCCAACAGCAGACCTGTGACACCTTATCAAGTTTAAAAAGGGTAATTGCTGGATTCTGCACCTGGGACAGAGCCACCCTGGTTGTGTGCAGAGACTAGGGAAAATGAGGCTGGAGAGCAGCACTGTGGAAAGGGACCTGGGGGTCCTGGTCAATGGCAAGTCGAATATGAGCCAGCAGTGCCCTGGCAGCCAGGAGGGCCATCCTGGAGTGTCCTGGGGGGCACCAGGTCAGCATGGCCAGCCAGGCAAGGGAGGGGATTGTCCTGCTCTGCTCTGCACTGGGGCAGCCTCACCTCGAGTGCTGGGGGAAGTTTTGGGAACCACAATATAAGACATTAAACTATTAGAGAGCACACATATGTGGGCCCCAAAGGTGGTGAAGAGTCTGGAGGGGAAGCTTTATGAGGAGCAGGTGAGGTCACTTGGTCTGTTCAGCCTGGAGGAGATAAAGGGGAGACCCCATTGCAGTTACAACTTCCTCATGAGGAGAAGAGACAAGGCAGGTACAGATCTCCTCACTGTGGTGACCAGTGACAAGACTAGAAACATCATGAAGCTGAGTCAGGGTCGCTTAGGTTTGATATTAAGAAATGGTTCTTTAACCAGAGGGTGGTTGGCCCCTGGAACAGGCTCCCCAAGGAAATGGCCACAGCATCAAGCATGTCTGAGTTCAAGTGTTTGAACAATGCTCTCAGGCACATGGTGTGATTTTTAGTGTCCTGTTCAGGGTTGTGAGTTGGACTCAATGATCCTGATGGGTCCCTTCCAACACAGCATATTCAGTGATTCTATGATTCTATAAATGCAAGTAGTTCTGTATTGCTCTTGGAGACAAGTTGCCTCTCAAAAAGGCAAAAGCAGTAGCATATACTTTGTATGTGAAGCCATTACACTGCAGTTTTCCAAGCACTTGACAAGTTACTTGTAGGATTATTAACTCTAAAAAGATATTACTCAGTTGCATGTCTATAAACTCCTTTTATAGTCATTAGATAATGATGTAATCTACTTCTATAGATATAACCATGTCATTAGTTCTTTTAAAGTCTCCAGAATTATTTTTTCCTGTAGAAATGAGATTAGCTATAATGCATGAGATTATTTTGCATTATCCACTGCTCTGTAATACTTTTTAGCTCCAATAAAGCAAAATATTTAACAAAACTATTCTGACAGACATCATGGAAATGCTTCTTCATAAGGATTCCTTTCAAATGTATGTGCAAACTATGCATCATTCTAGCAGAGGTTGCACAATCCATTTCCTGAGACTGTGCACCTCATACACAGGATATAAACCCATTATAAATGTCCACTCTCTCAACAGCATTTCAGAGATACTGCCGAAATATTGGATTAATCTCTTATTCTTAGCTGTTCTGGGAAAGCCCCTGATGTTGTTTTGTTTTACCTTCATTTCTTTTGTGAAAAATTTTACTTTATGCCCTATTTTACATTCTATTTCCCCTTATGAAGCTGTCATCTTTCTTCAACTGCTTTTGTTAAGTTTAAAACTGTTTTTAACTCCTTTGGTGACTGCTGATTCCTGCAGCAATGTACTCTATTTGTTACATCCTGATTCAAGACTGTCAGCTCACCTATCCCCCTGCACAACACTATTTTTTCTCTTGACACGGATAATTTGTTGTTACTTGGAATCTTATGGATAAATAAGAGCTGAATAATGTCTCTGATATGACTCAAAATTAGTGAAGAAATAGTGACTTCTGTCCCCATATAAAGTAGGGAACAAAGACCACCAGAAAGTTTACTCAACTTCCTTGGCTCTTTACATTCAACATTTCTTCCCCTAAACTTAAACTCCAAGATTCTGTTCCTGGATTTATCACTGTTTAAAAGCTGTTTTCTCTGGTGTTTTTGATGCTTGTCTGACTTACACATAAACAGAACAATTTCTATAGTGTTTTGGTCTCTCTGATTTCTATCAGTTTGGCATTTCAATGTTCACTTAAATTTCTGGAGCATGTCACAGATACTTCACAAGTTTGCATGCAGATTATTTAAAGATTATAAAATATCCCTAAAATTTGACTTTTTTCATACTAAACCTAAATGGAAGCTGGGTATTAACCTCAAAATAGCAAAAAGGTTTATAAATAAGAAAATATAAGATGACCAAAAGACCAGCAGGACTGAAGTTCAGTCCATCCTGTCACTTGCACATCTATAGAATATATTCAGCAATACAAGAGCCACAATAGAACAGGGTGGAAAAATTGGTATGAATCAAAATTAGATTCCTAACAACTAACTGTTCAAAGACAGAGTGAACAGAATCATAATTTCTTCAGCAGGTGTCATTACACAGAAAACTGCTGAAATAATGAAAATTTCAGAGATGTTATTGAAGTAGCAGTAAATATATCCAATATATAGGCAAATCTGTATTTGATAATTTTAGGCACCTCTTTATCCAAGATATTCCAGTAAACTTTATTTCTTAAAATTCCTTTCCATGTGCTTGAATTTTAGTACTGGACACAACTTTCCCAGTGCAATGATTTAACATATGTTATTAACAGAGATTAAAAACAGTACCAAACTTAAGACCTACCTGAGAAAAAATCACCGCACTCAGTGGGTTCTCAGTTCTTGCTGAATCCCCTTCTGTGGATTCTAGGAGCCAAGCTACAACCAAGCTATTACCTGTAGTTGGCTTTTAATCTTGCAACTAAAGTTTTGTACTTAGAAAAAAGCAGCTGACCTGGAAAATACTTAAAGGATTGGAATTTCCAAGCCAGTATGCAAACCCATATTCTACAAGGGTAAATCAATATTTGTTTTGTCTGTGGCATGGTATGGATTCTTTTCCTCCTCTTTTATCAATCTCAGCAAATAGCCCTCTTTAAAAGACTCAGCCCCACTTGCTAATGCAAGCCTTCCACTACTAGGACTTCACTCTCTAAACACAGAGATCAACATATTTAAAACTTTTTTTTTAATAAAATGAAGTACTGGGAACAGTACTATTGTTGTTGCTGAACATATGGAAGGCACCATGTAAGACAAATTTATCATATGAAAATATACAACTATTTATAAAGTAACAACTGTTTTCTTTTTGGAAAGTACAATAAAATCCATAAACTTTGACAAAATATGTATTGTGCCTGGTTGGAAAAAAGAAAATAAAGGCAAATGCTGGCAGCGTAGAGAAAGGAACAGTGTATGGGATGTTTCCCATGCTGCTGCAGCAACTAAGAATAATGAACAGAGAACAAGTGGTTGACATATCACCTACCCATGGGAGTTCCAACACCGTAACCTTTGGAGTCTATCAGGCCTCCAATCTGTGTTAGGTTACAGTTCCTCTGTGTGACAAACTCAATGGTTGTCGACTCCATTAGAAATGCGTAATCAGAGGTAAGCACACGTTGGATACCTTCTTCATTGCTTTTGACAAGTACTGACTGCCTCCTGCTGCTCATGAAGGCCCACATCTTGTCATAAGTAGAGATTTTGGATTTCTGAAAGACAAATATTAAATGCAATATGAGTAAGAATAATATGCTTATACGAGTGCAAGCAAACTCTCAATTTGCACATTGCTCTTCTTTCAGATTTTACTATGTCAGGTCTTACCAAGGCAATTTTCTAAGGATATCTGTGTCTTTCATCTCATTTGTACTTCTCATCTTCTCCATTTAAAAATAAACAACTGGACAGTCCAGATTGTCCAGTGTGAAATATCTGTTGTTGATCTATTTTTATTGTTTATATGTTTTTATGCAGGAGGAAGGCCTACAAGTACTTCAGGTCAGTGGAAAACTATTAAGTATTTCACTCTAGCAAAGCTAATAAACGATGTTGTTAAGTTTTGTAAGAGAATCTGTGGATTCTGGCACAAGTGAAATTTCGCTCTTATTTCAATCACAGCTGCACAGTTCTGAAAACCTAATGCATAGTGTGGCAATCTGAAGTAATCAAAGTGCTCTCAGATGGCAGTGTATGGAAAAAACAGATGTGAAGGAGAGGGCAGATAACATTTTACCTATGATACATGACAAAAATACTTGGAGAAAGATTTTAGGTGAGAGGTAATATCACTCTCAGGTTATAATGCTTGCTTGCCTTACAGAAATGGACTACTGGAAGTCCTAAAAATTATGATGTGTTTTCTGATTTAATATTTTCAGAATATAAAGAATTGTTGTGGTAGGAAGGGAGTCAGTAATTTTGGACAAAGGCATCAGTAGTTTGGAAGAAATTGATGCTGTGCATCTACAGAGGAGTTGTTTCCTTTTTTCACCTGAGTTGGTTTAAAAAGAAGGTAATTACCTTCTCTCATTTTTGTAAAACACAGTGCTTAAGAGATTATAATGACTGGATAAACTCAAGTTATTAGAAATACTGAATATTTTATACCACATTTGTCCCATCTGTTTAATAACACTGCAAACTCAAGATGCATCAGAAAATGTTCTGTAATGTTAAATTTTGCCTTGTAAAAAAAAAGTAGAAATACTATGTAAACACTAGTATTATCAGACTTTTTAAGGTGCCTTTCCTCTTTTGATATCACCCTTAAACATATTTCTGCCATCAGATCTGGAAGAAATACTAAACAAAGATTGACACTACAAATATTTCTGAAGTTCAGATGACTGACAGCCAGTAATTCTGACCCAAAAGAGAATTAGCAGTGTATGTGAAATTAAAAGAACATTTATTTAGAAAAAAGAGATTACTAGGTCCCCCCTCTGAAATACAATCCAAGAGCTCTTTTACTATGCCTGGGGACTTAAGAAATCAAGCACTTGAACTAAGTCTAGTGTCAATGTTAACAAAACTGAAGACTTTTAGGATTCTGAATTTTGCACATTGTTATTGTACTGAACAAAATCTGGGCCTGATTGCAAAACATTTTAGTAACAATGAAAGAGGAAAGCATTTCTCTTCAGAGTATTCTGTGAACATGTAGAATAGAGATGACCAAACAAATAGGGTCTCTCCTCCTAGGGTTTGGTTTTTTTCTTCAATCAAATAACTCTTGCAAGCATTTAATATTGCATTGTAGCATAATATTCTTCAAGAAATGCATATCAGCTCTGTAGGAATCTAAGTTAATGTATAATGCAGACAGAGTGGAAATAAATGTTTTTCAATATTTGTAAAATTTTATCAAGAACCCTTATTTAATTCTTTTATCATACAGTCTTTACCCCAGTAAATTTTTTAGCTACGATAAGTAATCTGAGCAATGTAAAACAGTGGCAGAGAAAAAAATTTTAGCAAATGGTTAGATGCACATTGCTGACACATGCTGGTGGCGGGCGGGGGGGCAAGGAAAAGCCAAATGAGATACGACAAGAAAAAAAAAGAAGGAACTGTAATACATACGTATTTTTCTATTTTTGTTGAGAAAAAAATAAACTCAAGAATGAAAAAATATTAGCAAGGGGAATAGTTGCTTTCTACTCAATCATTAGAACATGTGAAAAAAATACAATATCCTTTAAAGGACAGAGTGTTCATATTATGATGACTGATTGAATCAGCTAGGATAAAGCCACTGCTACTATTGAAAAGAAAAGAAAAAAGGCATCGACAAAATCAGAGAAAGCCCCTGCACAGGACAGCTCATTTACTGGAATAATTAAAATGAAATGAAAACATTAAAACAGTCTACACATGATTAATGAAGAAGAGAAGAGAACACAAAAGCTAGAATACCAGTGCACGTGGCTCACCACTGTGAAACTGACAAGGATGACAGAAAGTGCACAAAAACTGAATGCTTTTCCACTACTTTCTTCTACCTCTAAAAGCTGAAATTATGCCAGGGAATAGAACCATTCTAATTTTGAACCCTATGTTTGATTTTTTTTTTTTTTAATGCACAAGAGATGTTTTTTTTCAATCTTAAATTAAAAAACCTTCGTCATTTGATTTAGGAAAATATAACCACAAATAGTTATCCTGTGTTTGCCAAGGTACTCAGCAGACTCATTGATGAAAATCAAGAAGTCAGAACAATGAAAAGCATCAGGGGCCCATTTGACATTGAATTAAAGATAATGACACTCCAACATGCTTCCTGTGGTTATGACTGTATCATTCATACTGTTAGAGGCAGATGCTGCAATTTACATTATGTTTCCACCTTCTTTCACTGTGTGCAAATCAATCTGGTTAATCAACCTATATACTCCATCAATGAAGTGTATTATTTTATCTGGGTTAGTTCACCATATTGTTTCATCTAACTGGAAATCACTATCGGGAAATCCAACCTAACTTGAAATCAACCAGAAATGATGTTTGCATAAGATAACTTGTGGTGACATGATTTATCATGCTTGTGTTCCCACAGGAATGCTGAAGACGTAAGAAAGCTGCCTATGCCATGAATTTCAGTAGAAGAAAAAGGAGAACTAACTAATAGGAAAGCTGGAAATGAAAAGATTAAGCAAATCTAGAAACTCATCTCAGCATCAAACCTGATGCATAAAATGTTAGCTCTCACAAATTATATTCAGAGGATACTGTCAGTGTCACACTCAGCGTTCATGAATTAAACATCATTGGAAGATAACTGTGCTTGTCAGGGACCACAAATGGAACCATGGCAAAGGCTCCAAGTTAGTCATAGTCTAATGCAATGTATAAATATGAGTCTGGGAACAGAATGAGTCATTGTCAGTAATGTGTTACTTACTGCTCCATCCTGGAGCACTGGCTTGGAAAGAAATATCTGAGCAGCGGGACTCTGGACCACAAGGTTAGAAAAATATCAGAATGTTGAAAAAATGACGGAATAAACAAGGATCAAAGTACATGGAAGCAGACTTCATAATACAAGAGCAGATAAATGCACAGTAAAAATATGCCAGGCTAATTCTGACATTTCTCTATGAAGGAAAAATTACAGATCCATTAATGGAGATTTTTATTTTAATGATAGCTTACAACTTTCCTGCCTTCTAAAAGCATTTAGGTGCCACATAAAATGCTTCAGCTTTGCTCTCACCCTTTCAATATTTAAACTCAAAAGAGTCTGTAGTAACTAAGGAAAGATTGAAGGTAATTAAGATTCAATTTTGAGAAAAAAATAAAATTCAGCAACCCAGTCCTGATATATTTTATGAAAGCATTCTCTACCACATGAGAATTAAATAATCAGAATCATTATGTGAGGAAAAAAACCTACAGATTCCCAATCCTACTACAGCATTTTCTATTTAAGAGTCTGAGCATAACAGCTTTGTGACTTTTGTTTTCCTGAGCATTGCATGCTTAGTGGACACAAGTCACTTTTCTTAAAGTTGATTCATGGATTTTTTAAAGCTAAAGGAACAATGCCCATTCATGCTGACCTTATGTAATGGGCAAACTATGAAGTGTCACTTCTGAATGACTTCACCAAGCTCATCACTTTCACATTTATGCTGACAAAAAGAATGACATATGAAGAGAGATTTCAAGGTGAGCCTTGTCAAGGTGTTGAACATGGTCTCTCAAAACATCTTTGATGACAACCTGGAAGTATAAGCACTGGACAGATGGAGCAGCTACAGGCAGAGAAATGGCAAAGTCATAGTTAATATCTCAAGGCAGATTAGCATCTTGTCAAGATTTGACTACCTCAAGGGTCAGTTCTAGACCTGATACTATTCAGTATCTTTACAAGCAGCTGGGAAAATGGTACTGAAAGCACCCTCATCAAGTTTGTGGATGACACAAAAGAGAGAGGAGAGGCAGAAATACTGAAGGAAAGAGCTATCATGCAGATAGGTCACAAAAGGCTTGGAAATTAGTATAACATGAAATGTATGAGGCTTAAGAAAGATAAATTCAAAGTGTATGCTGGGAAAAAAAGTAATCCCAAGCATCCATACTGGTTGGGAATTGGCTGGTGGGAGTCAATCTTGGCTGAAATGGATTTATGGTGCCAAGAAAAGAGCTAGCAGAAAATAACTAAGCAGCCCATCTCTGCAGCAGGAAAGCAGACTGCAGGCAATATCAGCAGACTATACACAAACCCAGAAAGAGGGAAGTAATTATTCCACAGTACTTGGCATTTTTCAAGCCACACCAAGAACGCTCTGTGCAGTTTTCATTCTCTGAGTTCAAAGAAATGGTAAAGTTAGACCGTGCCCACCAAAGTGATCAGAAGATTGGAGATCTTAACTTATAAAGAAAGATTTTTATAAAATGGTGTTTTTCCTAGAATGGAAAGCTTAAAGAGAATCTAATCACCTTCTTCCATTACCTAAAGAGAGTGTTAGAGAAAAGCTGAAGGTACTCTCTTCATTAGGATGTGTGGGGACAGCATAAGAGGCAATAGCCAGTGCCGCTAATGGGAAATTCCCGGAGTATATAAGGAAACAATTCTTCACGATGAGAAAAACTAAGAATTAAAACATGTAGCTCAGAGTCATAGAATCAGCTTACTGGAAATATTTGAGACAGCTTAATGCAACTCTGAATAAATAAATCTAGCACCATGCACCCTGAATAAATTAATCTCACACAATGATTTCAACTAGAAAAGCAGATCTCCTCTAACAAGTGTAGGGGACATCTAGAGACCCCTGTAAACTTTGAGTTCTCATTGATTTCTTTGATTCCTTATGAGCTTGACCCTATGTACAGCAATTTAATGAGTTTCTGGAGCCTTCAAATTTTGACCTTGAGCAATTTCAAGAAAACAACAACAACAAAAAATATTTTCCTGTTTGGGGGGGGGGGGGGGCAGGGCGGGGAAGTGAAAACAAAAGAAATAGGCCAAACAAACCCCAAAAAACAAACCCCAAAAGCATTGTGAATTTTAGTTCATACATCAAGCCAAAGGCAAATACATCATTATCTAGAGGAGTGTGTTTTCCTGTCTTTTTCTCCTTTTCATTCCTCTGAAACTCAAGTGGACTTATCCCAATTGTTTCATACATGACCCTTTGGAAATCCTGAACACGAGGATAGGAATCCACACTTAACTGTTCATATAGTAAGCTATTTTTTTCATTCCTTATTCTTCTTTGTAAGTTTAACATTTTGTTTTGACATATGACCTAAATCTACATAGCTTTGAAATAAACTAGAAAATTCATTTCTGATGTTCTTAATAATGGCAAAAGCACTACTGTAGCTCAAGATTTTTTCTAAATGTAAGAAGGTTAGATGTCAAATTTAGGTGAAACAAATGTTATAGTCAATCCTCTTACTGCATATAGATGTTCTAAAACATCTGGGATATGTCTACAGTATTTTAGGCCACACAAGATTAGTACCATTAATAGAGAGATCAACAAAGTTAATTAATGGAATACATTTCAAATCAGAGTGTGACAAGCTTAAAACTGAGAGAACAAACAGCCTAAGTTATCCTGTAATTCTCCTGAAGAATTATAAATACAGCAAAACTGAAAGATAAGGCTATCCAAAAGAATTTGAACAGTAGAATAAGTGAAAATAAATTGTACAGAGACATAAATGCGCTGTTCACCTGCCTGTAGTCTCACCAAATGGAAATTTGTAGAGGCTGATTGCTACTGTTCAAGTACCTATCAATGATGATATGTTTTTGCATTGTATACTTCATATACTTTATTGTTTCTGTAATGCATATCTGGCTACACTAATCCACCTCTCCCAGTCCTTAATATGTAACTGAATTCTTTGGAATAGGTACTGTTTTCTCCAAACAACTCAATGTTTCTGAAGTGCGCAACAACAATCCATTACTGGGACTTCTGAATTAAACAGTAACATAAGGATATAAGTAATATAAGGAAATAATGATAAATACTGGAATCAGAATAAAATATGACATTTATTAATTTTTAGCTTTACACACTTAATTTTTAGCTTTAGCTAACCACTACACATCTTGTTGAAGATAGCTTGTCTTAAATAGTATATTTAAATTTGTTTTAATGACCAAAACAATTTCTAGTTTCTCATAATTTTTAGTTTCTCATTCTTAGTTAATTCTACACTCCAAAAGTGCATTTTTTGAGGCAACTAAAGCATTATAATTACTTATTTTGACATAGCTGAGTTGTGTGTAAAACGCAATTTGGTCTTAATTGCATATCTGCACCTGATGCCTCCACAGAATAATATGATGCCATGCACAGTGCAGAGTTAAATCAGCTTAGCTGTCCTCTATCACCAAGCAGATAAACTTAATTCAAGTGGGCTTCTGCATATCATCTAATTTTTGAACAGTTTAACCAGCAGTTATAAATACCAGTATCTTTTATACAATATTCTTTTCTTGATTGTCTCCTAGAACTATTAGACAAGCTTCTTCTAAGTCATCACAGAAAAGGCAAAAGAAACTCTTTTTTCATCCTGGTCTCATTCACTATAACCCTCTGGCCTCAGAGTGCTATTTTTCTACCTTTTTTTTTCTTTTTTTCCCCCTATTTTTTCAGAACCACTGAGGCCTGAAAACCCCTAAGTGAACCAGACAATTTAGATTTTGTTGTGTCAGCATAAAAACAATAAAAGTAATGCATACAGCGTTCTCTCCTCCATAACGGCAGTTTTTATGGTCCATAGAGCACAAATGAAAAGAGGAAAGGTGTTTCTGCCAAGAATAGAGCTACAAGGAATGAAAAATGTAGTGCTCAGAGAAAGACATTTTCACTCTTGCCCTGATTGTGCTGACTTTTTGTTTTAAAACACAAAGATTTTGAACAAAAGTTAAATATTTCAAGTAACTTAGGGTTAAAAAACCCCAAACTTTAATGCTATTGAAATAAGTTTTTGCTGTCAGCTTTGACTTGGAAATAAGGAAAGACTTCATATCTCCAAAATCACTAATGGATTTCAGAAGACTTTCTTGCCTTTTATACCAGAATGATATATAGTCCTCTACTGAATAATAACTAACATCACAAGAGTTCTTCTTGTAAAATACTGTGGAAGATGACAAGTGTCATATATCTCACACTTCTGCAGGTTTCTACCTTTGTAAGTAGGAATGAGAATTTAATAAAACTTAGTCTGTTTCTAAAGCATATCCTATACTCTCGATGTTTGTAAAGATAAACTTATTTCTGCTCACTCTGCCTGTTCTGAGATACAAATTGCACATACAGAACTCCACACTTCATTTGCACTATATCTGAAAACAATCTCATTTTCCAAAAGCACTGCCTGTGTAGTTTTATCTTTGAAACTGTGCATGAAGGTCACAAATATTACTTTAAATATTAGCTCTAACAGAGCAAGAATTGTCCCAATGTCAAATTTTAACAAACATATTCTCACAGCATCGATACCTGTACAAGAGATGTTTGCAATATTCAAAACACAATTAAAATGTGCTATGCTCAAAACATTGTTGCTGTTGAGATTTGATATAAACTTATTTGGCAACATTAGAAGCCAAACTCAGCATTTCATTGGTCAAAGATCTCTTTGAATGAGCAGAATAGATAGAAAGCCCAATAATTGTTATTGGTTGTTTTCTTCTCAGAAAAAAAAGTATTAAAAATAAATACTGCTTCATTGTCTTTACAGGTTTCAAAAACTTAATGAAATTTCCTCTGTCATTTTTTTCCTAACGGCACCACTCAAGCAGTAGAATTAGCATTAACTATTGTCTGCAATGATAGCCATCAAAGTGAGCCTTGCTGCGCAGACATAGCTGGGTTTTTTCCTCCCAATAAATGTTTTCCTCCCAATAAATGTTTTTATGTTGAAAAACATAAAAAAAATTCTTTACATCCAAAATGGCCAATGATTTCCAGTATTTCTTCACAAAATAGCTCATGTAAAATATTTGCATTCTATACATTAGCATAAGCTACCACTGAGGTATTTTGCAGTGGGATTTGGGTTTAGCATTCTATACTTTCTTATTACACAAAGTAAATTACCAACCACATTGGACCATATGTGCTAACAGCTGAGTCTTTCTCTGTACTTTGCTGACCTTGGTGACTAGAAAATTGGAGTTAATTCAGGCAAACAGGATTGATGCCATATGTGGTTTTTATCAAAGGTGTAGAGGACTGGTGGGATACTGATCAGAAGAATTTTTTGTTAGCAAATCTGTCAGATCTTGGAAAACTTCTGGTAGTTTTATCTTTAAACACCTTTAGTTTCCTAAACAACATACTTGAGAAGATAAGCAACATAACACTTAAGGAGCTGATCCCTCCAACAATAAAAATAATTTTAAAAAATAATCTAAAAGATCTGGAATTAAACGATACAGTAAAAGACAGAGGAACTTTTCAGCCAGAGTAGTTCCTAATGAATACATCATGGTGAATTCATCTTTACACTTAAATTAATTTACATACTTTCTGTTAATGATCTGTACAGAAAACACCGGCAATAGCAGAATTATAAGATGTAGTTTTGAGTACTTTTTAGCACTGATATATAGAACCCCTACCCACCTTAGCAGAAATTGATGGAGAAAACTGCATTGTTGATAAAACCATACAACATGTCAAAAGTTAGAGTAAAATACAATTAATGTGTTGACTTGCATCCTGCAATTCGGAATCTCTAGTAAGTGAGTCCATGCAAGCATATGGCAGAATAGGGGAAAAGAATTCACTTTCCAGCATTATTAACTTCTCTATTTGAATTCTTTTCAGAAAAATTGCTCAAGATTAGCAGCAATAAAGTGCTGAAAATTTCCAATGAATGAAAATGTGAAAACAAATTACCAGCTTGTTTGACCACCCAGTGATTTAAATCAGTCATGTTAATGTTAAATAATACACCAACAGTCAGCCGTAGATTATTCTAAGATTTCTCTGGCTAATCCTGTGCCAATTACTTAATTATTGCTCATACAGATGCCTGAATATGTAACTGAACTGTGCAGAACCAGTCTTGGGGGGAAAAAAAGTATCATTTTGAGTATTAATCTCATGTGCGATCTTCACTGAATATTGATGTATTTATAGTTGCACATGATAAAAGCAATAACACTTTATAATATATACGTTTTGGGGGCAGAGCAGAGTTTTTTTATCAATAATGTAGCATTTCAAACAGGGCTGGAAATAATTAATTTATGGCCTCAGACATCCAAGTTCTGAAATACAGTCAAGAGAAGGAAAAGATATTTGAAAGGTACTGGTATGGTCTAGCGGAAATCTATGTGCCATCAGAAAAAAATTGTGTGGGCTAGTATGTGATAACTCCTAGAAAATTTACTGTTAATTATCATAAGTGAATTGGAGCTAGATGATCTTTAATGTTCTTCTAACCCAAATCATGTAATAATTCTATGATTATCCAACTGCCAAGGCTTCTAGACATTTCCTTCATGGAATCACTGGGTGTAGCTGTGCCTCATTCTGTTTCCTCTGTCAAACTGTCAGTAAATTGATCAATTGGACAGAAAAGTAATTCTGCTATTCATCTACTAAGCAGCTAATGGGAAACACAATTTCTGATGTAGTTTGAGAATCCATTAAGTTGAATTTAGCTAAATTTATATTATTATCTCTGCTAATCTGCTTACGAAAACAAGCCACCCTTTTCAGGATGCTACCAAATTATCTTGTTGAGCAATTTTCAGTAATAACAACAACTGGGACTACAGTGTTTGACTTAGTTCCTTATTTTGCTTTAATTGAAATATTTGAGAAAATTCCATTCTAAGAAATTTTATGGAAACTAATTTATGAGCAACCATTTAGAAACTTCCTGTAAACAATAAGTAAATATGTATTAAATTTCATTTTTAAAAGCTAATAACTTTAGCAGTGACTGACTTAATGCATTGCTGTTCATATGTATTGTATAAAACTGAAAAAAATGGCAATGAAAACAAAAATAGAATGAAAGCACAAAAACCTCATTTAATTCATTCTGCATTGTGTACCATACTACTTATCCCAATATATCTAGCTCCCGCATAGTTTGACAAAAATTAACAGTTGCACTGCTAGTGTTTGTGATTGTTTTTTAGCACACAACTGATGCCACTGTGAATGTGTTATCATGACTATATTATTTTGTGTGACTCTTTGGTTGACCCCTTCACTACTCAAAGATAGGGTTGAAGAGATCACCTATGAGTTTGAAAGCCATTGTGTTGGATAATGTGTTTTAGCAACACCGCAAACACGATTTCCTTGCATATGCCATGAAGAAAAGTAGAAAAAGCAGTGAAACAAATGCAGTATAAACAATTTCAAACAAAGCAAAGAGGATGAAATCGTTTGGATAAGTAAGGAAACAGTGTCATATTCATCTTGAATATCAGTTATCTGCTGAGTCTGTTTAAAATGTGCTAATTAACATGAAAGGTTTTTCTAATGAGCACCTGGACCAGCAGTTGAACAGATATACCCTTAGTTCATTTTAAAATAAATTCATTCCTGCAGATAAGTGAAAGACATTTTCTGTCAATGAGTAAATTAACAAGGAAAAATTGCTTGCTTTAAAGTGTAAATCTCCATAAACAATTTTGAACTTGTCATAAGACCTGAATCAACTTTTATGGGTTCATCTGAGCAATAGCTAACTTCAGCAGACTGTGTCAACATTGAGAAATCAATGTCATTTCTCAAGGGGACAGGTATTTTAATCTTATTAATTTCCATGTATATTGTTATAATTTGATTCTGGTTTATGTTTATATGACAAAGTTGCATTGAACCTTTTTGGAAAGTGACAGCTTACTGAAGATCTCTGGGAAAAGTATATTCATGTTCATCATGACAGATGTGATAGCATCTGTCAATTAGCCCACACTTTCTATTCAGATCATGACAGTATTTGCCATAATGCTATGATTGGGTTTTTTTCTAGAAAATATATTCTACAGCTAACTTTATCCCTCACAGTTTTTTTATTTTAAATACAAAAATGTAAGAAGGCAAATTACAATGTCTAAAGAAACACCAAACAAAACAATTATATACAAACCACAATCAAATAATTATAATATTTTCTTTACATTTTAATTATTCTCTATTTGATTTCCTCATTTTGAGCTAAATGTAAGAATAAAGAAATCCTAGTAACTTGCTTATTTGCTCTACTTACTCTAGGGTTGCCAAACCATACAGCATGATATTTCTGGGTTTGTTTGTTATCAACTATTATCCTTATGGGATTTGTAAGTAGGAGTGAGAAAATTCATTAGTTGAGACAAAGACAGTTTAGCAGGTAAAGCAAAAGCTGTGTGCACAAGCAATGGGCAGGCAGATGTTCAGCCATCCCCAAGAAAACAGAGCTCCATCATGTGGAATTTCCTTTACTTGGGAAGAAAAACACCATCATGCCAAACATCCTGTCCCTGCTTCCTTCTTCTCCCCCCAGCTTTATATGCAGAGCATGATGCCATAAGCTGTGGAATATCCCTTTAGTCTGTTGGGGTCAGCTGTCCTTGCTCTGTCCTGTCTCAGTTGTTTCTGCACCCCCAGCCTATTCACTGGTGCTGTAGGGTGAAAAGCAGACAAGGCCTTCACTCTGGGCAAGCACTGCTCAGCAGTAACAAAAAAGTTCCTGTGTTATCAATACTATTTTCATCTCAAAACTAAAACATAGTCCCTTACCAGCTACTGCCAAGAAAGTTAAACTACCCCAACCAAAACCATCACAAAGCCATAGCCTTTTAAAAAATGTCTAGCATGCGTTAAAGGCAGCTGAAAATTTGAAATGGCCCCTCTATTCCAAGAGGAGCAGTACTGACACTGAAGCTGGTAAGGGAAGGGAGACCCAAACTGTTATGTTTTATTAATGCAATCACTGTTCCCTTCTTTAATACAGTTTGGTAAATTTCTTCCAAAAAAGCCATTCTATCAAATGGACACAGAACATGCAAGGAAAATAAAACTGTGGAAGCTCACACCTGTTCTGTGAGAGAATGTCCCATGTACCAGTGTCCCAGATTACCACAGGAGTCCTGGAATCACAGAACTGTTGAGGCTGGAAGGAACTTCTGGAGGTAATTTATCCCAAAATCCAGTTCCAAGGAAAATCTAGTAGAACAGGTTGTCTAGGACATTGTCTAGGGTTTGAAAATTTCTAAGGATGGACACCCCACAGTCCCTCTGGACAACATGCCCCAGTGCTTGACCCTCACAGTAAACTGCTTAAATGAAGGTGCTCCCGTTTCAATTTTTGCTCACTGCCTTGTCTTCTTTAACTGGAAACCACCAAGCAAAGTCTGTCTCCAACTTTTTTACATCCTCCTACCACATATTTATAAACATCAGTCTACATTTGCCACACACAACTTTTTTTTTATTCCAGGCTAAACAAGCCCTGCTCTTCTACTGATGGATATTTTAATTCACCAGGGGTGTGACATTTTCTTTTTTTGATCTACATGAGGTTCCTGCTTACCCATTTCACCAGCCTGTTGTGGTTCCTCTAAAAGGCAGCACAGCCACTGGCCTGTCAACTACTCCTCTCAGTTTTGTATCATCCATAAACTTGCTGAAATATTACCATCCAGACCACAAGTGAATCTGTAGGGGACCCCCATCTGATACCCCCATGAGAGCATAACTGTCTATAATTGATCTCCAGCTGGACTTCAAGCTGTTCACCACAACCCTTTGAGCCTGCCAGTTCAACCAGATTTTAGTCCTACTCACTCTCCACTTAATATGGTCTATACTAAATTAGATAGATACCTTTAACCAGTGACACACTAGAAAACTTGTCTTGGTGTTGAACTCTCCTTGTGGTCTTGATCTCCCTTTTAAAGTCTAGTAAAGGTATTCAAATAGCTTGTAAGAGTCCCTTTTTACTACTTATCATAATGTTTTGTAGACAAAGCAGATTTCTGCTATGCTGAAAAGTCCAAGAATCATAAAATCATAGAATATGTTGCATTGGAAGGGAACACAAAGATCATAGAAGCTCCTGGTCTTGCTCAAGATTGCCCTAAGAGAGACACCATATGCATAAGAGCATTGTCCAAGTACTTCTTGAACTCTGTCAGGTTTGGTGCTGTGACGACTCTCCTAGGAAACCACTTCCAGTGCCCAGCTACCCTTTGGGTGAAGAAGATTTACCTAATATCTGTCCTAAACCTCCCCTCACACAGCTTCAGGCCATTCCTTTGGGTTCTGTCACTGGCCACGAAAGAGAAGATATCAGTGCCTGCTTCTTAACTTCCCTTCATGAGGAAGTTGTAACTGAAATGAGGTACACCCTCAGTCTCCTGTTTTTTGGGCTGCACAAGCCAAATTACGTCAGTCCCTCCTCATCCCATCTTTTTTATATAACCATTTTGTCTATATCTTCAAGTACAAAAAGTTAAAACTCATCTCCATTTCCCTCCCTGTTTTCTCTGCTAGGTACAATGACTTGGATTTAGACTCTGCTTCTTCTTATTTTAATTCCACCTGCTCTGCTACAGATGTTAGATTGCTAATATTTTGAAAAGACAAAACAGCATCCCTGCTGTCTCCAATACAGGAGTAAAAGTAAATAATTAAAAAACCTTTTATTTTTAAGTAATAGTTAGCAAAATCAGTCTTAGATCAGTTCCTTTGTTCAAAACTGAATTTTCATAATTTTGTTTGATCTTTTGCTAGAATTTTTCTTAACTCCCTTCCAAATGATAAGACAAAAAACCTCATTGTTATTTCAATATTCAAGTCTGGAGTGCTTGTCTTAAAAACATTTACTGAGAATTCATTAAAACTTTCCCACTGTGCCTTATCAATATGAACCTGATTTTGTGACCTTTATGCCTCACTTTAAAATTTTCAATCTGTTTTAAATCACTAGCTTAGCTGGCTTTTTTTTCCATTTGCCTGCACCAAAATGCTCTTTGTTCACCTCAACTCTTTTGACCCTCACTGCCGTATAGTATGATTAATGCCTAGAGAAGAGATATGTTAAATGTTTGCTTTGACCAGCTTATTTTTTCACTTTCAGCTTTTTTATTTCCTTTGAGTCTTTTTTGTTATGTATGAATTTACTTCAGACTGGAAGCTGACAAGAGGCTTAAGGGAATCTTATTTTCTCTCCCTTTAAACAGGCTTTATCTTAGCAATACCAAATGCCATAGCCGCAGTGCAGTACCTTTTCTTCTTGATTGCAGGGCAGCCCATTTACTTGAAATTTCAAATGATGGAGAAGGAACTAATACAAGCTCATGCATACATTTACTTGTCTTTGGGATCAACCTTTTGAACTCCTTGGAGACAATGATTAAGCTATTTTTTACTGCCTACCCAGCTCTCCTAGACCAATTTACGGGTTATAAGTTAGTCTACTTCTTCACTCTTATCATCCATTAGAACAAATACGTAATGCTTGGAAAGATAATAAAACTAGCAAAGCACACCCATCAGTGGATATAAAATACACCAGCTCACTAAAACCATCTTATTTTTCAAAAATCCTGCCTAAGCATTCTGCAAGATTATACTTCATTTTTATTTACTTCTTTGGATTCTAATAATCCCTCAGAAACTGAAACTAAAGCCATTGTCCTTTTAATACTTGTGTCTAAATAAATTAATTTCTACTTGTTTTTCTGATGTCTCAGGATCTTGATTTTCCAAGAGAAAATCAACTTCCAGAAATTTCCAGAAATGTTTTTCCTTTAAAATTACTGTCCAAAAAAATGGAATACATGTTACATATTTCAGACATTGTATATAATGCACATAATGTGACATGTTTGTGTAGACACTCAAAAATGAAATTTCCATAAGTATTCCAAATCTCTGATGAATTGTATATGGTGGACAATTTTATTTTCAAGTTGCAGAATATGAAAAACCTGCACCCAGGTCAGAGATCTTTAACAGAACTCCAGAGTGAGCTGACTAGTTTGGAATGAAGTCTAAACAATGGTCACAAATAAACATCAGTGAGAAAGAGTGAGAAATAAAAGACAAATTTTTTGTGAACACTCAAATATAAATATTATGAACCCTATAAAATCACACTCAAAGGTTAAATTTCTACTAGTCTTTTTGGAATATACTTACCCTACTTGACTAATGACATTCAGTACATTTCTATATTATACTAAATGTTTCATTAATTCATTAAAAAGTCTATTCAATTAAGAAAATAATTAGTATTGGCAAACTGATATTAGCAATTTATGTCATGGAATCAGAGAATTATAGAATCATTTAGGTTGAAAAAGATACATCTTCGAAGGCACATCTAGTTCAACGATGATCATAACACTGCCATGTCTACAACTAAACTATAAGACTAGCTTGAAATTCATGACTCCATGGTGCAAATTGGTTAAAACTTTATAATGAATTGATAAAAGGGTTCATATTGATTAATGGAAAGGTTTAGGTTGGAAGGGACCTTCTAAGAATGTCAAGTCCAAACCTCCTGTCCTGGATGGGGACGTCTTTCACTAGATCAGGTTGCTCAAAGACCTGTCCAATCTTTCTTTGAACTCACTGGCACTCTCTTCTAAGCAATGTAACTACTTATGTTATCTGAACAATCAAAGGACTACTCTGAATTAGTAGTGTCCATCTGCCTAAGTTCATATAGATTTGGAAGGTGTTTTTTCTTAAAGAATCATCTACCACATTTTTTCTGAAGCATCCTTGGTGTTCATGTCTACAAATGAAAAGTGCTTTTTAAGTCATCAAGTTGATGTCTTCAGCTTGGATAGCTCTTAATGGATTTTTTTTTTCTATAGTATTTGAACTCTCAAAGGCTCTTAGAGAAAAATCAATCTGGTAAACATTTCTGTTAAAAAAACCTGAACTGAAAAATATATTACTCTTCTAAAGATGTCCTAATGATTTTTTTGTTGTTGTTTGCTTGTTTGATTTGAATGCTGAGCTATAGTTCAATATTTTTTTAATAAATTTAAGCTTAAGTTTTTAAGCTAAAAGTAATTTATTTAAATAAATAAATAAATAAATAAATGTTATGAAGCTATGTCTGTGTCGTATTTTAATTTGCCTAAAAAGAATATTTTGCTTGGTTTGCATTTTCTCCTAAATAGTCTATCCATGACAATTAAGATTTTGCCTCTGTCAGAAATCCAGTGTGAGGAACATGCTTTGAAATTTAAAATATTTCTTCATGGAAATAAGAGAACAGATTAAAGTGACAATCAATATGATGTTGTCATACACAGATTCTAAAAATCCGTTCTGATGATCCAGAACAAAGCTTTACTCTTATCTTTAAAACATTACTTATATTCAGAATGTCATTGACATTAAATGAAAATCCTCATTTTCCCTTTCTTTATGTCTCCCTGCCAACACTCCAACTATATAGTCACTAGTAACATTCATGTAAAGAGGTACTTGACCCCCATAATCACTATTTCTTCTCATTAAAGAAGAGGTAAAGTCTAAAAATAATTTTAAAGAGAGCATAAAATCATAGAAAAACTGAATTTGGATATTAAGCTCTTTTCTTTATTATGTCATTCCTTCCTTCATTGCATTACTCCTACCAACTCCCAAATCCCTAATTTAGCCAGTCCTTAGCCCTTTGAAACATTATATCAGTCCATGTATCTTTATACACAGATATAGATGCACCCCTTGCTCTATGGTTTTGTGTGTTTATACATAAAAATACCATATTTCTGTGTGCTTTTATTTGTATAATGTATTTCTTACAGACCATAGATAGCACACTGAATTTTAGTAGACTAGATAATTAGGTTTAACAAATAGTCTCTCTATGACACAGCTTGTCTAGCACCTTCTATATTTTATGAGAGAGTTAAGTAAAGTTAACCTTGAAGATGACCTTGAAGAGCATAACAAAAACTTCCAGTAGAAGATATTGCAGCCGTGCAATGTAGTTCTTAAAATTTGATGGATACTAATTACAGTAAATCTCTACAATATAGACACTTACATTCAAAGATTTTCAGAAATATTCTGTCTGCTATATCAAACAAGCCAAATCACTTTTTGTCCATTTATATTTCTGCCCACTTCTCAAAAATATGCAGGAATTAATATCTCCTTATACATCTGCAATGATCTGCAAGAGAGAGGTCATCTGGGAGGGTTGAAACTATCTCCTTTGGAAAGTCTTTAGAAGTAAACTCCTTATTATCCCTTCAAATACATGACCCATAGCTAGAAAGCTATAGGTGTTCTGACTAGATCAAGATGCAATCTATTCTGGAAAAAATACTGACATAGTACAATTTGTTCTTCAAATAAGAGAATTTAAACTTTTCCCTTATCCTAAGTTAATATGATGAGCTAATAGGTGGAAAGGGAGAGCCAATAAGGAATATAATGATCCTCCACAACAGCAAGCACTCAGGACCAATTTACTTGTATTAAAATAAAGAGGACATTTCTTATGTTCTTGATGAAGCTTAAGAGCCTATTTCATTGCTTATAAATAATGTATAAATATTTAGACAATTTACTTTTGGTAAAATTAAATTTGTTTATAAAAGTAAGGTTACACAGGTGTAGTTCTTATTTGCATATTCAATTTGAGCCTTATTCTAACAGAAAAAAATAATTCTCTTTGTTTATCTGTATTCACAGGCATCTTCCCAGTTGCCTACCACAGTATAAAATGTAAGACTATCTATTTTTGTCAGGATTTTTGAGACAGGTCAAATATGGCAGAAAAGCAGAGAGATGTGAAGACAGAGCCAATACACTAATCTTGAGACACTAATAATTTCAATAGAGCTATTTCGTTCAAGACCAGATGAGGATAAGAAGCTACAACCTTGTACCTGTATCCCAAGAATTCTGACCCTGAGAAATGTCAAATGACTTAATATACATTATTCTATCACTCAAAATAATAATTGTTATTAAGTAAATAATTTTCTCCAGCTTTCTCACTTTGTTTTTTTCCACATCCCAGTAAAGGGGAGTGTATGGGAAAGGGAAGCAGTCACCATTTCTGGTCTCTAAAGATATTCTTTCATTAGACCTGTTATTGCTGTACAACTTTGTTGCTAATAGCAGTTGTTAGCAGAAAAGTATATATAGTACACATTTAATGACTACCCAAAAATGAGAAGACGCCCACTGTACAATGTGACCTTGAGTCACTAAGAAAGGGATTTATAGTTAGAAATAAGCTGGACACGTCTGCTCACCAATACCAAGCTTTGTGGAGCAAAAGATGGAAGAGGAAAGGCAGTTCTGTGATTTGATAGAACAAATATTCAAGAAGGTGCACTTTAAACAGTTTCCAAGGTAACTACCTCTGTGGCTGGAATCTATAAATAGGGGTACAAACAGGGGATCAATTATGATACTGAAGACAATCAAATATGAAAAGGAAACTAAATCATTAAAAGAGTGGAAGGTTGAATGGAAGACTACGGAAATTATGTTTAAAGAAAAAACATAGTAAAAGAATAGCATTAAAAAAAAAAATACTGCATATGAGTGGTCTCAGTAGTATGTTCACAGTGGCCTGAAAAGCATTGACAAAGAATATCAAATTTTCTACCAGAGGAGTATTTGGAACAAATACTTTATAAGTAAATTGGATGTGCATGTTTGTGCACATCTGTTTTATATAGACTGTATATATACATATATGTACACATACACTCTGCTTAGGTTATCTGATATTGCTGAAGTGTAAGAGATCAAATATATCATACAGTTAATATATAAGTTTAATCAAGAAAATATTTTTAACTGGGCTATGAATTTATCGCATAAATATTCTCTTAGATTGTGATTATTTTTACTTTTATACTTTTTCTTTACTTATCTTTATTTAAAAATATGTCTTTCCAAAGACCGCATTAGTTTTTCCCTTATGATTTGACTGAAATAAAGATTGCTGGTTATGGGCCAGTAACTATTTCAACCCCAGTACTTTTGATGTTACAGCAAAAGGATTTTTTCCCAAAGGCAGTAAAAAAAAGACAAAAAGCAACAGCTAGATTGACATGTAAATACAAGCACCTATGAGCCAAAACAGATTTGACAAGCTTTCCAAAATGATAAGATGCAGAGATGATTCAAAAAATTAAAAATTATTAAGGGGGATTTTGTGTATGTGTGTGCTATCCACATGAGCCTAAGGTGGGCAGGCACGTTGATGAAACTGAAAGAAACTTGAAAAATTAGTGTTTGTTATCATTTAAAGATTTGCATTTTCAAGAGTGACAGTTCTTTACATTTTTCTGATGCATTTAGCAGAATAAAGAGGAAAGAATAGAAGGAAAGGAAAAGGAGAAGAAATAAGTTCTAAAATCGAGGTCTCCTTTCAGACACTTCTGATTTTAACACCAAATGCTGTTTCAAACAATTATATGAACCAGCTCATAGATGAGCTCTATGAAATACAAATTACTAGAAAAATGCAGGTTGTGAAAGAAAAGCAAGTGATACCTGTGAGTTTGCCTAGATCTAACACTTAAAGAATGAGATTGATTCTCTTTTTTTGTTCTGAAAGAAACAGCCGAGAATATATCGGCTACCTTAGGCCAAATATACACATTGCATAATCCCAAGATATTTGTTCAAAACAGTAGGATAAACCTTATTCCATAAAACCAAATTCATCCTTTTAAAGAGGCATGGTGTAAAATTGACTGTTACATCAAAGTACATCAAACTTCTGGAATCTGGCTGCCTGAAATCCTGAACTCCTGCTAGGTTATGAGGTCGTGCCGTGGTGAAGGCCAGTAAATAAGGATAGTAATATGGACATAGATCTATGGAGAAATGAAAACTCATTCAGAACAAATGGTGCAGCTGCATTAAATTTCCAAATTTACTTTGAAAATTTTCCTGGAAGTTCATCTTTATTTCAGAAAAATAAAAAAAAAATTGCATATATAATAAAATTACTCAAATAAGCCAAGACACTTTTCTCACCTTGAAAAGACAAAACTTATCTCTTTACTGCCAATACCTATGAGTATTTCAGATTTTTGTTAAAAATTACTTTTTAACAGACATCTATTTGATAAGTTTTATGGCTCTCAGTTTGTTTTGGGTAAGGGATATTTTGATTTGCTATTATTGTTTAGATGCATTTTAAACTTTCAGGTACACTTGTTCAGAATAACCCTGGAGGAGAGGAACACCCTGTTGCTGTAGGAGCAAAGACAATGCACAGAAGGAAATCAAAAATCAAAAGTAAATAATCAACTTCTTGACTATTATAAACAGTACACTTCCATGAGAATTTCTTACATCTCTTTTGTGTTCAAAGTTTTAAAGCATAGTAGGGCATCTCTTCTGTCACTTGAACATGACATGAGCACAGAGGTAAGAGTTTGCAGAAAGTGCAGGAGCATCAGGCGTTCAGTACTTGAGTACATAATACATACAGGAGAATTCAGATATTTAGGGATTTTCCCAGGTAGATATTGCACTAAAGTTCACTGCCCTTCCTAGTATGTTTAGAGGAGAATTTTAGACATATACTATAACAAACAGGATGTATTTATATCATTATGGATTTCTGCCTACTGAATTTGAGGCAACGGGGGTCTCTGTGAAGAAAACTGTTGTGTTATGCCAAATCCAGCCAGTAGATCAGCAAGTGTTAACATGCTGTCAGAAGAACAAATAGATCAAGAAGATTTTAGGCATTCCATACCAGGACACATAGAAACCAAACATATATTGTTTTTTCATAACTGATTCTCCTAATATTTAAAGGGGACAGACAGCTGTTTGGAAGCTGTTATGGACAACTTATGACTAAAAAGTCCTAGAAATCTTGCTCTAATATTCTTCAGGAAGAATAGAAGTAGCCCAATTCATATATGATCATTTTCAAAACACTTGATCTTTTCAATTAACATCATATTTCCATAATATTTTTGTGTACTCTTACATGAACCCAGAGAACTCAGTTGCATTATCTAGTTCCTACTGTAACTTTCTACTCTAGCAAAAAGTAACATATCGAGGAAAATATGATTCCCAGCAGAAGATTAATTACAAACATCCAAAAAGCCAGAGGGACATAAATCAAGAGCATAATGTATGCATTTTTTTATTGTTATTGACTCTTCTCCCATCTTACTAAGTCTCTAAGATTTATAAAGGAAATAAAGATGAAATATAGCAGTTTAATCAGATTTCAGCTTTCATTGCTTTTACCATGAACTTAATGAAGTGAAAATAAATGGATTGTAGAGAGTCATTCAAGTAAGGGGGTTTGACACTGCAAGTTTTCTGTTATTGCATGGCTTGAATCTTGGAAAACAAATTGACAAATCTTTGATATGATATTTTTTTATCATTGTGCAACCTGTGAATACTTACAGCCTATGAAATAATCACCATCTGTCTTTTAGAAAAACCACATTTAATAGAATTTCAACCTCTGAGGACTTAATCATCCACAATTTTCATTCTGTGACAAAGGCTTTAAAACAAACCTTAAAATCTTAACTTCTCTTGCATTTTAATACTAGCTCTTCTCTAAAGGCCACCATGAGACACATGGTTCTGATTGTTGCATCAGATCTTGAGTGGTGAAATCAGGACCATTGTGCATGGCATCCTGAGGATTTTCCTGCTGGCTTCTCCTTGCAGCTATCAAACAATAACCCTTTTATTACCCCTAACACAGTGTTTGTCAGAAGCTGACTGGGGGCTGAGAAGGATGTCATGGACAGGAAAAGAGACAGAAGTATGGAAGTATTAGAAATACACTTGCAATGCTAAATACAGGCAGCTGGCAAAAAGCCTCTAAAAGCTGTTGTAGTTTGTCTGCCATGCAGGGCCAAGCACAGATAAGCTGCCTAATCAAAATAAACGCGCCCCACAACAATGGGAAAACAAAGCTGATGTATTGAAAATAAAGCAAATGTTTGCAATTCATTAAGGGAGAGAGAAACTATATCTAATGAGATATCAGTAGCTAATGAGAGGTCAAACACTTGTGACAGAAGTCTCTGTGATCAAGTCTTCATCCTATACTCGGAATAGGAGTTCTAGCGGCAGGAGCAGCAAGAGAGCAAGAAAGATTGAGTGAAGACATTCTCTGCAGGCTACCAATTTTCCAGCTTCCTTCTGTCAGACACTGCCAGACTGCCTTAGTAGTCAAAGATACAGAGAGTATGGAGAGATAATAAGCTGAAAGTGAGCAATTTTCTAAGGGAAGAAGCAAGATGAGGTGAACGCCTGGCAGCTGGCAGTCAGAATTAAATGATACTATGAGGACACTTACCTAACAGTTGATGAATGAAAATTTAGCAGGTCTGTACAACTTCTCAATCTGCCCATTTGTATATAAATTGTATTAAAAAAAAAATATTGATCAAAATATAAAAATTAAATATTATTACTGAAGACTCCCTTTTCTCCAAATACCTTATTATTTGATATAATTATTTTAAGATAATTATATGACAGGGTTTTCACACTCTCATTCATTGTTAGACTTGCTATTTCAATTTATTAAATTTATAATGATTGTCAAGTATTGTTTTATGTTGTGTCTGGTGGTTTTTTCCCCAGTGAAACTGGGAGGAAAATCTTGACTGGAGACAAATAGCCCACACTATTACTCTTATTAGTAGGAGTCAGGTACATTCCAGGAAATCAGCAGTAAATGCTCTCATGACCCATCTTAAAACAACTTTTTCATCTCTGCTAGAATTATGATAATTTCTGATGACAATCTACCACGGTTTTTAATATTTTCTGTCAGGTATTCCTGCATTATTTTTTATTTTTAGAGTAATCCTTACAGTCAACCTATTGTGAGGAGATATGGTATTTTAATATGAATGGCTTTACAATATACTGAAGAATAAAGAAATTTTGTGGAGACACAAGTGAAAAAAGGAGCTATGATATTTCCACTGTGATCTTTTTCTGATAGCATTTCTAGGGTTTGTTAAGATGAGCTTCTACTACTCCAGGAGGATTCCATTTTCACTGCCTAATCTAATTTTACAGTATTCTAAAATAATATATTTCCATATATGTCTATGTGGGTTTTTTCCCTTTTTCCTGTAATTTGGTGTCATGTGATTTCTATTAAAAAGATGCAGAAAATTAAGGCATTGTGAACAGTTCCCTCCTATGGCACAAATTAAGTATAAAACCCCCTCCATGATTATAGTCCTTGATTTTGAAAATTTTACTATTTCTCCTCATTGTTTTGGGTTTTAATTTTACTGACAAGTATATTAAATGACCCACCAGAATGTGGAGAAAAATTTGTAAACAGATTTTTCAGGGGTAAAATGACATATTTTGTTGCTGGTATTTCTGAAAAGAAATGGCTCCAATGTATGACAATGCACACAATCCTACCCTCTCAGCCTAAAGATCAGATGCATATTTTTATTTCCTTATGACTGAAAGAACTGGAGATAATTCCTGGTTTAGAATTCTCCAGTGAAAACTTCCTTACATCCTTCAGTCTTTTCTCCTCCTGCACATATAGGGAAAAAGAATAGGGTTTCAGCTTCTCTCTCTTTGGTCTAAGACAGTGATTCCTTGCAGGGCTTCACAGATAAATTATGAAGATACTGACCCTTTGTTTAGAAGAAAAAATGTGGGGAAAGGATGTTGAAGACAATGCAAAAAACAACAAGGGCTCTCAGACAAAGGAAGAAAACAAAAACCTTTCTTTTTTCAAGTGGCAATCAAATATAAACCATTTCTAATATCAGCCACTGAATTATGTAAATATAACTTCATTTTTTCAATAAAGAAACTGAAATGTGCGCCAAAGCCAAGGGAACCAAAACCTATTATGCCCTCTCACCACAAGCTAAGTCTAAAGACCAGCACCTGACAGCCATATATGTATAAAAGTTACAGGATATTTCAAGAACCTATATACAGTCATATTTTTTAAGTGAAATCCACAAAAAACTTCATAAAAGAATCCTTCATGAAGTATATAGTAAACAGTTTACACAAAGTCTAACTGTCAGTAGGCTGTGATTACAGGATAAAATATAAAGATGCAGTTAAATATACAGTATGTGGTGGTGCTTTTCACTTTTAAGCTTCACACATTATAGATACTTTTGCTGCAATGCATATTGGTCTTTTACTCAACACATTTTTTAACACCATACTTATATAAAAGGAAAGATGAGCAAATCCATTTGCTTAGAACCAAAACTCTCCAAGAAAGATATGAGGGAGAATATAGGTCTAACCTCCAGCACCATGAGATTAGCTTGCTAGTAGACATTTGACTGGATCTGTTGAACATTTTGAGGAAGCCAACAGAAGTGATGAGACACAACTGCATTTTTGGAGCCCTTTACAAGGCCACAGACAGGACTGGTTGCAGAATGATGACTAGGATAGATTCTATGCACCTTTTGCAGAATGAAGGCAGCAGGTGAGCAACGTCCAAAGCTTGACCTTATCTGACAAGCCCTCCCGTTCCCTTTCATGTCAGGAGTGATCCTATTCCCTTTGCCAAGTCTTCACTGAAGGAGCAATCTGTCTGACCCTTCATAATTCTTCCAGATCTTACCTTCTCTGCCAGCTGGCCTCTCAGCTTTTATTCCACTATCAAATATTCTTGGCTTTTTGCATCTGAAAAGAGTCTATTAAGCGTTTTATAGACCTGTTTCTACTATTCCTGAAATATCTGGAAAAATCGTGACTACATTGAAAAGCATTTCTACTACAAAAAAATGAAAGTGGGCTCAGGTGATTTGCAAGACAGTTTGGAAGGCAAGTAGTGTCACTGTAAAGCAGCAATCTTCACATCTGCCTTTTATTTTGGCAATGTGGTTACTAGACATAAATGGTGCTACTTTTATCTCAAGAAGGATATGAGCTACAAATCACTGCCAGTTCAGACAAGTATCACTACCTGCATTTCACTTTCTCCTATTTCACCCTGGACTGACTGGTGTCATAAACAACATGCTGAGCTAAGAGATTCAATAATCCATGCTTGAATTATTATATTTTAACCATTGGCTATGATTTGTTTAAATTAGAGGTGTCCATATAGAGGCAATTTTTCTTGTTCTAATCTCACAGCTACAAAAGCATTTTCTTAGATTATAAGAAATACTATTTATATTATCATACTAATATTTATATTATAAGAAATATAATTTATGTTATTTCAGCTCAGATCATGCCTTTCAAGACAAATTTACAAGATAGATAGATATATGTGGTTTATATATGTGTCTAAAGAGAAAATATAGAATACTATAGATTTCATTTAGCAAGAAACAACCCTAAACCAACATCAATAATATTCTCCTAAGTAGTGAGATAATCATAAATAGAAAAAAAAATTATGATCTGTTAAAACCCCATGAAATAATTAATGTGGATTTACAGTGTTGGAACAAAATTCACAAGTGGTATACCATGATGGTGATAGTGACCACATGCCAAATTCTAAACTTCCATATGGTCACTCGGCATGGCTGGAGTACTAGGGTGCACAGGAAATTTCTTGCTAGCAAAATGCTGTTGGGAGCCATAACCAAGCAGCTGTCATGATTTAGACTATGTTTGAAATAGGATCAACCTCAGGGACAGAAAGCCACTGTTCCTTTGTGCAACTTCTTTGTGTGCCTACAGAACTAATCGCTGTCATAAACAACAATCAAAGAACAACCCATACATAAATTAAAACCAGGGCCTCACCTGCTCAGTAGAAGTAGTTGATTTTTTGCAAAGCATTTAAAAAAAAATGCTTCAACACATCTATCTCATGTATATTATTTCCCTTACAAAGTAGTTCAATTGATTTATATGGTGACTCATCATAGTTACTGAAAATTGTGTTTTCCTCAAAATCACAAGGGTACCAGGTGAGTTCTAAGGTCTCAGGAGCATAAAATATTGTAGGTAGAAATTTGTCTAAGGGGGAAAAAAGTACTATTTGTGGGATTTATTCTTTATTTTTAAAATTAAAATACCTTTTTTTTTTTTTTGTCTTTTGGACAGTAGAGTAAATTCTTACTGATCATGTTCATCCTTGTAATTTGGCTGTATTTTCTGTCACATACATTTCCGCTCTGGAGTTTTCCTGTGACCTCTGCAAATACTTGCTAATGTGTGAGCTTTCCACTGAGAGGCAAAAGGCTCTCTCACTTGATTACTTTATTGTTCACAAAGAAAGTGATCCAAACAAGGCTATTATGTCTGCTGGGATACAGAATTCAGAGACATCTCAAAGAATGCACAGACATCAAACAGTGTATCTGTCTAAAAAGCTGAGTAACTGGGGATAATCTCCCGTATGTCATGATGATCAGTTCAGGCAGGGAAACAGAATGAGACTGCACCCAACCTTGTATATTTCTCTATATTGAGATCTGGGGAATGAGAAGCAATTTTCTCTTAAAGTATTCTCCTCATAATTAGATTGTAATTATATCATTCATCTTCATCTTTTGTATGTATATATAATGTGTATATACACACACATATATATATATATACAATACAAATATATACAACATATGTGTCTGTGTATATCCTATGTGCATATATATTGCATATATATATTAAATATGTGTATATATATAATCTTATCTGACAGTTTGTCATGATTGAACTCATTTTCAAAATGCTCTTTATGGACAGACCATATCGTGTTGCAGAAAATGTCTATGAAACAGAAATTTAAGATTCATGAAGAACAGGCTGTTGCTTGACAGTAATTAACAGTAAATAGAAATCAGTACAGACTTAAATTGTAATAATTTTTACCATACTTTAAAATAAATTATTGCTACAATTTTTTTGGCATTTCTATTTTGTCATTTAATGCCATGGGGATTATATAGCTCATTTTTCTGGGATCATATTCATGAGAAAGCTAATGAATGGCAATAAGAAACGCTGCAAACATAAGGGACAGCCAAATAACAAGCCAGTGCTCAGAAAACACACTCTACTCGTTAACACCATCCTTTAGCAGTCTGGATATCTAAACAATTGGAACATCAAGGGAGAGATAACAAGTGAGCTGTAGTTGTAAGGCCTGTTGATGCTCTCTAATGTCATGTGTAAGTGCAAGATCAGTCTTTGGGGTGTAAAAGGAATTCCTCATCTCTGAAGTATAAATCACAAGCTGAGAGAGGCGTAAACAAGAATGGAAGTGCTATATGTGCTACGTATGTGCTATATTGTAAAAAGACAACAAAAAGTCCAAAGAAACCTTAACAAAGCACAATTTTGTTACTAACATTAAATGTGTTCCTGAGCCCCTCACCATGGAAATGACAGTTGCTTGGCTAGGTTTATTTCTTCTTATTTGAAGAGGTAAGCAAAACTATTTTAGCTGCATTGTAAGACTAAATTTTAACACCTCAAAATAGGCTTCCTTCAGATCTTAACCTCAGTTATTTATTGATTTAATTAATCAGGTAAAATATTCCCTGAGAATGTAGAAAACATTAAACAATCTCTCTAGCAGAGGTCAGATTAGTTTCTACCAGTACAGTATTTTCCCTCACTATACTTCATTTTTGGGGATACAATTGAGGACAGCAATAATCAGTTCCAGCTGGAAGGCTTCCTAAATTTTTTTGCCTCAACTAACTGGGTACTTATACTGCATAGTGATGTGAGCACTTCAGCACTATCACAGTAATATGCAAAATATAATAAGTCACAGCAATAAGCAAAATTACTGTTTTGTATTTTAATATATACATTTTTAATTGCTCTTTTTTCCTTTTGTTTTTTTTGTTTTAATGTTTACTTTTACTAAATTGAAGATTAAAAATTATAATCAGAAAATATACTGTACTTTGCAGATATTAAGGCAAGGAAATTAGATTCTTTGCAGATGTACTATAGCAATTATTGAACATGAATACTCAAGTAATTACTATGTTAAATACCTTATTCAAATAGGCAGAGTACAAATTAAAGCTATCCTAGTTTGTCTGAAATCCATAGCTTGCTATGAAGCAACAATTTTTTCTTCTTTTATTTCCCACACTTTTTTTCTGCTTCATTTTTGAAAAAGCAGCAACAAACATTCACGCTCAATGTTCAAAGTAGAATGGTCTCAGTTTTCTGAACCTTTGTATCATTGACACCATACCCAGAAGGAGTGGATATATGTCTATTGAAATAAATAAACAGAAACAACTAAATTAAAATATACTATCTATAAACAAAATTTACACTTTAAACAGCATAAACAAGAAGGAAATATAAGTTATACAGAATATTTCTTCCATCCTGTATGCATAACATTGGCAAAAAGAAAACTTACAGCCCCTCTGAGTAAACTAAGTAGCAAAGGGTTGTTTGGTATGAGACATATTAGCATTCCAGTGATACAAACCCTGAATTTTCAGGTGTGTTAAATGCCTTCTTTTCCTTCCTTTATCTTAGAATGTTAATCTATTTATCTATTTGCTCTTCTGTTCATAATGATACACAAAACTGGGACATCTTAAATGGTATGGACACAAAGAGTTCTCCCCTTCAAATGTCTTAGCATTAAAAAAAACCAAGTTATTCTTTCTAATGTATTTTACAGAAACTGAATCACCAGCTAAAACCAAGTTATAATAACTCTGCTGTCACTGTTGGAACCAAGGAAGATCCAGTCATCCTGTTTCTAGACCAGTCCCTCGAGGATTGCTAGGTCCCCAGTGAGACTTAGAGCTGTTCAGAACAGCCAGACTTAGTCAATTCTGCATCACATCAGAAGCAAACTTTCTTAGGAAACTAATGAAATTGCTGACTGCAGGGACAGGTGGCCATTGAGGATTTAAATGTTGTGCTTTGACTAAAGCAGCAATTAGTTACCTAAGTTATCTGTGGAACAGATGGCATCTTAGAAGAAATGATGGATGTACAATTTGATTTGAGTAATTTAGATAGTTAAACTTGGGAGGAGTACAACAAAAATGTAATGCAATAATAATACTCTTTAATCAATATATCAACATTGCAGTTTATTTAAAAATAAGGACACATTAAATTCATAATTGCTTCCTTCACCACTTTCTATTATAAGAAAAACATGTGGCTGTGGCTAGCACTTGGACAGTGTATTTAAAAACAGAGAATAATATGGCATAGCATTTCTTTAATGATTTAGTAGCAGGAGTTTCTGCCCATCAAAACTGAAGATACAGTTTTAGTCAACTAGAAGGGAGGATGAGAATAACCACTTTCTCAAAGTAAATGGGTGAGCTATCCAACTCAGATATAACCCTAAGGGGCAAAAGACTGTGTATAAAATTTCAAAACTTAAAAAAAGTAGCTACAAAATTCCTGAATTAAAATAACACTGAAAATTAAATAAAAACACAGTTACAGAGAAAATTATAGTGCTTTCTTTAGACCTTCAAAAGTTATTCACCTGTTACAAGCTAAATTATTCATAGTGGTTCACTTTTTAGTTAACAGAAAAGAAAAAAGAGGATATCCCCACAGAACAATTCTGTAGCTGTGCCAATCTTATATTACCTCTAGAAGTGAAATAAAAACTCAGCCAGGTTATGCTCTGAAGCTAGGGCAAGTGAATTACTTGGTTTAAGCAAGAGATAAGTGAATTCAGGTAAATTAATCTGGAGAAATTTAATAGCAATACCTACTAAGCAGATGAGATTTTTACAATGATTTTTTTTTCTGTTAGAAACTGCTTATCTGCATGTATAAAATTTTTGAAAGACCTTTTAATTGCAAGGACAAGATACTTTCATTAGGTAGTATGACTGGAACAGGATGATAAAATTAGGAAACCTGCCTGAGCACTTTCCTGTCTATACACCTCCAGACTTTTGATAGGCTCAGAAAATGAAGACAGAAGTGAGGAAAGACTTGCACTTTTACCTGACCTCCTGGAAAACCCTGTGGGAAAAGGCGTCATTGGACCTGAAAAGATTTTTTGTAGGATCCTCTCACACCCCTCTCCATGCTCTCCACTAAAAAGGGAGAGATTAAGAATAAATTTATTTTATTTTTCACCTCAATTTACAGTAGCCTTTTCTTGTTGCTTGAATTTTAGATATTGTCAACCATTTTTAGTGGATGGATTAAAATTAAGTCATCCAAGAGCTGAAGCATGGCATGTTATGGAATACCACTAGCCATATGCTATTCATCAGGATCTAAAGGAGAACAGCAACCTGCCATTTTGCTGTCTGGAAGGAGAGGAAGCACCAGATTAGACTATGAGAGAGCTGGGCAGCCAGAGTACATGCCAAGTTAAGCATCAATGTCTTGGGAAAATCATGTGATAAAATTAATCCAAATAATGGCTTACCACCATGGCTTTAACCCATATTAAAAGAACTTTAAAGGACCATAAGACTAATGATAGAGAACTTAGGGCTGGATCTAGCTGTATTTAACACTGTCATTATAGTGCAGAAGTGACATTACAAAGGTATCACAGAGATTAGAAATACAATGAGGAAAAAACGTTGCATGTATTTGCAGAGAACATAATTTTAAAAAAATTCCTGAGTAATAGAAACCCTACTCCTAAACCTCAGACCTGCAACCAAATAATCACAGAGATTTGTTCATCCTTTCTGAACTTTAAAAGGGGTTTTAGTGTTCTGATCTCAGGACACATAATAAGCACTTATTTCTCTGCTGTCTGTGATAAATAACAATGCTAGGCAGACAGAAAGATATAAAATAGATGTTACATCTTCACAATAATGTCCAATGACAGAGGAGTCCTGCTGTTGGGGAGGAATCAACACTGAAGTCCTGTTGTCTTTAAATCACCAGCTGTGATTTAAAAGTGATGGGCTTATTTTTTACAAACTTGTATAATCCATGTATTAAAAAAAAAATTATAAAGATTTAAGGAAAGTAGCAATTTTCTTTATGTCCAATAATCTGAGAAAAATTCCAAAACCATACTATTATTAATATTTACATACCCAGGTTATGTTAAATTTATGGTAAGTGTAACTCTCTGTAAAACTCTTTTGCAGACAGATCTTGAATTATGAACTTCAAAACGAAGATCCAAATTTCAGATTTTCTGGTCACAGTTGGGTTTAATGAAGTTACTGGATAAGCAGTTGCAGGTTCTGAGTGCCACACAGCAGTTAAATGTTAATCTTAGTTTACTTAATGTTTTTTGGTTTTTTGTTTTTTCCTGGTTTGGGAGTTGTTGGGGGTTTTAGATGGGTTGCTGCTGATTCTTTTACCTCATTTTGTTTTGTTTTTTTAAAATGAAGTAGGTGTTTTTCTGTTCAACTATCTCTGTAATAAAACAGCTCTATGCTTTGAGTATACAAAGTATTTAATGTATAAACTTTGCTGCATTAATACAATGCTGAGGGCTGAGGAAGTACCAGGAGATCTGCTGGCAAGCAAGCTGTTGAGATTCCAGATGGCCAATGCAGGGGAAAAGCTTTCCATGACTGGAAGATGTTTGGACATGTGAAAGCTGAATCACTTTGTTTACTGCAGAGAGTGGTAACCAGATGATCACACTAATGCACGAGATTCTACTGCAAAAGGAAATTCTTGCCACTACATGAAAATTAAATCACTGGCACAAATCCATTCATGGATTTGTGCCTTTTATGAATGGCACTACATTGCTAATTTCACTCAGATTTTAACTATTTGAATTCACACCAGGGCTTTGACATAAATCTACAATAATATAGTGCCTAGGATATTGTAGACAAACAAAAATAAGACAGCAAAACCAAAACAAACCAACAGATAAATAAAAACCACCAAAAAAACCAACCCACAACATGAGCCATTATCACTCATGCAACAATTAGCTGGTGATAGAGATGCAAGTCTCTGAAGCTAACACAGGAATAAACGTGGCATAACTGTCTTGTAAAAACAAGAGAGAAAAAGGTAGCATTTTCGTGAGAAAGTGCATAGGTGTATGGGGTTTTTTTCTGATTGTACACTAGAACTACAATAATTTTCTGTATAGGTAGAATTTAAAGAATAATTACTCAAAAAGCATTAGCTCTAATGTAAGGAATAATTTTTCAGATTGTCCCAAGAGAACAAACTGACCTGGAGCAACCAAGACCATGAAGACAGCCAGAAACCAGAGATGAATGTTATGAATCTGTAAGGAGTGGTATGATTAAGTAGTTGATGCAAAGGTAGGGGAAGTATATTAGCAGATATTCTATGCCTCCTAAGTATAAACAAGCATTTTTAAAAATCTATATATTCCTGAGGATCTTTCAAATCCCAGGTGCAGTTAGTTCCTTGCTTCATTAAAGCACAGTGAATTTAATAGTACCCCAAACTTGTTAATGTCATGTGTTCGATGTCACTGGTAACAGCATTGCTCTGTTTATTCTGTACATTTCTGCATCAGTAATCTGTGAACATCCTGCAGTAAATTTTTTTGTACTTTCTGTTGACCAATTTAGTAGAACACATTCTGGCAAAGTGGATTTCTGTGCATACTAATTTAAGAAAAAAAATTATAGGAAAGGGCTTTTGATAACGGTACATAGATTCAGTGTGTGTCATACCGCATTTATTTGTTTATGAGCCCAAGGACAAGGAACAATTAATTTTAAATCCATGCTGGATTTCAGTGAGAAAGGTGCTTTTAGATAATTAATGCTGACTCCTTCTTTATATTGCCAATAAATATATTCTCTCTAAATATTAATCAACCAGATTAGAGGTATAACTTCCATTAAGCAGTATTTTGCTTTAAAGATCAATAAGGAGAGAAAGTTGCTTCAATTTTTTATAAGAAATATGTATCTATCCCTCTAATTAGAGATATTCTTAGGGAAAGATACATGATTTTTTTTTTAAGAGAAAAAACCCTGCATAATCAATTTCAACACCACAAAATCTCTAATTCACCTTCTCAAAAGCAAACTGTCTTACAAGTTTGCAAAGTGAACGAACAAAACCACCCATCAATGAGTATTTCCCTTCAAGCAGTCTATCCTCCCTAACACCTGCTCCTTTTTACAATTCCTCAGAAAAGCATTCAACTGCTATCAGAAACTTCAAGCTCTTACACTGACAAATACTATGATTCATTGACTCTCCAGTTCTACCTTTCCTGACAGGACAATCTTTTTAAAGAGAATGAACTTGATTGATGTGTTGAAACTCAGGTTTTTTTCAGTAGTTCCTGTGTGGACCAACATTGTTTATACTGTCCAGAAAAAGAAACAAATATGAATATCCAAGGCAGTCCCAAAAAAAAAGAAACTTTCTGAACTAAAGTTTTTAAATATTTATACTCTAGAGAAATGAAAACATGTTGTTTGTTTCCTATGAACAGCTCTGAAAGCAACATTTATACTTAACTATAATGATTACCTAGGGAGACAGTCCTTGACCCAGAGCCATTGCACTGGAATAGCTTTCTTCAGAAAGATAACAAATTGCAGCATTTAAGTCTAAAAACTAACAAAATCCTGTTCACTTGGTATAACTTCCCTGATGGATAGCTATCTAACTTTTTAATTGTTTTTAAAGTGACTCTTTCAGAACTGGAGTTGTGAAAGCCATCATAATCTAATTTTCTGAAAGCTTGATAGAACCAATATTCTGGGCACAGATAAAGAGGAATGAAGCACTTTCTTTCCCATAGGAAAGCTTTCCCACTCATATTCTTTGATGCCAACTAACCTTCACATCTGCTATTTCCCTATTGATTGCTACAACTTGGCACTTTTTGTAGAGTGTCTGATGAGGCAATTCCATTCAATGACACCACTTCCTCTTCAACAAAAGAAGTGCAGTAAAATAACAGTGTGTTTCCTATACCTTCAGGGGAAAGGCTGTTTGCAAATTATGCACACAAACATGTAGTCATCATTTATGTGTGTGTATGTGGAGAAGAAGAGCATTTGTTTCTTTAGACTGAACTGTTGTCTATGTAAAATTATGCAAAGTAGATCTGGGTTTGAATTTTTTAAGCAAATGAGGAGCCATTCTGGGTCCCACTTAAAAAATCCATCTCAAAATACATCGTGTTCGCTATGGAAATAAGCTTGGAATTAGTCATCACTTAAAATACATTCCAAATATAGGTTTACAAATCAGTAATGTGCATTAGACAACATCAGAACTAAGAATGTGTTTGTTTTGCTGTCCTTGAATGTGAACAAATCAGATCCTCTTTTCAAATTAAATGAAATTATTTCTTTTTGACACATATTACATAATGAAATATTTCATTTAAAAT
Organism: Fringilla coelebs; assembly: GCF_963513975.1. NCBI lineage: Eukaryota > Metazoa > Chordata > Aves > Passeriformes > Fringillidae > Fringilla > Fringilla coelebs. The sequence continues at coordinate 42,428,226 of NC_140030.1, read as the reverse complement.
TAAAATGATAAGCAATAGCAACTAGATATTAGTTCCATTATAATGTGAAAAACACCAGCACGACAAAAAGAAAAGTAGTTTTTAAATTCAAGATCAAACATATTACCTTTGTTTCAAACAGTTTGAAACTGTGAAATGATTGGTGTTCTAGTTGCATTTTACTTTGGTTTTCCTCTAGCCCCTGGTCTCCACTATTTTTTGTTTGTTTGTTTTTTTTTTTTTTGTGAAACCTCAGATTAATTAAGCTTTAGAGGCCACAATTAATTCCGTGTTTAGTTTTACTTGGAATTAGGTCCTTTCTTTTCATTTATATTCTAGGTATGCCTTTAGACCTAGATTCACAAAGGTATTGAAATACCTAATACTGGAATCAATGGGATCTTATGTATAAAAAGTAAACATAGAAGAATAAAAGACTTAGCTCCATTTTAGGATTTTCAGGTTGTATTTATAACTTATTCTCACAACAACTAATTTGCTCTAAGTTGAGCTAGTACAACTAACAAATTTTCTTTTGTGAGCAGGACAGAAACAAAAAAAAAGATAACAGTTCAGGAGCTGTCAAATACACACCAAAGACTGTTCCTAATGGGGTGTTTAGACATCGTTGCCTAATTTTGATGGAAAAGAAAGTTTAGCCCAGTGACCTTGATTTTAAAAATGATCCTGTCCCATTTTGCTTACTACTAAAAATATAGTCTGAATGTGTACAAGACAAAGGTATAGAACACATTTAAAAAAATATACTTGAAACTCCATGTAAAGATTTCAGTACACATTCTACTTTAAACAATCCGCTTCAAAGTTTTTCCTTCAAATCAGGGGTGAGAAATCATGATTTTTAAGCAATAATTTTTAAATCAGCTTTTGGGCACTGGAACAAGCATGCTAGAGAGGTAGTCAGTGACTGAAGCCTGACAGTGCTTAAAAAGCCTTTGGTTAACACCCTTAATAATTTGCTTTAACATTTGTTCAGCTCTGGATTGCTCAGGCAGTTGGATTGGGTGATTACTCTAGATGTCTTCCATCTGAAATATTCTATCCTAGCTATAATAATTTTCCTGTTCTAATTTCTAATTGAGAAATCCAAAATTATAGAAAAATAAAATTTGCAAAGCATAATTAATGATTCAGAATCTGTTAGTTTGTTTTGGATGTCAGCTAATTTTATTTTTCCTGTAAACAAGGCTGTTAATTTTGCTGTGTCATCCTACTAATCTCCCGTATGAAGCTGAACTGTAACCTTTAATTTCAGATTTCCATGAATATTCTGACATAGGATATGTCAAGACTACCACATACTTCCTACAAAATATGCAAACAATGCAAACACACTACTTGTGTACATTTCAAAAGCCTGCACCTGTCACTCTAATTTAATTTTAAAAAATTGAATTTATAAATGTAACAAAAATGACAAGTTACACAGCAACACCTGCCCTGCTGCTGGAAGATAAATGTACTGAACCTCTAATGTAATCAAGCACATGGAGCCATATAAACAAATCAAAATGTTGCATAGTGTTTATTCTTTATTTTTACTTCTTTTGTTTTCTTTATTGAAATACAGGCCCTTGTTTACTCATTGGGACCTGCACAATCTTTCTAAATGAAACGTTTACATACACAGACCACAATTTGTCAGTATTTCATTTCAGGCTGTAAGCCAAAACATGAACTTTTTCTATGATTTTATATGAGAGATATTTTCTTTGTGTGTGTGTTTGTGTGTTCATTTCAGTGCCAACTTCTATAAAAGAATTTATTTGCAGTTTTTAAACCATTAATCTACAAGAAATATTCCCACTGTGATAGTTAAGTCAGTCAGTTTTACTATAGAACAGGAATTATGTACATTATTCCTTGTAAACTTAATTAATTTGAGTACATACATTTTTTTAATCACCACCTCTCCCTATGGTCAAACTGTAGTTTATATATATATGAAAAGGGCTTTGTGCTTAAAAAGTGACCATAAATTTTATGAGACTCTTCTTAAATACTTTTAGTCACCTACACATTAAGTATCTACACCCGAGTACTAACCTAAGTTTCCCTTCTCACAATACAGGTTAATTTCTGTGACTCTGGAGAACATTGTCCTTCCAGAACATCTGCTTAGTACAGAGGAATTAATTTCTGGTGCCTTTCAGTTTCTTTCCAGTGTTAGTCAGGGGCACCTAGAAGAATACTGAAGAAGAAAGTAGGTATCTACATTTTGGAGTGAGGAGAAATCTGCCTCCCATGTTTTAAAACCTACATCTTTCCTACTCAAACAAATCATGTGTTTGTGTGTGTCTGTGTGTGCTTTCATAGTTTTGACACCAAAACACTGGATATTATTATGCCTTTCTATTAAATTCTATCAACAGTTGATATCCTGAATGTACAGATTCACCCTCTACTTTTAGTACAGTCCTACCCTAAGCATTCAGAGAAATTTCAGGAATACAGCCTTTTCTTGGCTTTTACTCATTATTATTTTAGGGATGCCAAACTTTATTTTACAGTTCCTATATCTACAAAGAAGAATAAATTACCTTCGCTAAACAATTTGCCCATGAGGCAAAGCTAACTACAGTAGCAGTTGATAACATTAATATAGGGTTTGTGTAATGCAATACAGTGTAAGAAAATAAAATATTAAAAATTTGAGTGACAAATACATAATATCAGGAGGTTTTTAATTAATTAATTCCATTACTAATGCCAACAAATGAAAAATAAAAGAAAAAAATGCAAATCACAAGTTATTGCAACTACAGCCTTTGTCAGTGCTGGTGGTTTTGCTGTTATATTTATTCCACTAAAAGTTAGAGATTCAATTTACCAAAGTAATTCTACATTTTGGAAATAAAAAATTGAAAATTTAAAGATTAAGACCAAAAGTCTCAATGATTTTTTGTAAGTGTTAAGACATTTATTTGAAGTATTTAGATACCAAGCTCTAGCTCGGAAAGAAATCTAGAAACACTTTATGAGATGAATAAGAATGCAAAAAAATAATTGGTCTCAGTACTTCTGTGAAATGAGCCCCATAGTTCCCCTTCAAACCTCCTTTCATCTTTGATGATCTGATTTGAAAAGACAGACCCAGAAACTGCTGAATCTTCTTCATTATGAACAGACTGTGACTGGAAGAGGAAACTGAAAGATCAGTGTTTCCTCCATTAACTTCTGATTATAGGGGTAGCCAAACCCCTGACTAAAATGGCATTGTTGTATTGCACATCTATAATGAACTATGATAAGCATCTCTGCTCTTCAAGGAACAAAAACCTCATCAGGAATACAAGGTGTAACCATAAAATAAATTAAGAAACCAAGCTGGTTTTTTATTCAATTCAAGTAAGTTCCTTAGTAATTCAGCCTGAATAAAAATACGTTTGAATGATAACTACCTGGATAGTCTTAGATAAAAGTCTTAGAATCAAAGAAACTATCCTCAAAGCTTCTTTGCCAGACAAGGTAATAAGGGTGAAGGAAGAGGTAGAGACCATTCCTATCAAATCACAGAAAATTTTTGGTCCTAGTATTCCTTCCTCACAGAAAGTTCCTTTAGAGAGCATATTCCTTTTTCAGAAGGTGGAAATGTATGTAAGAGTTCATGAAACTTCTATCAGAAATGTCAAATACAAGCTTCTAAACAGTTCTGGAAGAGTCCTCGTAACTTAAGGAAGGTATCACTAGTATTAAAAAAAAAAATTAAAGACACAGAAAGACAGTGAGAATTAAAGAAAGAGTAACAGAACTGTTTCTGTCTTGCCATTGGCCTGCAGCAAAGGAAAGTAAGAGTTCTTCAAAAAAACACAGAAATTCAAGTCTTCTAAGGCCTCCATGGTATTTGCCATGTTTTTATAGTTTGTTGAGAGGTAACTAATTTCAGTTTCCAAATGCAAAGATATGCAAACAAATATTTTAAGGTAAGTTATATCCTTTGCTAGTAAATAATAGTTTGCTAATAGCATGTATAGTAAAAGCTCTCATTTCCTTCAAAACACAATAGCTCACATGATAACTTATCTGGATTTTGCTTGCACATTGCTTTTCAATATCTCTTTCTGACCACTGACTGCTCATGGCTTGGACAGGTATACTCTTTACTGGGTAAAAAAATGTCTGGATGGCTGAGCCCAAAGACTGATGAATAGAGTAATGTACTATCCTTTGGCAGCTGGTCACCACTGGTGTTCTCCAGGACTCAGTATTTGCCCCAGTCCTATTAAACATTTTTATCAATTATCTGGATTTGGAGATCAAATGCAACCTCAGTCAGTCTGCAGATGACATCAAGTTGCTTGGGAGTGTTGATCTGCTGGAGGATAGAAAGGCTCCAGAGAGGGATCAGAACAGGATGGATTGATGGGTTGAAGCCAAGTGTGTGAGGTTCAACATGGCCAATTGCTGGATCTTTCATTTGGGTCACAACCCCGTGCAGAGCTGCAAGCAGAGCAGAGCAGCTGCAGAGCAGCTACTATTCTAGAAAGTTTCCCAGTGGGAAAGGACCAGGGGAAGTTGGTAGGGAACTGGCTGAATATGAGCCAGCAGTATCTTGCCCAGGTGGCCAAGAAGGCCAGTGGCATCCTGGCCTGCATCAGCAACAGCGTGGTCTGCAGGACCAGGGCAGTGACTGTCCTCCTGTAATTGGCACTGATGAGCCCACACCTCGAAACCTGTGTCCAGTTCGGAGCCCCTTTACTACCATCAAGAAACTGATGTGCTGGAATATCCAGAGAAGGACAACAGAGTTGGTGGAGGGTCTGGAGCACAGGTCTTGTAAGGATCAGCTGAGGGAGATGGGGTATTTAGCCTGAAGAATAGGAGCCACAGGGGACACCTTTGTGTAAATTCACTACAACTACCTGAAAGGAGGTTGCAGCAAGGTAGGTAGTCTCTTCTCCAAAGTAAATTGCAACAGGATGAGAGGAAATTACCTCAAATTTTGTCAGGGTAAATTAAGACTGGATACTAATAAAAATTTCTTCCTGGAAAGGACTGTAAAGAATTGGAACAGGCTGCCCAAGGCAGTGATTATGTCATAATCCCTGGAGGTATTTAAAAGACATGCAGATGAGGTTCTTAAGGACATGGCTTAGTGGCAGACTTGGTAGTGTTAAGTTAATGGTTGGACTCAGAGTTCTTCTCCAACCTAAACAACTCTGTGATTCTGTGATTCTAAAGTGTACTTTAGTATAGCCTTTTATAAACTAGTCAAGTATATTGTGCAGATTAAGGATCTTTAATACATTAAATACAAGTTCAATTAATGCATGGATAAAGAAAAATGCCTAAAAGGTAAAAACTTGCATAATTACATAATTATTACCATAGATCTACTACAAAAAGGGTGGTTTAATCAATCTCAACAGGCACTCTGTTTGGAGAAATTAATAAATCTGGAGAAGAAATTCATCAGCATAATAAGACTTTAGGTGATGGCTGGGGCAATTCTGGCACTGAAAATATTTCTGTAAACAAAGCAATGCTAATGTAGTTGAGCAACACCTCAGTACTATGATATATAAATTGACAAGCAGAACTAAGAGTTCACCTCTGCTAATGAACGGAGGATTTCAGGATATTTTAGTGGGCAGAAATTCAACACTGAAGGTTACTCATATGGCAGGATCTCGCAAAAAAAATAGCTGAACCTAGGGCCCATTCACTCCAGAGAATTGCTTCTGAATAGCATTCCCAGGATGAGTCATAGATCAAATATGACAAACTTTACATGGCTACTTGGTGACAGATCTATTTCCTTTGAAGAGCAAGACAATTTTTTTAAAACTCTGATAGTTAAAAATGTTCAGATGTACTCTGAATTTCCTAAACAAACCCTGTCTCTGAATTATGTCTTTCATACAGAATGCTGTTTGCAGTTAAAGGTTTCGTTATGATCTGGTTCAGGTCCCTTTCTCACCTTGCTCAAGATCTGAAGACAAACATAAAGGGGAAAAAATCTGAAAAGAGAAGAAAAAAAGAGAAATGTTCTCACCCTGCCTCCTGAGGAAAACAGCAGGAGGAGAGAAAGGTGATAAGGAGAGAGAGCAATTAGGTTATGCATTTCTGAGGAAAAAGCCTTGCAACTAAACTTATGATGAGAACTCAGAGATCAGTAATTCTCTTACAACTTATCCTGACAGCAGCACCATTACAGGCCCTGAAGAGGCCAGAAAGTGGAGAGCATCAGGTAAGGGAAAGGAAGCAAAATGGGTTACCAGTTAAGACAAAACCTACATTAGTACATAAAGAAAATCTTTATTGTAAGTTTCAGCAATTTCAGTGTTGTTGATTTTTCTCATTGTCACACTTTCAAATGTCTAGGTGACACAACTCACTTCCCAAAGGGTGTGGATTCCCAGTGGCTTTCCCATTTGGCAGGGTGATATGAGACTGCCCTGCCATGTAATGCATGTAATGACACTCTGCTCCACTCCCATCAGTTCTAGCTTTCTAGCAGCTAGAGCAGTCTTCTTCATAACCAAAAATAAAAATGCAGCAACAAAAATGTTCATTTGCAGCTGGAAGAGATAGCTGAGTTGAGTCTTGCCACAGGCCTAAGGCATGTGGAGCCAGCAGTGCTTGAGAATGAAGGTAGGAGAAGAGGTTGGACAACTTGGAGTTGGACTGGCTTGAAACAAAACAAAACAAAACAAAACAAAACAAAACAAAATAAAAAAGCTTTTGAGAAATGCAATTTACACCAATTAATGGTGATTAAACTTCAAAGGAAAGTAAATGGTATTTTAAGATGCATTAGGTAAAGCATTGCCAGCAGTTTAAAGGAGGTAATCCTGACCGGAGTGCTGTGACCAGTTCTGGGCTCCTCAGCACAAGAGAGACAGGATGCTGCTGGAACAAATCCAGAGCAGGGTTATGAAGATAAGCAAAGGCCTGGAGTATCTCTCTAATGAAGAGGGGCTGGGAGCTCTTATGAGGGAGCTGAGCCTGTTTGGCCTTGTGAAGAGATGAATGAGGTGGGACAACATCCATGTGAATAACTATCTATCTGAAGGGGAGAGGATGGAGCCAGGCTTTGCTCAGTGGTGCCCAGCAGCTGCACAAGAGGCAACAAGCAAAAACAGATGCACAGAAATTTCCATCAGAATATGAGGAAAAATTTCTTAACTGTGTGGATGAGTGAACACCGGAACAGGTTGTCCAGAGAGGTTGTAGAGTCTCCCTCAGTGGAGATATTCAAGAACTGTTTGGACACAACTCCACACATTGCGCTCTAGGATGGCCCTGATTTAGACAGGGAGGTTGGACCAGGTGACCCACTATGGTCCCTTCTAACCTTACCCAGTTAGTGATTCTGTGATTGTTGTCTGCTGTGACATCACTCTATATTCTCCAAAAAAAAAAAGAGGCAGAGGGAGTTTCCCTTAACTACAAAGTGATTTTTCAAATGTCTAGATTATTACATCCCTCTGAATTATGTACATTTGATAAAAATTCTTGTCTTTTGCTGATAAATAATCCTGACACAATTTCAGACTCAAACTGTGGTTTGGGTAACATATGCATATCAGGCTTGACTTTCTAAGGAGAAATGTAAAGTTGTTATTTTTTTACTCAGTCTGGGCTGTGATTTCTTGTATCCCATATTTCTATCCAGTTGGAAATTAGATCTTGCTATATTTTGTCATCCCTTATACACTGAGAAGGATCGATTTTATTCAGATCGTCTCCACTATGTACCTACAGTATGGATTATTAATGCATACACTCTAATTAATGCTTATTATTGGATGCATTTTTGAAAAATAGTGCAAATGCCAACTTCTTTTTTGTATGTTTATTTTGCCTCTGTATAATAGTAATACTCAAAAATATTCATGGAACCATAGGGTAGTCCCCCTGAGAGTTCAATGGGGAGATCAGCACAACACTTTTTCCTTTCTGAAGAATTTTGGTAAAGCAGAAACTGATACTGAGTTATGGAAATGTTTAATTGATTCAAAGAGAAACTAGAATTTTCATAATACCAACTTTTCATTTATTTTTGATGTCTCTCTTAGACTTCATTTCAAAAATAACTTTTGGGGGGATCCAATTCATGTCTTAATGATTTTTTTAAAATATTTTAATTATTGTGAATGTCTACTCTTGTTTTCACTGGAAAGTTGTTTTTTGTTTTTGTTTTTTTTCCTTGAGAGGGCATCAAAAGGCATTTCTACTTGTTTCATCTATTTCTAAGAGCTGTAGCCTGAGACAAATGTAAATGATAAATATGAATCCTATCGTTTTTAATCATAACCAAATGTTATCCAGCAGCTTATAAAGAGTACTTACTATCTGGATCTATAGAATAATCTTTGAAGAAATGAAAAGTTGACTAGTCATGTTCATCTTTTTCAGTCCTTATTGAAGGGTATAAGAATTGAGGAACAGGGAAAGGAGAAAAGGAAGGGAAAAGTCATGGGTTGAGGGACAAACATGAGAGTGAAAAGATAGTGAATTTCTGTTGCACTCTTTCTATTTTTAGTTTCATGACACAGCACTGAAATGCAACAAAAAGCCAAACATCTGCTCTTATTTACTGTAGGAATAATAATCACTCTAAGGGTCAAGACAGCATAAAATAATTGTCCCCATAAGTAGACAGTTATTTGGAATGAAGCACTTTCGGTGAATTTGCTCTGCTTTCTGACTTCAAATTCAAAAGAAAAACAGTTCACCCCATAAATCTTAATGGTACCAAGTTTATTGTAATTTCTTTAATATAGAATTCAAATGAACTGCTCTTCTTGTTATAATCTGTGTTAATGTAACATATAACGTACTTAGCATTGCCTAACTTCCCTGATCTTTTACAAAAATAAGTAGAACTCAGTGAGGCAGAGATGCTTTAAGAGCTCTGGACAAAGCCTATATCTCACTCTCAGAGTGAGATAAATATTGCAGATTTAGTCCTTATAACTGTATGGAGTGACCACAGACCTTGTTTTAGAGATTTACAACTATATCTGCGTTTTTTTTTTTTTTTTTTTTTTTTACATTAAAAGAAGCAATGGTTAACTAAGTAGTGTTCTTGCAAAGAGGGAATCACAACTAAGAGGAAATGATGCATTTCAGCTGTAGGCTTTTCTGGACATTAGGTCCAAATCAGAATGATCAAAAAGAAGGAAAAAAATATTTACATGGTATTTATATTCAATTCCATTTTTAGCAAAAAGTATCACATGCTTTTTCATGCAAGGACAAGTATATATTTGTTACATCAAAAGGCAACTTTTCTATAAAGTCAAATATTATTAAATCAAACTGAACATGTATCTGTTACCAATTTTTTTTTTATGCATTATCAAAATTAGTACATGGAAGATGTGACTTAAAAGATTGTTCTCCATTAGTCACTGTCAGTCACTGGATATTTGAGAAAATCATAAGCAGTACTTCTCTCATCTTTGACTTGCAACAATTGCACCAAATAATTAACATACACTGCCAAACTTCATGTTGTTTTATCAGAAGCATTAAACTAAAGGTTCTCTGTGTGTATACACCCATGTGTTTGTACAGCATTCTTACTTGTTAAACAAATAAATATCATTTGTTCATTACAGTGTTCAAACCCAGACTTGAAAATCCCACTGAAGTACTGGCTTTGTGTACATCAATGCCAACCTCACACATGACAAATGAATGACATTAATACCTTTATTCTGGCTGCTGTTCTTCTGTTTATGTCAGAGAATTTGTCATTTGTACTCCAGTTGCAAGCAGTGGGAAAATTCCCCTATAACTCCTTCCTTCAGCTTTAAAAGACCATTTCTGAGACTTCGTAATGTGTAGGTAGACCTTAGTGCCATTTCTTTTAACAACAGGCTGAGAATGTGGAAGGGGAAGACAGACAAAAAGTGCTGAATTGTTGGTTCTCTAAATTTCCTCAGAGAGGTGGCAACAAATAGGCCAGGGTAAAATGTGAGGGAATGGGGGAAAAGGAAAATGGCTAAAATCATGAGCAACATGGCTCTTTATAGAGAGAAAGCAGTGCAGGAAAACATAAAATATATAGTAGAAAAATAAAGCTGTAGTATAAAACTTGATCCTAAAGAATAAAATGCAAATATAATTGGTAAACAGAAAGGTCAGTCTACCAGATAATTCTAAGGTGTGTGAGTCAGCTTTCCTGAATTAGTCCTGTGTCTACCTTTTGCCAGAATTAGTTTCCTATCTACCTTTCATGAAGTGATCTTGAAAAAGATGCAATACTATTTAGTGCCTCAGCTTCCCTATCAACAAAACTAGAATATAAAATACATGTCTCACAGAGAGCTGAGAAGACCTTTTATTTGTGATAAAGGAGTAATGACACTAATTTACTGCTATTAGAGAATGAAAAAGTACTTTGGTTTTTACTATTTGGTATGCAGATGCCTAGTAACCATAAGTAAGAAAACTTCCATTGTACCTGGTACTGTACAAAAACCTAGAAAGAAAGAAATTCTGACATTGAAAGTTACAGACATGAAAAATTATGGGAGAATCAAAAGCACTTGTAGCTTCACAAGAAATATCTTAACATTGTAGACCTCATACGTGTATTGAACTAGGTTTTTTGTGTGTGAGGGTGGAGAAGTGTGGTACAAATAGAAGCTGGGTAGAATTAATATTGTTCTTCCTAATTTCAGAATTGTTATTCGGCAAGAAAACCAAGTGAGAAGCACAAACTGAGAGGGCACAGAAATTAGAGACAATGAAAATCTGAAGTTTTTTTCATCCAAGAACAGTTAGTGTGAGATCACTACCTCTCTTAAAAATATTAAATGCTTTTTCTTTTACTCTAAACAGGAAAAAAAAACAGGTTTCTGAAATTTGAAAGTGGTCAATAGTGACAATAGCAGCCAAGAGAAAGGAAGAGAATTTCATAACTAAGAAAACATACATAATTTAAGAAACATCAAAGTATGTATTTGTAATGGACACTCCTAGCCTAAAAGCAGATAAGGGTTAGAACTTACTTTCACATATCTTTCCTTCCAGTTCTTGGACTATACTGAGGTTTTCTTTATTATTCACAATGAATTAGCCAAGCAGACCCACCAGACACATAATGGACTTGTAAAATTATTTCATTTCCATGCTCAGGCCAGACAAGCAGATCTTAGGAGGAGAGAGCACGGAAATTTTTCTTTGCTTTCTGGCTTCTGAAAGAGTTGTAATTCATGTTTCTCAGACCATGAGGAGGCATGAGATGAAGGACCTAGTAAAAGCCTGAAGAGAACATTCTCCTTTTTATCAAAGCTATTTCACAAGGATATTTGACTCACAGGAGTAACAGCATTTTCAACATATATCCCATGTACTCTCCAAGCTTTCACCTTCAGAAGGTTTTAATCCAGCAGTTGGCTTGTTTGTCTGATGCCCATTTAGGTTCCCCTTCATAATGTTTGGGGTTTCTTTTAGCACCACACAGCTTTGACCATGCTCCAAAGTTTTTTTTAAGAAAGGAATTGAATGGACTGCTATATAGCTAACTTATGCAGACATTACTGTCAGTCTTGTGGGCAGCTACCAAGCCTCACTGTGATTGGAACTAATAACTATTACCAAGATATGATAATTTCATTTATCATTAGCAAACCATCTGGTGTCTTTATATCTTATTGTAACACAGTACCACTCTTTTACTCAATCCACTCTCATTAAAACAAGACAAAAGTAGCTAAGGATAAACATACACACAGATGACAAATTTATCCTCTCAATTATCTTTGTGCAACCCCTACCCCCAGAACTCATACCCTCTTAGATTTTTGAAGTACAAGAGTGCTACTAAGATCTGATCTGATCTCCTTTACAAAGAAGGCTATCTCTTTCATTGAGTAACCTCTAAATAAAAAGAACAACATGCTTGTGCTATGCTGTATCTATCTTCTTCATAATGGCTGCCTTTGATGGATGAATCCAACCCACTCCTAGATAAGTTATACCAGCAGTTAATGACTCTCACTCTTAAAATATGCACCTTATTTCTAGTCTGAATTTCCCTAACTTCAGCTATGAAACATTGGATCTCATTATGCCTTTTTCTGCTAGATTAGTGAGTCATCTACTGTCAAAAGTCTCATTCCCATTAAGGCACTTGCAAACCATGATCAAGTCACCTCTTAACCTTCTCTTCAGCAGATTAAACAGACAGATCTTTAGCCTCTAACTGCAATGCTTATTTTCAGACCTACAGTCATTCTTTCACCTTTAATGAACCCTTTCCAATTTTAAGCATATTTTCAAAGTGTGATGACCAGAACAGGACACAAAAGTTCATTAGTATTTTCCTTAATGCCATACAAAATGGCACTTCCTACTTGATATTCAGTTATCTATATATCAGAGAATATAATATATACCATTTAAAACTGTTTTATCAGAGTCCTAGGCTTAAATGCTCTTTGTATTTTTCAGCATTCTCTATGAGATATTCAATTCTAGCAGAACCTTGCAATGCAATTTCACATTAAGTGTTATTTTAAAATATTTTCTTGCATTTTTATCTTTTTTGGTAAGTAAGGAAATTACATTGCTGAAGCAATTAGCTTTTGCTGACTAGAAGTATGTTTTGAAAACACGTAAATGCGGATATACCATGTTGACTAAAATTATAGTACTTTATTTTCTGATAAATCCACATCACTAGGGAAAAATACCTAATTTTACAATGAAGTTCATGATTAAGGACTGTATGTGTGTGTATACATATATATATATATGTTTTGGCTTATCTTTCATGGAATGAGTATGTAATTAACCTACATTCCTTACACAGGCAGCTCTAGTGAATAGCATTTACATTAAGAAAACCCTAATGCTCTCCTAGAGATTGCTTCAGACAGTGAATGAATCAAATGGGATTCCATAGTTTTCATTTACTTTACCATTTGAGCATGATTTTCACTTATTGATAATCTGCAGCTACGTCTAATGCTTAATTTAAATTAATTTCATTAGGTAAATAATATCCATTAATAATAAAAAATATTAATAGTAGTAGCAAATAATATAAATTAGTTTTCTACCAGATGAGATAGTAAACAACAGAAAAATATTTCAAATCAATTGATTCCAGGTTGGAACAGTTTTTAATCATTTTAATCAGTTTCATGTCATAAAACACTTGCTAATAATTATCTGTTCACACAATAATCCAGAAAAATATGTTTTCAATAGAATAAACCTTAATTTGACTTAAAATTTATCATCTGAATAAATAAATCCTATATTTTCTTATGAGTTCTCTTTTTCACTCATAGTGAAAGAGGAAAATTCATTAATGTAAAAAAAGCAATGCTAAATTATGTGATCTGACATCCTAAATCTGTTGTGTTTAAGTCTAGGGTTATTTCAACTGCAGATAAAAATCTTCAATGAAGGATGTGAAAATGCTATTTCATTAGATGTAAGGCCTCTTTAGTTCTTGGATACAATACATTAGATAATCACAAAATATATCTGGACAAATGTAAACAGAAGAATAAAGAGAGCAGAAAGGAATAATTGAGCAGAAAAGGGAGTACTATATCAACTTGCAGAGGGAAAAAAGTCCACAGAAAGAGGAATAGTCTCTGTGCACTTAGAAATTTAGAAAACCCATATTAGAAGTATTTAAAAATAAAAAGTGAATCAGAAAATTAAGAATGAGAAGGAAAACTAAAAATTTAAAGTTGCTTCCTAATGTTTCCACAGTGTTCAGAGTTTGAACCTGAAATAGAATTAGAGCAAAATTTTCTGCCACTCTAAAATTAAGTTAAATCCTTAGAGTGTTTTCTGGGAGTTCAATAAATACGCTGTATTATTTCTTTATGTCTCAAGACAAAAATAATTTTGATTCTTTTGAAACACTCAGTCTTTAAACTTTCAATGTTGTCACTTTTAACTACTTCACATATTTCCTGACACAAAGAGATCTCCAACTGATTAGTTACTTGTATCAATTTCATCAGCTCAATTTCCAATGAGTATTCTGAGGAGAATATTCAGAACATCCCCAATGCACGGTTTAAGTTAAGCAGCCTGAAACATTCTGAGATATTGGAGTTGAATGATTTTTTGTCTCCAAGCAGAAGCTGAAAGCCTTAGAAAATATTTATTTTTTAAATTAAAACTATTTGTACGCTTTGATTTGTTACAAGGTCTATGGTCATAGAATTAAATAGAGACTATTCAGCCTTGATATGTAAACAAATATTGTGCTCCCTAAATTTCATGAGAGAAACTGAGCCCACAATCTTCAATTTCTGTGCCAGTTTAAAAGCCACCTTGGTACTTAGTTTGCTGATTACAAATGCTAATGTGACAGCCAACACAGAGCTTTAGGTAGGATAATAGAGCTTTAGGATAGCATAATTGTTCTTAAAGCTAGGCTATATTAGTCAAAAAGTTTTCAGAAATTACCAAAGATCGGGCAAATATTGGTAAATACCTCTCTGGAAGATCTGAGACCCCTCTGTGTTATCCAATATCAGGAGTTCGAGAACAAACCATCTTCTCTCCTTTAATAAATATTTATCACTAATTTAGGTCTGCTTGAATGTCTGATGAATCTAAACAGGAAATATTTTCCTCTAATTCAGTATCTCATTTCACTATATTTCAAATTTAATTATCTTAGTAGCAGGTTAAGAGGAACAGAAAAACTGGGATAATCTGAGCTTTTTACATGGACCCAAAATTTCATTCAAAAGTTTCTTAAAATTATGAAGTCCAAAAAGTTTTCCTCAGTACAACCACTAATATCCTTAGTGTTTCTTGAGTAAAGACTACAATTAGATATAATGCAGTTGAATTAAAGCTAACTTTTAATATGACAAAGTTTAATCTTGTATGCAGCTATAGAAGATCTGAGGAAAGTACTCAGGTATCTTCACATACTTCACTGCTATAAATTCAATTCACTAATAGAAAAATCATAAAAAATACTTTTCTTTTCTGTGAGAAATTTTTTATTTGATTCTTTTGCGATTTCTTTAATAAAAAAAAAAGGTTTCCTCTTGCTTTTGTCAGCATCAGGAATCATAGTAACTGCCCTTCAGCAAGGTGCAAAAGCTTTCCCCCCCAAAACCAGGTTATAACATCTCAAACAGAATAGAAAACTTACCTTGAAAAAAGTCATGGTTGCTCCATCTTCAACTGCCCCATACTCTATCTTTGTCTGCTTGGCCAAGTCGTCAGCAGAATCAATAGGGGACTCCATCCGTTCCACTGTCAGAAAGGCGGCTAGGTTAGCAGTGTACGAGGAAATGATGATAAGTGTGAAAAACCACCAAATGCCTCCCACTATCCTGGTGGAGAGGGCTTTAGGCATGAGCTCAGAACCTAACGAAAACCAGGGGAGAAAGGTGAAACGGATGCACAGAAAACAATTAATAAGCGTTCAGCACTTTTTGCCACAGTGGGGAAATGGAATCACTGTGCAAAAAAAATCTTTAAGCTACAGGTTTAGATGTACTGCTTGTACAAACACACACAACTGAAATGCAAAATAACTGGTTAAATTTATAAAGACATATCTTTCTGGAGCTGCGGGCATCAAAATATAGTAATGGGAGATTCAGTGATCAGTGCCATTTCAGAATTTCTAAATGTATATATAAAAATACCAAGACTAAAAATGCAGTTACTTCAACTTGCTTTCCAGAAAAAATAAGCAATTGATGAAGGTACCAGATGTGAAATAAAGGATTTCGTATCTGAAAAACAAAACCTTAAATCTATTATAAACATGCTTTTTGAGTTTTTTTCATTTGCATTGCTGTAAAGTATAGTTTATTAAATATTGACATAAAAAAATTAATATCTCCCATCTCTATGTTTAGCCCCACAATTTCATATAAATATGGGTGGTTCTGCTACACACTTCAATTTAATAGTATAGCAATAAAAATATTAGACTTCTATGGATAAACTAGATAAAGATAGATTATAATGCATTGCTGGAGTTGCCTGCTCATGGCACTAAAGAATAGAGGGGGAGACAGACATTGTATAGTAATTTGCATAATTTTTAATGCAAATTTAGAGTCTAATGAGACAAATTGAAGCACATAAACTCCTCTTGTGTCTAATTACAAAAAATAGGAATAAATTAAATTCACTGTAATATACAATTACAAATATTTATTATAAATGAGCATGTATGGATTTTTTTCCATAATGTTATAATTGAATGAAATGAAATTTCTAATGATGTCAAATAAACAATTTCAAGCTTCATTTTAAGAACTTTATGGAAGATCTTTTGGAAGTATCTGGAAACTTGTTTTCAAGGAAACAGTTTCATCATATCCACTATACCATTGTACTGAAACAACCCCTTTTTGTTAATTGGTTACTATGTTTGCTCTTATAGCTCCTGGGTAAAATGGAATGAAGGCAAGATGGACTATTTTATTCCTGTTAAATTTTAGTGCTTTTATTGAATTAGTTAAGGAACTGGTCCAGCAAGGTAACACATCTTCATATAGGTGAAAGATTATGTCCAACTTCCAAACTCAACGTGAAAAAAGGAACAGAAGGGCTGGGGAGGGAGGGAGGGAGGAAGAAAACAAAAGAAAAGGAAAAAAGAAGTGGTATCATAACTGGACTACTGTATTCAAAAACAGCCCATCTTACCCTGCAGTTCATCTTACCCTTGCTGTTTCAAACAAAAAAGGCTGACAGACTTGGACATGACAGCCAACTCCAGCGCCAGACTCTGCCTAGAATTCTGCAAGGGAAAAAGTAGAAAAGTACCTGTCTGATGGAGTTGCTCCTAGGCCCTGTTAGTCAGACACTTAGACACCATAACACTAAGAGATTTCCCAACAAGCCCACTATCATTAGCTCTTTTTAATTGCTCTCATTTCATTTTAAAAACCAACACCAGTAAAGTCAGACAGGACTGGAAAGAAGAGAAGAGTGGAGACATTGGCCGCAGTTCCCCCAGTTCCCGCGAGCTCGTACCTTACCAAGGACTGAAACCAAGTGCCACCTGGGCCCATGAAACAGAGCCTGGTCAGGGGCTGACTGTCATGTACCCAAGGTAACGTCATGTCCAGCACTATATCCCACAGTTTCCTGGGAGCGAGAGGTGCCAGCCAGACATGCATGAGTTTCCTCTATCATGTATCCTCCAGCACTAAGCAAATCTTTTGTAAAGAAGCAGTGTTTAATGCGTTGATATGATTACGGTCCAAGCGTTTCTATATTGTTTGTAATGGAAAGTTATTGCTACTAAGTGAGAACTTCCATGCTTGTCTGAAAGCCTACTTTTAGATGGCTTTAGGTTTTTGAGATTTCTTTTTAAAGCAATCAACAAAATCAAGACTGATACTGCATCCTTAAAATTGTGCCTTTAAGGTTTATTAAAGGATGAACTGAGTAAAGGTGAAACAATATAAGGCAAGGACAGAGGGTCAGCCTTAATTCTGAAATACCGGTTTTTCTTCAAGGAAAACTATTGTCCTCCAAAGATATATTTTAAAATGAAGGTTGGTGTTTTATTTTTATTTTTATTCTCAAAAACAATGCTTAGATGCTGCGGTCTTGCAAAAAGATGATACAAAAATCTAAATTGCTTTTTCCATCATAGAAGCATAAAGCCACAAAAGAAATAAAACTCAGCATTGATAGAAATTCTGGCAATCCTAAGAACTGCGAATGGAATTTGAAATACCTTCTTTCATTCACCATCCCTTTTTTTGATAGCTTCCTTAAAAGCAATCATTATCTTAAAAACATGTATTTGGCAATTATGTTTCAACTATATAATTTCTTGACATGTATATTGACAACCTAGTTGATAGTAAACACTTAGCCAACTATAGACGTATTTTTATTTCTGATTTGAAATCCTGATTTCTTTTTATCCATTAATTCATGTTTTTCTGAGCACAGTACTCTTCTTGCTGAGGCATTAGAGAATTTTTAAGCCTACCAACCTGATTTGACAGAATATTTACTGCAGTTACAGGAAAGCTTCATGAAATCATTTGACGAATTAAAACCAGGATTTATTAATAGCTGGTGTACTTATAATGGTATGTTTTAAAAATGATTGCTCAGGTATATTCATTAAAACAACTCTACCAATATGCACTTGTTCCTGCCAACATTTTCTATGACTTTTTGGGGGGATATGCAATGGTTATTTTTCCAGAAAGAAAAGACATTCCTTTTAATGGCTCTTTAATAGGACTAACAATCTTTTGTATTACGCTATACTGCCCAGTGAAATGTCAGTGCAAAAAATGAATCTGTGCTATTCAAATGTGTCTATTATATGACTGTGTTCAAATCCTTATGGAAAAGGGCAATAAAATGGTGACATATTTTTATGGATCTATATATTTGGTATGTTTTCAAAATAAGAGGAACATGGCAAGGAAATTACAGATTTTTAAGATTGTGCTTAAGCATCTTACTTAGTTACAGTTAAAACTGCATGTTGGTTTTACTCTGAGCAATATGACTACACAGCTGCCAATTTTATTGTCACCAATGGCATCAGCTTCTCAGTGCATGGATTGTTGAATATAGATTGTTGAATTGTCATTCCGAGTTTTAAAATATAAATTATGGCTGGACAGGATTTAATCTCCTATATTATTTTATTTTATAGGTTCTAGCTACTAGATAAAATCTTTTTGTAGTTGAAGGGTTTCTAGACCAAAATTAAACAAATTATAAATTTTTCCATTATAGTCTCATCTGATGAAGGTATACTCATTTTTAGGTTGTTTAAATGGGGTTTTTTGGTAATGGGCAGATTAGCTCATTTAATTACGCGGAAAGGGTTTCCTGTTTAGGAAATAAACTGTATGGCTGTGCTGTACTTTTTTGAAGTCTTAATTTTTTTATCTGTCTTCAGGCTAATTTGTAAGGCGTTGGGAATGCCTGGATAATCATAAAAAAGCTGGTTTATGGCTACATGCACAGAGGCACCCATGCAAGTGACTTGCACCAGAAAACTGTTACCCCCAGCAAAAAGTGGGACATGGTGCCCAAGAGAAAGAGCAGACTGAGTCGTATACCTTGCTGCATGAGAGCTCCAACTCCAAACCAGAAACTATTTAGCAAGGTAAAATTGTTTTCCACCACGTCTGAATCAGGGTTGCAAGGATGTGGATTATACCACTCATAGGGACTAAACCTGTGGTAATTGACAGAAGAAAAAAAACAGATTTAAAATGCAGCCATCACAAAGCCTATCCAGCAAAACTGCTGCAAAAAAAAAAAAAAAAGAAAAACAAGAGAGGTTATAAAGAAAATAGTGATTGAAAGTTTTTACAGTGAGATTACATTATACTTAACAGCAATATTAAAAGAAAAAACAATATTGAAGATTAACATTCTTAACTGTTGCTGATACTGATAAAGCTGCATACAGATTGGCTCTGAAAGTTTCCAAGTGCCACCTGTAAACATCAAAGCACTTATTCTTTTATTGACATCAATAGAATTCAAGACAATTGGTCCCATTTAGGATTAAGTTCTTATAACCACTGTGTCAGCATTTTGTATCTTGAAAGAAAATTAATATGTGTTAAATCACAGAAATTAACTAGAAAAAAAGATACATCAGGCAAAATGCTTTTTTCTCATCAAAATTACAAAGAATGAATATAACAGAAAAAAAAAAGTTAGCAGTAAAAGTGACATTGTTAATCACCAAATACTACAATCCACAGGAAAAAAAATACAATAGCAAATTAAAGGAATTGCATCCTGTCCTGTGAGGTGCACAGTAGCATCCCTGGAAAGGTTTTCCAAAAGAAGCTGGGGACACTCACAAGCACCTTGCAGGGCCAGGCTCTGAGAAAAGAAAAAAAAAAAAAAACAAGGAAAGAGATAAACATAAAGGAAAAGACAATTTAATTCATTATCTCAAAAATAGATAGAACAGAGATAGTAGAAAGATGCCTGAATCTAGCAATAGATTACAAGCAGATTATATACAATCAATCTGTTCTAATTCATGGCTTTGCAATTGCTGTGCATTATGATGAGTTCATATCTAAATGCTATTTTATCAATTGTAGCTAAAAGAAGCAAACATGTCTAGATAAATTATTCTATGTTACAATTTCTTTTGTAAAATAAAGATTTTCAGTTCTCTCTTCCTCATGGTACTTTTGGAGAACTTTAAGTTTTAATTGCAATGTGCAGAATTATTCTAATCATTTAAGAGTTTTAATCACCATGCCTGGACTTGGAGGCACGCTATTGAGAGGGACTTTTATTTTATGCTTAAATCACGTCTTTAAATCTTTGATAATGAATACAAGTGCAATATTTGCATGTGTAAAATATATTTGAGTAAAAAAATGAAAATCACAACATGGTAGAATGAAACTAGCAAAAGACACCAGCACAATAATTTTAAAAATTAGAGATTTTAATTATTAAATCAATATTAATGTATTTTCATAATTTCTCAAATCATTAAAGCCACTCTGTTAAAAACCCTTGGATAGGCAGCCTTTATGAAAGAATGTTTTTGGTGTATTCTATAATCAAAGCTATCTGAAAAATTCATCTGTCACTTTGAAAAATAGAATTTTCTTCACAATAATATTTCAAACACATTATAATACAGAAAATCAAATGTTCCATTTTGAAGCTCTTAATGTAATGTTAAAGCACCTCTCGTCTTAAAAGTGTCTACTTGACAAAGAACTGTTTCATTTGGATCTCCAAAGTACTACTGATATGCTGTGCAAAAATGGTGATTGGGTTCTAATTAAACATTGTGACCTGAATTCTTCTATTACTTTACAGTAAAACTAGATCAGAAGTTTCCAGTCTCATTAAAAGTCTAAGTATCGTTATGTCATGTTTTTGTCTATCCAACAAAACCTGGAAGCCCAGAACTCGGTGAAACTGAAACACGTTTTTTTACTCTTTTGCTGAGAGATATTTGAATATTAAATTGGAAAACACCTTTTTCTTATGAGGACAATGTTTGCTAGACAAAAAAAAAATACATTCTGTATTTAAATATATATTTTCAAGTGCTATTTACAGTAATTGTGACATTACTGAACAATCTAAAACATAACTTGGTAGTTTTACCTTTTTGTTCTGATGGCTTATCTTATTTAATAACTTTTATATCACTTTGAAGCACAGAAAAATTTTCCATAATTGTAAAAAAAAGGAGGAAACAACCTACAAGACATAAAAGATGGCTTAAGGAAAAAGAAACAGTGTAATCTGAGTCCTAAAATTTTAGAATTCTCTACTTATAAAGTAAGGAAAATTAGTACTGGCTTATTATGGATAAATATTGCTCCTCCTTATTTTAAGGATGATCTATGATATTAGATTGTCTAGTGTAAAAAACTTAAGGTATGGGTCCTTTAATCAATTTTTTGTATGTACTACATATTTCATGCTGTTCAGCCTATTGCAATAAGTTTCCTGCTGTTTAGCCTATTGCAATAAATATTCATAAATCACAGAATTACAGGTTCACCTAGCAGGTTTTATAAGCCAGGATCATGCTCAGGGCAGTGTCCATTATTTCAAAACAAGGAACTGTTCAGTCATATCTCAAAAACACACAAAGGAAAGAATTCCACCACTTCTTGGGAAAATCATTCCCATGTTTAGTTATCATAGCAACTTTTTTTTTTTTTTCTTTATGTCAGGCTAGAACCTCCCTTGTTTCCAAGTATAAAGAACACCATCTTTTTTTATCAGCTTCTCTTATTCGGAAGTGACTGTTAGGAGAATTCCTTCTGCCTGATGCCAGAACTGCTCACGCTATTTAAATGTGGTATAATAAATGATATTATGAGAATAATCACTTTCCTTGATTAATGGACTACCTTCCTACTAATTTAAATGCAGAACACTTGCTCAATCAAGAACAAGCATAAAGCAAAAAAGAGAACTTCAGTGAACAGATGCAATTTTGAAGATTGATTTTTCTGGCCACTGATAACAGGTACTCTTCCTATTTACCCATTTCTATTAGTCTTTATTCTAAAATTTCAGATACAGTCTCTTAATCACTAACACCTTCCGGTATCTGAAATACTTTAAAAAATAGACTATAAATGAACTTCACAAGATCTGAGTTTCAGTTTTCCTAATTGCTTCTACCCACTGAAATGTACAAGTATTCTCCAGAAATTATTGGCTAGTGCAAGTAATGTTTATAAGTCAGCTACCTCAGCAATCCACAGGCTGGAAAGATTTGTGTTAAATTTAATTCCGCTTTAGGAATATACCATGATATTAGAAATTAAAATTAGTATGCCCAATGATCAGACAGACCTACTTCAGAACTGCAAATTATTTGAGACAGACTATAATTTATTATACTCTGTATTCACACTGCATTTGAAATAATAGTGTAGAAGCCCAGAAGACAAGGGATCTTATGTGTGTGTCTTCAACATCAGTAGTTGAACAGCCATGGAGCCAACCAAGGCTTGTTGCTAAGAATATGTTGTGGTAAAGAACATGATGTGGCTGGAGAAGGAGAACATTGGAGATATGGCGACATTTTTTAGGACAAATGCCCTTGTTCTGGCTCCTGAAATAAACCAAACACAGAACAGTTCAAGCCCAGGACAGAGGTCCTGTGACTTCTCTCCAGGGTGGGGAAACATAGCTATAAAAAGGTATCTTCATGAAGCCCAGATGGTGCCCGCAGGACCCTGGACACCCTAGCAGCTGGATCAGTGCTGGACCCAGAACTGGTGATCTTCTTAGGCTCCTTGAGTCTGTTTGACTTCAGAACCTGTCATAATATTAATCTACCGCTAGAATTTCCTCTTCTCTTTTTATTTAGGAGTTTGATGATGTTACAAGGTTCTGTTAATTCTTGACCTTCAGGCACCCACTCCTCCCTTCCAGTATCCAGTTTGAGACAAATTCAGGAAGAGACCTAACTTATTCTGGATGTACTAAAACAGCTTCTTCAGTTTTGGTTTGTAAATAAAAACACAGTCTCATAGAGAGTCATGGGACTCAGTCTAGATGAGCTTGGATGGGATTGTAGACAGGGAGTATTTGTACACCCACTACACTCAGAGCAGTACATCCTGTCACACACTGACTGCTGCTTTCAGTTGCTTTCATAAAATGTGTGTGGTCTAGCATGTTCCATACAAATCAGCTCAATTCAAAGCTGCTGAGAATATGTAAAGGGTACCCTCCACCAATTTCAATAGTTCTCAAATCAAAATCTGTCAGTTTATCTCTGATTATAGTATGAAGACAGTATTATGCTTTGAAAGCAAATTAATAGATATGCTTAATACAGACTGTAATATCTGGAGATAAAGATATTTTTCATTTAAGCTGTATATTCTGGAGTGCAATGCAACTTGTTAAAAAGAGCAGAAAACCCCAGACTGCAATTTAGAGAGAAGAGAAAATGGACTAGTGGAGTAATATTTGTAATCGAATTTTCATTATACCAAAACACAGCTGCCTAGGAATATTACACAGAACTGAATTTAAACCAGTAGGGATACTCCTTGTGGGAAAAAGGTGGCTTGAATACATTAATATTACATACAGGCCATTTGAGTTTTGTGTGCTGATTTCAGATATTTACAAAACAGGCACCAGCTACTGTCCTTCAATCATATTCATCATGTTACCTGTTAAATTCTTATAAATAACTTTTCCAGATAGTCTAAACCATCTTTTTTGTCTTTCTTTCATTTTCTTTTAATTTTTTTATTACTATTTATTATTTTACTTTTTTCCTTCAGGATCAAAAAAACAAAACACAAGAGATTTTTAAAACACAGGTTGATAGTGAATATTTTGCTAAAAATCCATGAGAGTTATCAGCTACCATTTTAGTGCCTGGACTTCAATTCTTATTTAAAAACCCATACTGAAAAATTTTTTCAACCTTATCTCTCACCGGATACTGCCTTCTGTTCTGACCAAAATAGGAGCTACATAACAGCTATGGAAAGGCTAAGAAAAAATTATAAGACAACAATCAAAAACAATAAACTTAATTCATGGTCTGATGCAGTCAGATAGAATACTTCCCTGTACTCATGGAATTATGAATATAGACAAAGGAAATAAAGAAAACACGATTGCAAAGAAGTATGATGCAAGTATAACTTAAAGGACTAATGAGATTATTTACTGGTAGCTGTGCTTAGTTTATTTAAATTACATTCTTTTTCCCTGGTATTTCAAACACCATGTAACTATTGTGGTTTTTTAAAGGAACATGTAAATAAAGTCAGATCAAATGGTATTACAAAAATACTGTCTAGAACATGATGTGACTAATACATTCCTCATAGCCAGCAATATATGCCACAGACAGCACAAAATTACACTGTGCATACTATTCCAGCATTATTTCAAACCTGTCAAATTTCCTCACTTTTCTCTGCATCATGCCTATGAAGAAAAGTAAAGAAAATATGATTACCCACTTACACAGACATCTCTTTTGCAGTCAGACCAAGAAGTGAGCAGACAACAGGTTTTACTGTAAAGCCATTAACACAACGATTTCACAAGCTGTAAAGCTTCATCTAATGACCAGAAATTGATAAATCAAAAGAATCTTACTCCATCTTCTTCATAAGTTGTGAGCACACTGACCCAGTGCTGGGTATTGCTGAACACAGCAAATTATCAGCTCTAATCTCAGCTCTAGCAAATTACACATTCTCCCACTCACTAGAGCAGAATGTAGAATTATTTTCTAGTCATTGTTTGCCAGGGTTTCTGTACTACTTCTGGACTACACCCTCAATCCACATCTTACTGCAGAAGAACTGACAAATTACAATATTTCAAAACTTTTTCAAGAATATCCAGGATGCTTTATCATAACTACTACACTACTTAAGAATAAAACATGTTACTGCTTCCCTTTATTAAAGCCTCAATTTCTTTTTTTCCTAAATTATGGCATTTGGAAATACTGAGATTTTGTGTTTGCCCCCTTCATTGTCTCACCACACATTGTCACACCTGATGACTTCTGGTCTGTAAACAGAGGTCGTAATTACCAACAACCCTGCCCAGCTCAGATACATTTCTCAGAACAGCAATTGCCTTGCTTGCACTGTGGTCACCTTCCACATCATCTTCCCTTATATAGCTGCCATGCTTTTGCTGCTTCCTGAAAAGAACTAATCATGTAACATCTCTTTTATATATTAAAAAAAATCCCCATCTATAGCAGCTGCATTGAATCATTTCCTCTCCATTGACTAGAAATTCAACCGAAAGGACTTTTTACTTCCCTAAAAAATATAAAAAATCTTTTAGATTTGGGTGATATAATTCAATCTAAAATCTAGAAAGGCACAAGATTCATGTGCAAGTTCTATACGCACTTTACAGAATTATTTTTATATGTTTACCCCATATACCTTTAAATTGCTGATAGGCACTATTAATTTTAAACATAAGCAGGATCTTGTTAAATCTCATTGAGTCAGAGATAAAATACAAATACACAAGCTACTGCAGGATCAGAACCAAAATCTTCATTATATGAATGAATATATCTTGTCCCATTTTTATACAAATTAAGCTTCCTGGCTAAATGAAAACAAAAAAAAAAAAGGCAAAAAAGACCAAACACAATTAGCTCATAAGCAAATAATATAAAAATTCTTTCATAAACTTCTACTATAAGCAACATGAACCATACAGGAGTAATATAAACGAGCAACAGGGAATACTTGGTGATTTTTGGAACTTGTCAATTTTTACTGCTGTATGATCTACTAGTCCTGCTCTAAAGTCCAAAGAAATATAAGCTAGGAAGCTGCAGAAATGTGTAGATAAGTCACAGGTCAAATCAGAACCAAAACTATAAAGGCTTTTTTGTTTAATGAAAATCAATTCAATAAATAAATTATAAAAAAATTCTTAACTATTATGTGATAATTATAATTTTATGATAACTGAAACAGTTTGTTTTTACAGATGTAAATTAAGAGTTTATTAAAATCTATTACTATTCTGCATTAAAGACATAGTATATTACCATCATAATTAAAGATTAATGTATGATGGAAACAAGTCTCAAAGATACAACCTAATTTTTGAAGCACTAGTCAAGTTCTTATTGCTTAATTTATTCTATATGCTGGTTTCAGTTCTTACATAACTTTTCAGTTTCCATAATATTAGTCCATCCATCTTGAACAGAAGAAATGTCAATAGAGTAAATATTAAATGGCAGTCAAGAATCTTGAAGAAAACTTATTTAAAATTACTATCTTTTAATGCATGTGAACTTCACAATGATCGTAGGCTTCTCCCACAATCCATGTGTTCTGACTGCTGCTAAATACATTGAAGTCTTACAAAAAATATTCTAGGAGATACTCTGAGCTATCTCAAGTACGATATGGTAGGGGAGATGTTAAAAGAGTTTCTTCCATTTTAGTTTTCACAAGATTCACATTTCCTGAGTTCTGAGTGACAATTCAGAAAACTAGAGTATTTGTTGTGTTAGAAAATATTTTTCCCCCCTTTTTGGCAATATAAATAAAGTTATGCCTCCAACATGATTTTCCCCCTTGTATGCTTTGCTCCTAGCATACCTGAGAATCTTTGAGCCTTCATTTGTAGTCCTTCATTCCTCTTACTCAATAGTAATAATTGGGTGCTATTTCAAAAAAACAGGTCATTCACAATACTTCTAATACTTTTAATTCCCATTTTCCTTCCAAATAGCCTGCATTTAGCTGTTTCATATACCATTCTTACATCTTTACCAGAAGACATTATTATTGTTTACCCATATATGTCCTCCCTAGGTATATTGAAAAAAAAATGGGAGAAAAAAAATATTGACTACTTTGAAAAATCCTCATCCCTATTTTCAGAAAAACTTAAATTTCAAGCAATCTGTAAATTCTTTTTCACTGGGATAGAGTCAATTTTCTTCCTAGCAGCTGGTATAAGCTGGTATGAAGTTCAGTTTTGGATGTAGTATGGTAACAATGTTGACAATACACTTATGTTTTTAGAGATTGCTAAGTCGTATTTATGCGACTTCATCTTTTTCTGCCTTCAGGAGTGCCGTGGTCTTGCACATCCTTTCCTCATGATTTTTAAGCTCATCTTGAGGGGTGACTGTCCCAGGCCTGTAACCATACAGCAGAAAACATTTAGAAACAGAAGCCTGAGCGTCATTAGGATATGCCTTGTCCAGGGATGCATTGTGTGTGCCTCTGATTAACAGTGCTGAGCCTTCTGTTAGTCCTGTGCCTAACAGAACAGAAAACCTCTTTTAATCAGACTAACCAGCCAACTAAGTGACTTTTGGGTTACAGGCCCTCCTCAGCCTGAGTAGTTTTGAACTTGGCTTCTGACATGGAGGGCACTTCTCTCAGAGGTTAAAATACAGGATAAAATTTCATCTACTGAACCTTGGCCAGTAGTCATAAAAAGGGGGGCTAAGGAAGATGGAAAGGGGAAGCTGGGGGAATTGTATTGGACATAAATTGCAAGGACTTATATCTGGTCAAGAAGCGAGAGAGAAACCATCATTGTACTGACTACAAACAGCCCCTCAAAATCCCTTCTCTGTCTGGGGGTGGGCAGAGGAACCTGGAGTGAAGCAGTAAAGCAAAACTTGGAAAAGTGGAGGAAGAAAGATGTCTCAGTGTCTGTATTTCTCGCCATCTGAATTTTTTTCAGCTGATGACAACAACTGGTAAGCAACTCCCTGTCTTTATCTCAACCCATGAGCATGCTCATCCTATTTTCTCTCCTTATCCTTCTTCAGAAGGGATTGAGTGTCCAAGCAAACATTTGGACCTCAGTCAAGGTTAACCCCCCAAAACAGGATTGGCTTACTTCCAGCATTAAGAATCCCCTTTTTGGAGATGAGATTTTAGCTCTGGTAAACAGTTTGAGGACCTACCCTTGCACAACACAAAAAACCTGCCCATGCCCCATGCAAGAGCTACAGTAAGGCTTAAAGGGTAACTAACTGCTGCCCTGGAGTTGTTCTACAAAGCTGTATTTACATATCCAGCAAAAGAGAAAGTCTAAAATGTGCCTCCACATAGATTACACAGATTAGTCATCATCTAAATATCTTTTGATGGCTAGAAGGTCACAAAGAAAAACAAAAGAGCATTCACACAAATAGAGACTCTCATATTCTATACACAATTACTTCCCTTTAGCACCTCTTTTACATCTGCTAAATCTTAGACACACCTCTTCATCTTTCAGCTGCCTCTTCAGATACTTCTGGAATAGTTACAGAAGTTTAAAACATGGCATATACAAATGGAACAGTCATACTATGAAGATATGCATGAAATGAACCTAAGTAGCCCTGTAATCTCAGTGCGACCCTCTTCAGCTTCCACCCTTCCACACTATTTCTTGCGCTCACTTATTTTGTCATGTCTAAAATTAGACTTGCCTGCTTCTCCAGGAAAAAAACACATCTGATTTTCTTTGTGAAGTCTGTACCATATCTAGTCCTGGATGAGAAATCTCTTTGATTTGCAGCTTTCATTTTCCAGAAGTTTGATATGAGATATTTCCAAAGGTTCAGGTAATATTTTTAAGGTTTTTAATATAGGATGGTTATGCATCTTAAGGCAGGCATCTTAGAAATCATGAGCATACAATAATTAGTTTTTGTATAGAAATATATATTACTTAGTATCTCAATATATATAAGAATATATATTGCTTAGCACATGCAAAAATATTATTGTAAAAATTAATTATAATAAGAAAATTTTTTGCAGATTTATACATGAGAAACTGATCTTTTATTATGTGTATATGAGAGGAAAAATAAAGCATATTGTTCTTTCAACCAGACAATTATTGCTAATATTTATCTACATAGAAACTAATCTCTCAGGAGCACTGTTCTAACAGTTCATGCGCAAGATAAAAACCATATCTATGATGAAAACACTCCAAGTTTGTAACATCTGAGTTTGTAAAGTTAACAAGTATGGTCTCAGTAATAAACATTAGGCCCATTCACAGATTATCCAATAACCTAAATACATCTGTCAGCAATTTGAATCAAAGAAATCCTTTCTTCCTCTACCTCCATTTCAAAGCATTTCCAGCATTATCCTTTAATGCCTACTAAATACACAGTCCCAAAGCCAAAATTATTTCTTGCTTAAGGCTATTTCTTTTCCTGTTACTTTTTAAAATTTTTTATTTTGAATGCTGCTTATTTTCAGTAGTCTCTAACAGGCATCCACTTTTCTACTAAGAATTTTGAAGCAAGATAATGATTTTGTGGAAGGTAAGCAGGCAACAAAACACAGCATTTCAATCTGTGACACAGCAAGCAGATACTAAACACCCCAAGGTAGTTTTTGCTTTGGCTAAATAGGCTGTGTTGCAAGTGAGCATTGCAATCAGTCTAGCAATTGCTATGGGTCCTGATACACCACTTTTCCTTTCTGAGGAGTAATCATTGTAATTTCCAGCATACTTGCCTCTGGACTATCTGACTTGGTTTTCTTTTAACAGCTGTGCAGTGGCTTTGCTTCCAGTCGTGAAATTAAGAATACAGACCCCAATCAAACCAAATAAATAATCATTTATTAATGCCAGATAGGTCACTACATTCATTTGTGTATACTCCTTTTGTCTGTCCAATTGACTGTAAGGTCAAATCAATTTGTTTAAGCTACCTTCACTGAATTTAAGCTAACACATAATATTGTTTCATAAGGATAATTTAAGAATATTCATAATCATATTAGTATTGGCTGCAGAGGATAACTTGAGAAACAAACAAACATTTTAAAAAAAGTGTTATTGTATGTCCTTATACTTACTATGGTCTGGAATACATGACGTGAATTTTGCCATTGATATCAGTAGTTCTTTTAACTTTTCATGCAGCTGTATTTTCAGACTGTGATATTTTTATGCTCTTCCTTTAATACTTTGAGAGAGTTCTTCTTGCTGTGGGCATGCAATGCTCTGTGCATTGAATGATACATTGTATAAATGTAAAATAGATAAGCTTCTGATACAGTGTAGATACCAAATAAAGATATTCTGGCTGAATCTAGGTTCATTCAAAGTGCATCTTAGTAGGAAATATTCAAAAATGCTCTGAGATTTATGAAAAATCATGAAAGGTATTTAAACTTGTTTCTTTCTTATATTTCTTTTACAAGCATAAAGTTTTGTTTGCTTAGTTCAATCCATTACATTTAAATAAATTTGCACTATTTTAATTTTGTGTTTAGGATAGTCCAAATTCACCAAGTTTATCACTTGTCTCAAGAAACAATCACAACCTGAACCACAATAGCTTTCTAATGACTTCTCCTGATTTAGCTCTCCATCCATATTCATTTCTAAAATAAGAGAAAGATTTCCCATCAGAAAAAAACTGCTTGATGATCAAAGAAGCAATTCAGCTACTTTACAACAAGATCTATCTTTCTGTTTATATTTTACTTGCTTGCAAATAATTCCTGCTGGGCTCCAGGCTATAGGGTGCAGTAAACTAATTACTACAAGCAAAGAGATTTTTCCTGTCATATGTAGCTGCAGGGAAGCACCTGGTTATTCATTACTATACTGAGATTACAGTGGTACCTACTCTATTTCTTAAAACAATGCTCTTTACTTTTTTTCACACACTATAATCTTCTAAGCCAACTAATACCATGTCTTTGCCTCAAAAAGACACATCTTGGATTGGTTTTGTCCATTAGGGTTTTCTTGGTGTGCAATAGCAATAATGAAGATCCCAAAGCAAATGAGAATATTTTTATGATTTAAGAAATCATTTTACAGCTATATGATTGTTATATTAGCATTTTGTCCAACATTTCTTGAGCATATTTTCCCTCTTTCCTCCCTGATATAATATAATATTTACAATTTCTTTACTATATAAACTGATATCAACATATTTCACTAAGACAATTATATATCAGGTATTTTTTCTATAATTAAAAAATTGAGCTGGTTTTAAAAAGTAGCTGTTTCAGAAAAACAAAAAGAGTATTATTTTATCTTTCTAATGCTTACAGAATCCTTTTAAGCTCACTGCTCAAAAGATAAGTACAAATGAGAGATAAATGTCATCACTGTTATG
Source organism: Fringilla coelebs (assembly GCF_963513975.1). Lineage (NCBI taxonomy): Eukaryota > Metazoa > Chordata > Aves > Passeriformes > Fringillidae > Fringilla > Fringilla coelebs. The sequence goes on along the minus strand of NC_140030.1, from coordinate 42,397,166 downwards.
AGCATTATTATTTTATTGTAGCAGTAAAGATTAATTTGTAGCAGAAGTTTTAGCTATAATATGAAAAATTCAGTAATTAAAAAAAATCAGCCATTCTTTTGTTTCAAAATTGCATACCTTCATATATCAGGTGGCAGTCTTACAGTACAAAAAACAGTCTAATCCTTTTTAAAACAAATAATAATAAATAAATCATGATTCTTTAATATTAATTTAAATACATTTTTAAGAATTATCACTCATTTTATAATTGATATGGAGTCTAAATGTCCTGAACAGTAATGGCTGAACAGAATGGTAGCAGTTACTCACACTTGTGTTCCATCAGATTTTATTAAGATAGCATTTACACGCACAAAGTACCTCTTCATGTAAAACCACAAGGACAAATTTTGAAGGTAATTTACTGAACACTTGGAGGCCACTGAGGGATGCTTTGTCCATGAAAATTATTATAATTTAAGTCATATATTTTACCTCCAGAAAGGTGGGTTTCAGTATAGGGTGATATGATGTTTTGTACCAAACAACATTTTTACATTATTATAGTCTTTGGGGATAAAATAATCCAAGTTTTATATTCCTGATATGACAACTGGTTGCTTTCCAGCCATATTTAGAAATATATTAGCTAGTTCTACCAAGTCAAAAGCAGGACTCTTTTCCTAACAATGACATTTCTCCCCAGTATTCAACTTGGAGTACATTTCACCAATTTACATTGAAAATTTTCTGGTTTATTTTATTTTTATGGAATTCTCTAATTATTTTCAATCAATAAATAAAATGCATGATATCAAATTGCAAAATATAACTGCATGATGTGATATAATTCTAAATGTATTTCTGAGTGTAGAAAGAAAAGACCATATGGCTTCAGTGAACATTTGAACTGCTAAGCTGAATCTCAAATAACTTTCAGCTTTATTCATAACTAATTGTCTCCTGAGGTTTGAACAAATGATTTTAAGAGGTGACACTACAGAAACCTTCAAAGTCAATGCTTGACAACTACTGTTAGGAAAACAAATACTAAGGACAATTGGATGGCTCTGATGTCTACAACAATAAGTATAAATTTACAGCCTATGTAGGAAATTATTTGCCTAAGAGGCTTATAGAGAATATCATGTCTTGAGAAATAAGAAAGGAGAGGTTATTTCACTGAAAATTTGGATCAGGGAGATAGGAGTAGGGAGGTGCATTCATGTCCACTTAAACTCTTAAAAATGCATTTCAAAGGGTAAAATGATTCTTTACATATATAATGCACTTCTTTTAGAAGAAACACAAGGAGTGATTTTGAGGTCAATTTACCAAATGCTTTGAGGTCAGAGGAAGATAGCTCTAGTTCATTCCCCAGAGCCTGGCTTCAATCACTCTCTGTTACAATGCTTACCAGGGGAACAGTAATAGTAGTCATCTTAACACTGGCAAGAGATCCCAGAGGATCTTCTCTGTTCATGTAAATTGGAATGGTAACAGGGAAATTGCAAGTTGGCCCTGTAAACTACTCTGTCCTCTTCAGTTTTTAGATCAGCTGCCATGTGTAAAGAATATTCAGACTTAACCACCACTACACCTGTGGAAAAAACCACAATCCTTGAGGTCCCAAAAAAAAGCCATCTGGCCATAGGATTGTAAAAATAAATCAAGATACTTGAATACAAATCCCACACACAACCATCACCTACCTATATACACATATGTAGATATAAATATACAAATATAGTTTGCATCTGAACAAAAACAGCTGGAAGTTTTTGTAGCTTCTTCCAGTGGCTGTTGGAAGTGCATTTCAATTGCTTCCTGGGCAAATGTTTCCTAAGAGGGATATCAGGCTTTCAGATTAATAACTCTACAAATGTCCAGTGCAGAATTTAGTTCCATTATGACAAAAACAGAATATAGTCTCAAGACCAAGACCCCATTTTAGATCTCCTATACTTCAGCTAAAAATTCATTTTCTACCACATGACATAAACACAGTGAGTCATATTTGAAGTTGAACAGGAAAAACTATTAATATAAACAAAACTAGCTACAAATGTAATTAAAAAGTGTTAACTGGAAATCAACAGAAAGAAATCTAAAAGATTTTTTTAAATAGATGGAATATGCTTTAAGCAAAGTTAAGTTATCAAAAATTCTACCTTCTCTTCTCAAACACAGTCCTGTAATTGGACTCTGTGCCTCAGTCCTATGAGTACTATGAAAATGGATGAAAATGCAAAATTCTAAGAATACCAAAAGTTCCAAAGTTCAACTTTTATAAATACCAAAATAGTTTTCTTTGGAAGGAGCAATAAAGCAGAGCAAAATACTGCTTTTATGGAGGTTTGAGCATCGTGGTTTGGCACATATTTCACAATAAATAAGTTTTCTCTCTATTTTAAATTGTTTTATGTACTTGAATGCAAATGCAAAACATTCAAAAAAATCATTCTTTCTGATTTTTATTTTTATTTCATAACACACTACTCATTCAGGAAAGAAAGTGTCTGATCTCTTATTATTTGCTTCTTTGTTCTTGATATCTTGCTTAGAAATGAAAAGTGTAGGAAGGCCACATACTATTGTTAGGTGTAGCTGTCAGAAATAGCTTGAGGAGCTACTTGGAGACTGAACTGCCTTCTTGAATTCTATCAGCTGCATCAGAACTTCCCTCCCTTCATTTAGTCTGCAACACTGCCTGTAAATATGTTTAAATTTATGGGGAAGCCCTGCCTCTTACTCATTAAAGATCTCTACTTTTTACTTTTTTTTCCTTTGGTTCTGGAATTATGTTTCTTTGTCTAATTTTTAAATTTTATAAAATAAAGAAACAAACACTGACCAAAAATGGTGTACTTCTATCTAAATGGAAGTCAAACAATGCTTGATAAGAAGACCATCAAAACAACAGAGAAAAGTGCACTTCACTTATGCATTTTTTCATTATGTAGTCTATGTTGTGTAAGAAAGAACCTGGTCTTACTTGCTTTCAGATTTCTGAAGTCACAGAGGATGCCACAGCTACTCTCAGTAAGTGGAAGGAATCAATAGGGACAAGCCTACTGCAAAAAAAAAAAAAAATAAAGGCTGGATTTTTTATTACCATGCTGAAGTTGTTGGGGTTTTTTTTACCTATAAACCGTATTTAACAATAGTTACTGTTGTTGTTTTCCTAGGCTATAATTTCCTAATGCATATTTCTGGGGAAAGAGTAGGGGAAAAGCAGTGCCATGAATCTGTTATGAGTCTGAGCCTGTCACAGAAGTCACTCCTAGTCAGGATTTGAGTTCTAGTGCACATGTATCCTTTTGAATAATCTCATTTTTTTAATCATTCCCTAACAATTATTTTCATGCCTGCCAGTAAGTCAATTTCATTGTATCTTTTCATAAGTATTTCCTGAAAGTAAATAAGAAGCCAAAAATGTCAGCTGTTCTACATCTACCAGGTTTGTCTTTACTGCCATAAGTTAAAAGATACTGAATCTCCATGGATTGCTTTGTAGACTTTTAGAGAACTTCATTATGCAGGTTGGACATATTTTTTTCAGTTAATGGCAATGTAAGCCACAAAACAATGACAAAATGCAGAAATGCACACCAACTCATACTCTATCACTTTAATAATGCATATTCATTAAATGTCTCTCTCTAGAAATTAAACATTTGGACGCAATCTCTCAGTGTAAAAATGACACTTGATCAATTCATTACATAGTTTAGTGAGGCTATAGTTTTTAAAGCTCTTACTTAACTGTTTATTTATCCCGAATAGGCTAAGACCTGCGCTCTCCATTAGCATTCAACAGGAAAGCATGAGAAGTGCTAGGTATCTGTAAACAAAAGATTAAAATGCATGGATGCCTTACATGGTAGACTAAATGGATGCAATTATCACAGGATTATAGAGAAAGATGAGGCATTCAAAATCATCACCGCTTGCTAATGAAAAGCAAATGAGAGCTGTTTCGGTGGAAAACTGTGATCTGCCTTTAAAAGAGATTTCTAATAAAATCTAGGGTTCAGTTTTAATTCCTTTGGGATGACAGACATGGTAAATTAATCCATTTTCCTCAGAAAAAGTAGGGCATTTACTGATTGCATATTTCACATGAGTAGATATTACTTAAATATTATATATGGGTTTCTTTAGTGTATAAGTATGTTTAACAACCATTACTATCAAACCGACCCATAAAAAAAATATAAAAAATGTTTCTGAAAAACTTGATAAGAAAACAGAATATAAAAATCCCTTATGGAACAAAGACAACAGAATATTATCTGAAGCATGGAGAAGTTCCAAAAAAAAAAAAAAAAATAAAATAAAATGTAGCACAGGTCCTTCCTGCAATGGGAAAAGAATAATGGGGGTATGGGTGTGGGTATGTTTGTTTTGTTATTTTTCAGAGCAGACTCACTATATTGTCTGGCAATGTATAGATACCTTACAAGATGTTTTTTGCTATTGCCACATCTTAGAGTACAGGAAGAATACTCTTGATGGATGGACTCTCTAATGGATTGTTACTCCAGAAACAAAAGACTGCAGAACAAATAGCAGCTCAGTCATAAGAAAAAGGAAACACCCGCAGGAATACACTGGAGCTTAGGAAATATTGCTGTAGGTTCTGTCTGGGTGGCTCAATTATATGCCAATAAGAATTTAAATTAAAATTATTACAAACTTGGAAGAGCCAAGGATTGCACTTATATCCATTCTGCATGTTCTGGCTTCATACTATTGGAATTTTTGGCATTGTTCTTTTCAATTTAATTCAGTTTCTGTCATTACCAATGACACTGTTATCATGCCAAACTCATGTTGCCTTCATTTTGCTAGTAGTTGTGCTCGCAGTGTCTACTAGTTTTGTTCACAATGCAAAAAATAAAAGGAAATTACAATGCAGTTCATGTAGCCACTCATCCTGAAGAGGTGAACACATTTGGTAATTTCTTCTGACCCAGTTACATTTATTCAACTGGGGTGGCCTAATCTCAAGCTACTATGAATGGCAATGATCCTTTCCAGTTCTAAAAAGCTGACAGAAAGTGAAACAGGACATAATCAGTTCTATTGTTAAGTCAAGAAACAATCAATATCAGTAATGCATAATCACTAGATCTCTTGAGTAAACAGAAAATATAAATCACAGTTTTATAAACCAGGTCATAAAGTCAGGTTCATGCTCTTAAGAATCCTGTTCTATCATATCTAAACACTCATTCAACTATGAAATTCCTCACATTCTCAGGGAATGTAAGATTTCTCTTTTTTGTTATATTTATCTGATAATGTCAGCAAAATTAAGCAGTTCAAGGAATACTGCCTAGTACTTTCAAATTTGTCTGAGCAATTATTGTCTAACTACCTGAAACAGTACTAGTGTTTCATATTTTACAATCCAGTAAGAGGAAGCTGGCAATTATAAAAGTATATGCTTTCAAATACTTGTTCGAAAGATTTTCAGTTTGACTCTGCACTGTAAAACTTCAAATAAAACATTTTCTTTTCACTACAAACAAGGAAAAAAATGTTCAGAATGATAAAATACAAAGGGCACTATATTTTCACAAGCACCTCTCACGAGATTTTAATTTTAGCCACAAAAAATTAAGTCAGACAGTAAGGAAAAGATAAATGCTAAAGAGATGGATAATAATTCTTTCTTGCTCATTCTCATATGCAAAATATTCAGCTTCTAAAAGTTAAAGACCAAAAATCAAATAGTTGCTGTTTAGATTTGGATATATTATTTAAGAGCACACCTTCCTGAACAAACTTATTATCTAGAGCTCAACATACTGCACTTTCAGCCACGTTCAAATGCAATAATCCAATCTTCAAGTTATAGTCTCCCTGTAGAAATACATATGCAATTAATTCTGGCTTATCCATTAAAAAAAAAATCAAAACAAAACAAAAACCCTCAAACATTCATTAAGCAATAAACAGAGAATAATTATGGAGAAACTTGTATGATTTTATCTGTGCTTCTTTGATTAAGGACTGACAGAATGGACCCAAAACTTGCTTTAGCTCATTTGGATACAACAGTACAATTAATCCATCCGAGTTAAAATTGCTTTATATTATGACTGAATTTTCTTTTTTGCTGCAATAAGGCAAATTTTATACATACATTGTTGATGGCAGAGTGGCTTTAAATTTGAGAATGAAGAAGGAAAAAGTTCATGCAAAAGAACGGTATTGTCTTCTGTAAATGAAACAGCAGTAATACATTAGGCAATTCAGCAAAAAATATTTTCACCTGACCACAAACCCTCTTTTCTTTCTGTTCTTTGAAACAAAACCAAAAATCAGTGGTTAAATTATTGTACTGATTTTTTTTTTTGACCTGAAAAAAAAAAGATTGAATTTTAATCAAATGAAAAAATATATTAAAAAATAATGCCAAGAACTAAATATTCCAATGGATTTTCTTGGGTTAATTAGGTGAAAATGCAAGCAGGATAATTGTAAGCATCAAACAACTAAGCCACATGTTGTTTTTATGAAGTATTCTCAAAGGAAAGGATGTCACTAACAATTTAACTAAACATATTTGCTTTTATGTTATGATTTAATATAATGTAAGACTGCATGAGACACAGCAAATTCATATGCTCCTAGCAATATTTTAAATTTATATACACTATATTTTACTAAGTCTACATAATCAAATATAACATATAGATAAATATATTTTAATTTACCGAAAAATACTCATTATCATTATAAAATATATACATTCACATTACATTTTATGATTAGTTATATGCATGAATTATTTATGTGCATTTTTATGCCTTTTTAGAAATGGGTATCAAAATTACATGCAATAAATGAAAGAGAAATAATATTTGTCTGTGAGGTCTTTAATAATGACAGCACAGTAAACAGGTAGAGACACTTTTAAAGATGCCTATGTGCAAAATTTTTTCGAGTCTCTGACTTTGAATACAAAAGCTGACTTTTATTATTACAGATAGAACTGCCTAAACATCAGCAGTTATTAAACACCCCTGGAAAAAATCCCCAAACAACAACCATTACCTAAACTGAAAATTATCTGTAGATCATTAAGAATTAAATTTTGTCTTTATTTATTTTTTCTTCCCACATTCTTTTCTTCAACCAACAAATGCATTAAGTAATATTTTCATGATTCTTAAAATTTCTTTTTCACAAGAATAAAAGCCTGTTTACCTGTTTACCACTCTGTCTGGCATGATTTATAGCTATTTTAATCAACAATAACTTTCAGTCTCAACACATCATTTAACCTAATTGAACTGCTAGACATAAATTCATAAATCAGGAATTATTAAAAGGGAAGTAGGGAAAAACTTACCTAATTGTCACTTACTATAGTAAAATAAATATTCAGGTGCATATTCTGAACCAACTTAGATGACAGTTGCAGCTTTTGTTTCATAATGGTCATGATGCCAGTAACATTCATAGAGGCCCAAATTCAAGGCCATATTTTTCACCATTGCTTCAAATACTAACTCAAGAAACTCAGGAGAACATTTTATCCTATATGTCCTATATCTTATCCTATATGTGTTCACATCACTGAAATATCCTTTTCTACTTAATTGCATTCCATGTTGTTTGCTGGTTTATATGTTCAAATGGACCTTAACTAACATCTACAGAAGTTGATGGAAATATTTTCCACAATCTTTGGGGATCCTGTAATAGACCTATGGTCTAGAGTAAAATTTCCCAAATCTATGCATTGACCTGTGGATTTATCTGATGCACAAAGAATTTTCACAACAGACAGTGTAAACAGGTTAATGAAATGCACAGAACATGAAATAAAATAACATTAGACAACACCATCTATGAAGCAGGTTTACTATTATACTAAAATTTTCACAATTGGCATGATTGTTATCATAGCAAATATTAACATGGGAAAATGAGAATGTCTGCTATTTACACACAGGTGATTTTTTTTTTCCTCAACACTACTGCTCTCTGAAAAGAGATAACAAAAAGTTGGTACAAAAACATATTCTGTTTCTGACTAGTATTAGTACTAGCATTTCATATGAAGATGCAAAAAAACTTAAAGTTGAAAAGGATGAAAATTGAAATTGTCGACATGCTACTGAGAAAGTTTCTTTATAAAGTCCATCCCTTGCTCCACACATGAAGCACTACCTCAGATGCATTTGTATGTCTAATCACTACAGTTTTATTGCAAAGCACTAACTTTTAATTTTAGCATAAGAAAAGTTTCAGAGGTTAATTAACAATCAACAAGAATAAAAGTAATTAAATTATCTTTTATGTTTTAAATTTGTTATTTTCAATTTGATTTAACATTCTTTCCATTTCTGTAATCTGAAAAAGGGCAAATAGTAAAGTATAATTTATCTTCTCCACATAATTCTCTCTTCACTATAATTCCATCATTTCTCCTTTGTCTTCCTGTTCTCTAATTGAAAACTTTTACTGTTTTAAAAGGACTTATTTTATATAGCATAATTTACTTTTTTTTTAGCCCAGAATAAGGAGTACTTGGATTTTTAAATTCTAGTAAGACTGCACATATTTGAACTAATCTGTCATGTGGCAGCAAAGAAAATTATACTACTGTGTGTTATGAAGAGTATTATCTTTAAAATTGCCATGCTTATGAATGTCAATGTCAAAGTAAACACTTTGACATCCTGAAACCATGAAACAGTACTCTAATAAAATGTATCTATTTTTTCCCAAATTTTAAATTCTTTTAATATATGCTAAATATTTGAATAACACATTGTTTATATTTCCAAGAAGTATCTATTATCTCCATTCCTTTTAAATTGTTCCTGAATTAAGAATGATTTATTAAGCAACCCTAAAATGATTGTAAAAATTATACAGTCCTGCTAAGTTTAATATGTAAAATAACTTGACTCCTTCCAAGTAAATTGATTGATCTGCTCCTAGAGCCAAGACTACTAAATCTAATGAAAAGCAATTTTAGCATGAATTCTCCTTCCAAAACACACCTTCCCCAAAACACACCTTCAATATGTTTTAGTAAATCACTAAAGTGGTTTACTAAAACTGAAGAAACTGAAGTTCTGATCTGGAACTCGGAAGTTATTGTCAAAGAAAATAAGCAAATCTGGTCTCTTAACGTTCAAAGAATAGTCAAAGAATATGCACAATGTGCATTATCAGAATGTTAGCAATATCTTAGATTAACTTTTTGAAATAACACACATTGATATTTAGCCCATGCTCTAACACAATGGGGAAAAGAAATGCTTTCATGCTTCCAGGGAAGAAATCATATATGTTACATAAGAAATAACAGATCTATGTAAACCTTAATGATTACACATATCTTTACAAAGGATTTCTTCATTCTATATGCAGAATGTTACTTCTTGTGTTTGTGATAGTCTAAAACTATCACGTACTATCACTGTCATGGACTTCACTAGGTTCTGTAATGTTCCTAAACTGCAGGGGTGGGCTGAGTTCTCAGAAGCTACTTTACATGAATACTTATCAAGCTGACACATCTTCAAAGACTATATTTAGTCAGTTATCCTACCTTAAGAAATCTCAACATCCTACATAAAGGATAGGAGCTGCAAACATATTGCATTCATTCTACATTTAGTTATTTTTAAATAAAAACACATACCAACCACTGCCTCTAAAGGATTACCTATAATTCTTAAATTTCATATATAATATCCTATATTTGCCCTTACCTTGAAATATGTTTTATTAGGAAACCAAATCTGTAAGTGTTTGGTGTAATTTAGTCCAACAATGTGTAACTCTCTACTAGGCCTTGCAAAGTTGCTCATATTGTTAACTGGCATGTTTGCAATAAGGGATTCATATGCACTGTTGATTAGAAGATCTGCCATCCTGGTCCAAATAAAATTTTTAAGATGGGTATTCAGTATCTATGAATAAGACTGTAAATTTGTAATATAAAACAGTGATATTTATTATTTTATGTTACTATACTAGTAACATAAAAAAATAAATTGATAATTATTTCTCTTTAAGAGGATAGAACACTGTATCAGAGAGAAATGTACTTGAGAAATTCAAATACTCCCTGTTTTAAAAGTGAAGCACTCAGTGATTTCTTCCGTTCATTCAAGAGTTTGTGACAAGTTGCAGGGAAGAGTTAGATACTGCACAGGACCCCCTAAAGGCACATAATAAAGTGTGAAATCATATTTTTCAATGTAAAATATATGGACGTCTTTTAAAAAGTTTGGTCATTCAAAGGTTGTGTAACAAATCTGGCCTTTCTATTCAATTTGTGACTACCTTCCTGTCTAACCTTTAACACCACAGCAAAGGAAATATCTAGTTTAGAATGCATAACAATTCAGTGCTGCCCTTCACCATACATTAAATGTCACCCATCAGAATGACATGAATTAAAAGAATTATTATACTAGGGTCACTTCATAACAGGATATCTGTTAATATAGGCACATTGAATGTGATTTTTACGTAGAGAATAAGCCATTTAAACATTTTCAAGACCAACATCATGTTTCTTTCTGCTTTTAAAATTGTCAAAATAGAACATACTTTAAATAAAACCAGTAAACTAAAACTTTAACTGTGATATATTGGGGTCATGTGGAATATTTTGGAGTATTTATTTGTAGTGAGTATTTTGTGCACTTATATGTCACTCTGATTACAAAAGTTTTGTTGTCACAAATTAAGACTTGGAAAATAGTTGTTTTATGGTTTGGTTTAGAGTTTGGTTGGTTGCCTTTTATTTGATGTGTTGTTCTTTGGTTTTCCACCCTCTCCGAAAAAAGAGAGTATAACATTTTTGTTTAATATTTCTACATAATATAAATATATCAATAATTGTTCATTTAAAGTACTTGATTAATTTCTCATCAAAAATGTACAATAAATAAGAATATATATATTTTATGAACTGCCATGGCTATATCTGTATCAGTAAGTGAAGGGAAGGACTCAGACTTCAGCAGAGGCATATGATCATCCGTGCAATTTATTTGTTAGAGCATTCCTGTTCACAGTTTTGGCCTATGCTACACTCAGATGTGGTCTAAAGAAACAGGAAATCCTGGTAAGAACTGTGGGTGGGATAACTGGGATGATGGAGCATTTAATCATATGGAAATTTCTGGCCCTCTGTGCCGGAAAGCAAGCCCTGAACTCCAGCCCTTGCAATGTTCATACAAAGTCTTTAGAATCCACTGTGCCACTGTCAAACCAGAGAAAGCTTGTATGCCAGATGCTGCAGGAACATGACAAGACAATCCTGTACTATTGGCAGTTGATTACAAAATGTTTCCTCCTTTCTGATTATACCATTACAATTTTCAGCTTGTACAGTTCCTACTAATAATTGTACAAATATATCAGTTACTGCTAATGGAACACACAGGCTTTCTTTGGGAAAGGTCATGGTTAAAGGAATTCAAACACCAGAACATTTTAAATTTGATAACAACTGCAGCTGTACACAAGGGTTTCCTTCAGGGACCCTGCTGAATTGCAGCTCCGTATCCTGATCGTGGATAAATATTTGAAGCTATTTTGGGTTTGGTTTTTTTCATTATCTAGAAACCTTTCTTCATCTTCAAATAACACCCTGAGGCCTGGATATGAGCTGGCTATAACATATTCAGCTCAATATTAATGAAATACCAGCGCTTCTTTGATTGACAGCTCTAATGGTCAGAAACCAACATTCTCACATGACCACCACAAAGATGCCTCCTTCACAGAGCTATCAGTCAGCTGGAATTCACCCCTCCAGCTCTCCAGTTTAATAAAACTCTGTTAGGGTACTAAGTATTTCAAGTGTTGACTCAGCAGAGTATTTCTTTTAGATTTTTTCCAAGAAACTGTGATTCTAGAAGTAGTGTTTCAACAACGTAGAGACTGGATCCAAACTGTTCCTGGCCATATGCAGCAACATTCTTTTCACAAGAAACAGACTATGCATAGGCCTTTATCATTCTTCTTTTTTGAGGAAGGTCAATTACATCAACTTTTTTATTACCAAGAATCACTCATGTGACTTCATACTGTATTCTGTATAGCCCTACATTGGACTCAAAACACACTGCTACTAATACCACATGGCCTACCTGAATTTAATCTCATATCTTCCCTCTGACCAAACTGTCAAAACAAACATATGTGAGTTAAAGAACATTGGAGAGATTCAGCTACTGTAGTACCAATGTCTCAGAGATAAAGGCCATAGAGGAAGTTTATATGTTTCTGCAAAGGCAGTGAATGCATATTCCTGTCCCATATTTCTGCAGATCTTTCCATCAAGTTTCAACACTTTCAAATCCTTCCTTTCCACATAAACAAATCTAAAATGTAAATTTTCAGATTCTCTTCTTTTTTTCTGTTTCTTATATCCACTGCTCTTCTCCAATAAAAAGACAAAGTTTGAAGTGATTTTAATGTCACTGCCATAGGATAACCTGTGTAGCTATTCCAGCAGTGCCAGTTGAATCTTATTCAGACTCCAGACTGAGAATAGCCTCAAGGCAAAAATCAATACCTCTCTTTCAAAATCCTCCTCAATATTCTATTGCTTTATAATGTAAACAACAAACTGAAATATTCTCCTGCCTACATAGCTGAAGAGCAATAACTGCTGAACCTAACTCCTAAAGAAATTTACTTATTTTTCACTTCATTTTCTTCGTAATTTATAGAAATTTTGCTCCTATTTAACTATTTAAATTATTTAAATACTCCTTCTGAACTGTGAGTTGTTTAAAGCAAGTATTTGATGTTGGCTATGTGACATGACATGACACTGCTCAGTGATGCTCTGAGAGCTGTCCTGTGTTACAGGAAAGCCCAACCAAGCCTCCCCTACCACCCAGAGATCTTCACTGCTTTCACCTGTGGAGTCACATAGGTTTGTGCATAGAGGCACAACACCATCATTCTTACTGCTGTTGACATTTTCTTTCCTTCAAGCACAAATGACTGTACAGCATAGAGGGCAGGATGATGAGGAAGGTGTTATGAACATTAAAAATCCCCATCGACCTTTAAGCTTAAATCAGAGCTGAGCTTCTAGCAGCAGCTGAGCAGAAAGTTATGAGGAGCCTCTGGTATGTGTCCACCTAGTAAATTATCCAATTACAGTTACATTTGAAGCAAGGTGAAAATTCCTTTCATTGCCGTAAATGAAGGGCACACTGACCAGATTTTGACAAGATTAAGTACTGACTCTCCTATAGCATGCTCATTTAGAAGAGGAGGAGAGCAAGAGAGAGAAAGTAAGAGAGAGAAATGTGTGGAGGATAAATATGACAAATTTGAAGCCTTTTTCAGGTATTTTTGCAACTTGACATTAAATTTGCCGCGCTCAGTGAGCACAGCAAAGCAGTGCAATGCAAAAAATTCTGCAGCCAACTTCCATTTTTCTTCTGGACTGGGCTCATTGGTTACATTGTGTCAGCCACAAAACCAGAGAATTTTCTAAGCAGTGGAATTCCTTCCAAAGGAGCTTCTCTGAACATTCATTACACTATAAGCCTTTTGATTTTCCATCCAAAATATCTACCAAGAAAATATTCTCCAGAACATGAACTAATTGCTGTACTACCTGTTAGCTGAAAACTGTTTGAAATCCCTGGTGATGGTTTTCTAGTACAGAACACGGTATCTTTACTTCTACAGACAAAATAAGTTAAAAGCAATCCTGGCATCCTGTTCTGTGTAAAGCTAAAGCCATTTCTCCTAAGAAAGAACAAGAATATCTGGAAGAATGGAAAGAAATTATATAACCTTCTTTTGCTATCTACCACTTCACTATTCACCCCGTAAGAAGTTTGCCACGCAGCATTCCTGCCCCACATAGTTGAGGAAAGAAGAAAACAAAAGGGAAAGAGGCAGTAGACTGGGTGGTTTGCTATTTTTAGTCTTCTGCAACTGTATGAATTATCTCATCAAGCTGAAGTAACATTGTCTTTGTGTTTCTTTTTCACAGCTAGTGGGTAGCTGTTGTAAAGAGTTTAGGAAAATCCTAAATGGCAAGTGAAGGTGCCACATGTCCAATGGCCACACAATACAAACCAAACAGTATCATGAGAGTGATGTGCCAGAACCTCCCTATTTAAAAAAAAAAATTACTTATATTTGAACTTATCTCTGATGTGCTGTAAGAATTATTAATGACAAACTTTCTGATATTTTAAGCACTTACTATTTTCTAATAAAAAAACATATATCCCTCAGCTGATGTGGGATTTTTAATCATGGTACTCAAAATTTTTAATATTGCTGAATAATTTTCCCATAAGAAGGATACCTTTGTTGCCTAAGACAAAGGTTTTGATAATACTATAATAAATTACAAAAAACAAACAAACGAAAAAACAAAACAACACAACAAAAGGGCACCCACGATTCTTAATTCTGAAAACACATGACTGGATTTACACAAAAGCAATTTCATCATGATTTGAGTTAACACTGAATGACCTCCATACATAAAACAGAAATGCTTGAAGGACATACTACAGATTTAATTTCAGTATCAGAACCAGTTATCATACTTATTTTTTCAGAGTGATTTCTGATCAAGCCCTTTCAGTGCTTAAATGACTAATACTCTCTATTGAGTTAGAGGCAGAAGGCTTGCATAAGAAAGGTAAACTGGAAACAGCTAAATCAGAAAGATCCAGAGATAAATGATTCCCATATGCCTGTCTACAGGCACTTGTCTTGAACTATCTTATTTTTCTAACACTTAGAACACTTAAAGTCAAGAAATATTTACTTTTTAATTCCTTACTTCTTTTAAAGATATGCTTCTGGTTTGAAGTATAATGTTTAACCATGACCTAAGTCTAATAAGTTTTTCCTCCAAGAGACAAATGCTCCATCTTTCAAATACATAAAGTTCTGTTAAGTTCACTTTGGTTTGGGGGTTTTTCTTTTTCTGTTTGTTCTCCCTTCAATTTAGCTCTATTTAAAAATTACTTCAATTTATTTCTCAGAATATAATGAATAATGATGATTAAGAGAAAAGAGATTTAGAAAATTTGCATTAGCTAAATTACTTCTGGTTCTGAAGTCACAAACTTATTTTAAAAAAAGAAAGAAAAAACCCAAACAAATAAACAAATCCCTTATATTCTAACACGCATATTCCACCACTCCAAATAATTTGAAAATTGACTATTCCGTTACAGGTATCTAAAAGTACTTGAGAATTGCATCTGCATTTTTAACATTATGTAACAGGACAAGGTCTAGTTTAGAAAATAAAGGAGTAAAATTCATAAAATACTTTTGTTATCCAAGTTTTCCTTTCCTTCAAGTAATCCTGAAACCAAATAATCTAAAAGAGAACTCTGAAATACTATCCTACATAAACTGCTAGTTCATTCTACTGAACATCCGTTCCTAGAATTTTCTACATGGTTAATAACCATGGTATCATCTTGGTTTTTCTTCCAATGGTTGACCTCACCCTCTTAATTTAGATTCAATAAAGAAATTTATTGCATATGGGTCCACATATTTTGCAAAAATATAATGATCTTTTTCATATGTTTGGCTTATTTTGCATAAAAAGTGCTTTTTAATCCTTCAGCCATTTTTGCTCAATATTATTTTATTTTTCTGGGTCCTCCAGAAGAAGGGTAAATAGAAACCATGACTCCTAACATTCAGTTTTCCAGCCCTTCACCATAACCTCTATTTCTTTTATGAGGAGACTGCTCACTGTTAGTCAAGTGTTCCAAGCAGGATGCATACATGAATTTACTTCAATAAATAAAATATCTCCTACATCAGTTTTCTGTTTTGACTTTGGGGGAAAGAAACCAACCAAACAACAAAAAAAAACCAAATCAAAACAAACAAGCAAACAAAATACCACCAACAGCTCAGCTGCTGGTTTAATTAATTTTCTAATATATCAGGCACCCTGTAAATTCAGACACTAGTGCTAATGGCAAAGGATACAGTCAATCAGCTAACTTGCTGATTGATTTTCAAATTAGTACTCACACCAATTATTAACAAAACCTTTTGAAAACACTGTAGTACCTTCTTGGATCCTTGACCTATTTCCATTCCAGTAGATCCTTGTGTTCTGTTCTTTAGGTAGGAGAACTACATATCTCATGAGAATGAGGTTTAGCATATCTCATGAAAAACCTGCTGCTGTGCATTATGGTGAGAGTTAAAGTTTCCTTCTCCCCACAAATACTATACATGCCAGAGTAAAACACATGAAATAAATTAAACCTCAATTAAAGCAAATAAACCTTCTGTCCCCTAACTCCAAAAACAGAAGAGGAACTGACCTTTCTCAAAAGGATCATTTTAGCTTAAAAAAAATTCAGTTTAGATAGAGAAGAAACCTTCTCTTTAGGCACATTTAATGTTCCATGTTATCATCTGCTAAATAAATATACAAAGTGCCAAGTCTAAACTTGCTACATATAGAGGAAGAAACTTTTGACAAAACAGAATTAAATTATCCAATTTCAAAAAACCTGAATTTGCAGCACTTCTTCTGGAGACTCAACTTATTTTAAAGCAAACTACTTCATAAAAGCAGTCCAATATTCTTCCCACGTACTATATATGCTGGTAATTAGCAAAGGCGGACAAAAAAAGGATGAACCCCTGCACTGTAAAGAATCTTTCAAAACTAAAAAAAATTGGCCCTCAGATGGATTTTTATCAGCATGGACTATGGCATTATTTGTTAATGGCTGTTAATATAGTACAAGGAAACTAACAAATCACTGCCCATAGTAAACATGAAGCATTATTTTGTGTGTTGCCATAGAACTCTCGACAAAACAGTCTCCAGATCTTGAAACACTTATGGAAATTGTTTATCCAAGACATTTGAAAATACAAAATTAGATAGAGGACATCTACTCTGCTTTCAGGTAAACCCAATTATCTAAAGACAATTACAAGTCTTTTATGAGAAATGTCACTGCTTTGACTGCAGAGATACTTTCAAAAACAATTTTCAGAGTATGTATGTTTATAACATTTTAACTTGGCCATAGAGTGTGCAAAAATAAAGTCACAGGAAACTGGGCATGTAAACTCAATTATGAATGTGTAAGACAAGATTATGTGTGTCTGTAAAGAAATGACAATACAGTGTGGCATAATATCTTTCAGCATCTCTGAGCTTGTTCTAAAGATGAAGTGAATGCAAATGTAATTATCCAACTGTCACAGGCAGTTAGAAATAATGATTTAGGTAAAAAGTGAATGGCATTCAGACAGATGTCTAGCAATGAACTCTGTGAAACCCAATGAATCAAATATAACAATTCTAGTCAATCAAAAATTAAAATAGAAGGCCGCCGAGTATACCCATAATTTCATCAGCTCTTCACCAATGAAAACTTAGAAGATTTTACTAGTGAAGATTGTTTATCGAACTGAATTATCTCCAAAAGCTTTAGTGAACCTCCTTGAGATCTTAAGATTCAAGGTACTGTTGAGATTCAAAAGTATATTTAGGATTCTGACATGTTTGGGCAGTCAAATATTCAGTGAAATATGTAAATGAGTAACTGAAACAAAGAAATCACAGAATGCAAAGTAGTTCAACATGACTTTTGAAACACCTTTCCATAAATACCCTCAGATTCTATGAAAGACTGCACAGCAATGTTCTATCAATATGGACAGGAAATGTATGCTTTAAAATATGCAACACCTCCATGTCGGGAGTCATAAAAGTTAAGTCAGAATGCGTACTTAAATAATGTGTGTGTGAGAATGAAGAGATTGAGTTGCTGGTAGTAATATACACATCCTTAAAGATGAACAGTTACCATTCAGTGCAGCCATTAAAAACACCTAGGTTCTTGGGTAATAGCTAATGAATTGTAGACCCTTGAGATGTCTTCCAGAATAATGAGAAAAAAAATAACAGAAAGGGTGGAGTTTCTAGGCTATCTTCAATTCTAGATGGCTTCATTAAGATACTTCCTCATTAACAAAAAAAAAAAAAAAAAAAATCTGATTAGGGTAATCTACAAAGGAACAAGAATTAACATAAAACATACTGGTGCTTTCCTTGAGGCAGAAGTCACCAAACCTACTGCTTTCATAAAATATCTACATCATGAGAGGTGAAGAAAAGAACTCAGTTTTTTCCCATAGGAATCTAGAATTTCCTCTTCAAGTGAATACATTTTCTTCTTAAACATGCTTATAGAGATTAAGCCAATGGTGAGTACTATATTTTCTGTTGGACTGCTAAAGCAGTTGGTTATGATTTTTTCAGCCAGCTTCAGTAAAGTCATTTCACTTATTTTGCTGGCAGTGGTTACTTCATGGTTTGATGCACAGCAAGTAGTACTGAGATTTCAGATTGACCTACCACCAATATAGCAAAGATTTACAGAACTGGCAATTTTTACTCCTAAAATGTAAGAAGGATATATATGTTAAGAAGTTTAAAAGAAAAGTTTTCTCTTACTGTGATCTCTAACAGTATTATAATTGAATTATTATGTAGATATTGTGCTTGTGTGTAGGCTCGTAGACCTCCTAGAAGTCTTATCTCTTCTTGAACAGCTGAAGGAGATTGGAAGCATTCAGAAGTGGTTCAAGCAAATCTTGAGGGGTTAGGATGAGGATCCATCTGGGCTGCTTATTTATAAACTATAAATTTCATAAACTAACATCAAATTTCTTCTGGAGGAGTCAGAGAGATCAAAGCATTCTTGTAAGCATCAAAATGCAAAGTGAGAGATTGCTGCTTAACTCATTGCTATACATGTCCATCTTTAAGCCATGTATCCTCATCCAAAACATTTAGATTTTATAGCACTGATGGTGATCTAAATCATAACTTTTCAAAATAAGTTGAGATGATGACTATGAGAAGGAATTATAGTTCCAGGTTTTTTGCAGTATTTATATAGAAACAAGGTGGATCAGCTCTGTGTGCTAACCACAGAAAATTACCTAATTACTCAAATACTGTTACTAATTATAGATTTATGCTAATATAAATGGCTTACAGCATAATAAACTATTTCACCAATTTAAAGCTTACTTAGAAGTATCTGAGCTTATTTGAAAAAAACACGGACTAGTCTTACTCACAAAATTTCCAGTGACTGCTGTCCAGATAGGATGACTGTACAATTTCATCATTATAACATTTAGCAGGATAGACTAAGTAAAAAAATAGTTCTCCATAATTTGCTTATAAGTTCATTAAATTAATATATAACTGCTGTGTCTTCTTTATATTACCTCATTTATTGAAGCTTCATTTAAATGTTAGAATTCTAAAATTAAAATTACTCAGTTCTCATGTGAAGGAGAAGAAATTTAGTTCAGCAAGTTTTCTAGAACATTCTCAGAAAGGATTTCTTGGCATAGCTACACAAATATATCAATTAAGAAAAGCTTAAAAAATCATCAGAGAGAGAGAAAAATTCTTGTCATGCAATCTGCCAGGTACATTTGACAAAAAATCTCAGTGTTCCAGATGCTGGAGCACTTAATTTTTTTTTTCACAGTAAGGATGATCTCTAGCATTAGCAAGGGTTTGCTTTCCAACCAGAAAAACATTATACTGAAAGTAGCAGACTATACAGAATCTTTTGGAAGCAATCAGCTAAGGGTCATAATGTGCAACTTGATTTCAAAGAAATAAAATTTTCTAATTTTGAAATAATTGTTGTGGAACAATTTTGGTAAGTGTGTAATTTTTGCATACTTTTGGCATACCTTGTCTACTTGCACACCATTTTATAGCAAAGTGACAACTGCATTATACTTGCATTGCAACAGTGGAAAAATTAATATTTTGCATTACAATTGAACCAAAACTACCTTAAAACTCTGTAAGAGAAGCAGATTTCAGTGTTGACATCTGGATTGCCCTGTAGTATGATGAATCTATTCCTGAAAGCACCTCATAGCATATGCTGTAGTTCTCTAGGGAGACTTCAGGAGATAAAATTCTCATAGAAAGAATGCTTGTTAAAAATAAAGGGCAAATATGCTAACTTCCAACTTGGTTAATCATCAACACAGTAATTTAGGAACCAGAGCTCCATAGTAACTGGAATAGCAGTTTTCTCTCATTCTCTCATTCATCCCTTTCCATCAAGGTAGTTTCCAAGAAGTAGTTTCAAAATCAATCAGGCAAGGTTAAGGACAGAAATCAGCTGATCAAAAATATGAAATAAAAATGAAGACTGATGAGATGTAAAAGGATATGCATGTACTCCAGAAAGACTTAATGCCCAGACACCTGTTACGGTCTGAAGCAGCATGCTATTCCCAAGAATTTTCACAGAGAAAAGATTAAGATAAATGTGTGGAGAATTTTAGGACTTGTCTTATTTAATTATGCTTTATTCCAGCTGGTAAGAGAAAAATATAATTTGCTGATGAGGCAATTTTTTCATTGTGCTCTAATCACTGCTTATGAGGAAATGGAAAAATAGGTGATAACAAATGCTTTGGCAGCTGGAAGCAGCATAAGGGTTTGACTTAGAAGATGTAGAATAGAATAATTCCAAAGGGAGGATAAGGTAGGAAGTCCTAGTATAAAAAATATGTAACAAGAAAAGGCAAAAAAGCCCTTTCAAATGACAACCCATGACTTAAAATTAGCAATTATGGCAGTGAGCACAGTTTAATGTATCTTTCCACAATAGTCACTGATACTTTGGACAGATCAGTGTCAAAAGCACAAGAGCTCAGTAGTGGACAATCTTATCCAGGATAGGTTATCTGCCTCACATCTGATCTGTAAAAATGAAGTACCTTACTAAGGCAGCTGTATCTCTTCCAGTTTTGAAGATAGGTCACTTAAGAGTGAACTTCTTTATGACAGACAGATATGTCCACATCAAAAAAAAAATACCTTACTACACAGAGAAATCCATCACTGTTCAGTGAATAACTTGAAATCCAGTAAATTAGGCATAAAATTATTTTATAAAAACATTTAAGGAATTTAGTCTCCAATCTATGTTTTCAGAAAAGAGACAAAAAAAACATGGACGTTTAAAATTATGCATGAGACTTAAAAATGCAATATAGTCATAAGAAAAATTAGCTGAAGATTAATTTTGAAAGTAATTTTTCGGAAGACCTATGCAAATAAAACATAGTAAGTATTTTTCAAAGCATAAAACTGGTTTTCTTCATAATGCCTACATGGAAAGGAAGGATCCTCCAGTAACTAATACATTAGATTTTGCAGGCCAAAAATAGGAAGCGTCTTTTTCTTGTACACAGACTGATGTAAAAGAAGGGACAATAAGTGTCTATGAAGTTGATACACAACACTGTAAGAAAACAGCATGTTGCTTAGAAATGGTACAATGGTTTGCAGCAACAGACAGAAATAAAAAGAAATTCCACTAATTGAGATTTTTGATTATACAGATCAGAAAATGTGTAATTGACAGAAGTCCGAAAAACAGCTGCTGTGCTTTACTGAGGTCTTAGTTTTCCTTCTCATCATATCTAAACTGTGATTTTAACTGGTATTCTCAAAGAAACTAGTAAAGGCAGAGGCATAAAGGTATGGTATTTGAATGCAGCTGAATCAGATGACACAAGACACTGCTAACAGACACAAAAAGACAATGCTATCTAGCGCCAGAAAGATCTATTACTGTTGCCACAACAGGAAAAAATACTGTGTGAAATTCTCACTTCACAGAAAATGAATAGATTTAGTGTCAAGCAGACTGGGTTTATATATCAGTCATCAGTCTGTACAACAAAGAAAGGAACTTCCAGAGACTAACCATCCTAACTACGGAGATTCAACAACAGCAACAAACAAGATTAAGAGGTGCAATGCAGAATCTGTCTGTTCAAAAGTAGAATTGTCTTTTGGGGGAACTACAAGAGGAAAATAAAATAGAAAAGCCCTCTAGCTAACACATAAATCTTTCCTAGCTTCTTGTCTTGTTGAGTGTGAGAAGATTACAGCTCTTTATATAGCATTCTCAAATTGGAAGGAAAATCCAGTGCTCTTGCAAATTAAGAAAAGGACTGATATAGTTTTATGTTATATTTCCCTTTCTATGGAAGTATTTTGAACAATTCATTCTTAAAGATTCTTGAAGCTTTTACTAATTTCTTCATCTTTTCTTAAATATCACAATACCACTAATTAATGAGAGAGATCCAAGAAACACAATAGAATGGTACTTTCCATTTTGATGTATCAAGCTCTTACATGCCAACATTGGAAGACATGGTGAAACAATAACACCACAAAACCTTTGACACAAAAATCAATTTTAAAATAAATATTCTCTACTAAACACACTGATGAGCTGCAATTACAAAACATTATATCATAAAAGGCATACTAGGCACTGCTCCAAACAAAGGCACACCTTTTTATGAAACACAAAGTAATTATTATGAAACACTGCTAGTTAAACATCCATTGTGGAAGGATTGTTATGGAATAGAAATCTTCTTAATAAGAAACTCTGGATAGACCCTATTAAATTAGTGGCTTGCAGTCCAGGAGTTTCACAACACAGGACTGGAAAATACATCATCAGCTGTGCAATACCTAACCTACAATCTGTACTGAAAATACATACCACTATGCTGCAAAGTCCTCTTCACAAACACAAAGTATCTCTCTTTACATGACAGATAAAATTTTTTAATTGTATTTGAAAACAGGTCTTTAACTTCTAAATAATGTTTTTCTTTGTTTCTGCTTAATATTCAGGAGGAAATTCAACTTTTAATTTAGATCTGTTTCCTTTTACAAGCAATAATGTTAGAAAAGGCTATCGCATACTATTAAGTAATTCTGCATTATGAATAAAATCCTTAGATTGTCTTACATAACCCTACATCTTTTATTTCTAAATGTGTTATCAATATTTGATTGTACCAGATAAGAAATATTGAAAATCTCTAGATGTGAAGGCTGATATGAATTTATGTGTAAAAATGATATCTTACACAATTCTACAGAAACAAAACTTCTCTGCTCAGTATAAAATATATTCTGTATTGCTTTACAATTAAGAAAATGCTTCCAATTACATAAGGGACTTATGGTGCTCATCACAAAACATACAAGTGAAAAAAAATGTCAGCATTATTACTCTACTATCTGGTGTTTCTATATAAAAATAAGTATTCTTTCCTGTTCCGTTAGTGAGCTCAAGCAGCCAAATAGCTTAATTTAAAAAAAAAAATTAAAAAAATTTTAAAAACATGAAAAAAAGGCTTCAAGAAAATCTGTATTTCCTAAAAAACATGTCAAGGCACATTCTCAAAGCATAAGTAGGAACTCAGCCATACAAATCCTACTAACATTAGTAGGAGCTACCTGTCAAAAGCACTGTGCATCATGCTGAATATGTCCTTCAGTGATAACAGTAGGGTTAAAACTTTTGGACATATGCATAAATATTTTATGTTTCACATTTCACAAGATAACAGTTGTGATTTATGCTTGGCTGTCCTTTCAGAGGTATCTGCATGGCAGGAACACCTCAGAAACTATTGTACTCTCTGGAACACCCCAGAAAAGATTGTACTCTCTGGTTATATAGTCCACTAAAATAGGGGTCTTTCAAGAAACTTTCATGATAACTCTGGCCCTTTAAAGAAGACTTTTCAAAAAGGTACACAGTAAAGTCTTTCATTACAAAATTTTTTCAGTTTTATCTATGTTACTTCAATACCTCATGTACTCCATCTACAGGTGCTAAATTACTTTTAAAAGTAAAAAACTGGTTTCTAAATATGGTTTTAAACTGGTTTCTAAAATTATTGCTTCTTCCTAATATAGGAATGATACAACTTCTCCAAAATGAAACAGAGAGTATCAAAAAGAGATGGAGAATCCTGATACTAAATACAGCACAATAAAAAAAGACATATATGAAGATTCTACTGTGAACCACAGCAAGAAATCACTGAAATCTCAGGACTGAAGTGAGATTTCATTATCAACTCAAACAAAAAGACCTCATCTTATTAAAGAGATAAAAACCAATATAGTTCATATGCACGTGATTTTAAAAAAAATTGCAGGTGACTACAAGGGGAAAAGAGATTACATACACTGCTCTGAGCTTTTTCTTTTGTTGTCATGACAAACGCCAAAGCTACATGTAAGTCTGTATTTATGTGAGCATCTGAAATCAGCCCTAATGAGTTAAGAAGGAAATGGTAAACATACTGGGATTTTTTGACAAAAGATGTTTTTCTGCTCATTTGGGTTAAAAAAAAAAAAAAAACAGATAAAAAAGTGAGCCCTATACACAAAATCAATTTATAATTTAACAATTGATGTATCAAGTTCCTTAATTCAAAAAGCTCAACTAAGCTTCCAAAAACATTCCACTCAGAGACTTTAAATTCTGTGAAGTATCACAGGGATTTCAACTGTACAAAATTAAAAATAAATACTGTTATCCTACTTCAAAGACACTAACCTACCCAAACTTTTACAACAGGTAGTGGCCCAGTTTGGACATCTGGAATTAGCATGGGCAGCTAAGTAAACAAATTGAGATTGAGGACCACAGCAGGAAAACAAACCAGAGTAACAAAATAAACCATGCAAACCCTGGGTTTCTAAATGCAGACTTAGTGGGAAAAGCTATTTTAAAAACTTTCTAGTGTCTCTCTATATTTGTAAATAAAAGAAGGAATCTAGCTAGCATACTCAGGGAAAAAGTCCAGTAACAAACTGGAGACGTAGTATGGCAGTGGAGAATATCAATAGTGAGAACCCTCATCATTATTCTTCTGTAAATCATGAAGTTTAAATATAAGAGTATGAAAGTAAGAAAAGTTTTGTGACTTTTGACAATTATTAGTAAGAAAAAAATGGTAACAATTGCCAAAAAAATCACAAAAGTTGACATGTTACCTGGCTATGACAAAGAGCACACAACTGACACCCAAGTAAGCCAGCAGAATATACATCCAGATATCAGGGGAGAGAGGATTCAGGAAGGAGAAGACGCCCGGGTTTGTACCATTGGGCTTGCGGTACAAAATACTTATTCCGAGAGTCATAAAGGGCTTGGAAAAGTCGATGACCTTCTCACGAACATAGGTAATTGCCAATGGTGCAACTGCAAGGTCAGCTTTCTGTTGACAGAAATACAAAAAGAGAAAAAGGCCATAAGTCAGAAGAAGCAGGCTGAAGCAGACAATCAGATTATGCAAAACACAAACTTTGTATGGAGGATGTTTGTTCTTGCACTAGGTTGCCTGAAATTTAAAACTCTTCTCCCTATAAGTAAGGAAAACAGATTTATTCTATTTCCTCTTTGCTAAACTGACATAGCATTTAGAAAAAATTAAAAGCGCTAGTACAGGGCTATAAGTGAAGAAAAATATTGCATCTTGCAGAAAACATGAATATCTATTATCATATACTTTAAAACTTTATTTACTGTAAAACTTTATTTACTGCATTTCAACATATGTGTTGTCTTTGTCACTCCCTCACTGTGTTCTTTAGAAGCAAATGAATTTGGGAAGCAGATGTGAATATGCCAGTACAAGAGTAGGGAAAGGACCAGGAAGCAGTTCTTCATATTTTAGGATAAAAATGGTATAAAATGAAGATCAGTTTAAAATTGAAACTGCTACATCTGCAAGGTTGCTGAGGGAGTTCTAACAAATGTTCTTACTCTAAGGGAATCACTGCAAAACTTACAGATAGTTGTTATTCAGTTGGATTACTTAAAATCAAATCATCAATTGAATGCATTCTGTCAATTAACATTTAGGTTTAGTTATTAGAGGGATAATTCATAGGAGATTAGTAAATGTCCTATGCTATTCTTTTAATCAAAACTTAATGGAAATTAGAGTGACCAAAACCCTACAGAATCTACCTCTTAATCTCTGTCAACAGTTCTTGAAACACTCCTGCGCATGTATGAGTGTGTATGTGTGTGTGCATACGCACATAAGAAAGTTCAGCGTGAGAAAGTTTACAGTACAAGACCTGGAAAGCTGAATAAGTATTCTTTCTAAACCATACCAAAATATAGGCATGCAATGGGAGAAATGGTATAGCTACCATGGAGTACTGTTATCCAAGTAATATCTCCAAGTAACATATCTACAAATGATACCATTTTCAGAATGCTTGTTTTAAGATACAGAGATATGATTCCAAATAAAATAAATTCATACACTTATGCACTTTTTGCTCATTTGACATTGTGCATACTGTGTAAAACTCAAACTGCCATGAAATGTATCGTTTCAGTGTTCCCTTGAATTTTTATTTTCTCACCTTACACAAAGTTCTTCTATGGTCTATTCTTGTTATGAACATTTATATAATTAGATCTACTGTAGTCAGTTACAATGTGAAACTCTGTTGGCACTGTTCATTTTATTTGGTAAGGGTTTACTGGTCAAAAAAATTACAGGCACTTCATTTCCATTGGTATTAAGAACTTATAGATATAATCAAAACGGCAAGGCTTAATTCCACAGTGGATGATTTCGTATAGATTGCACATTATTGATGATATTCCAGTTGATGTAGAAAGAAAATGGTAAAGTAAGAAACTAAAACTAATTTGAATTAAAAGTTATAGGTCAACATGTAGAAGTTTAAAAAACATAACAACCCAATATTAGTTTGTGAAGCAAGTAGCAGACCTTAACCGAAGAATCTGAAGGCAACTGACTAGAAGTTTTCAGAAGAGGCAGCTTCCCAAAGACACATAAATTAGATTTTTTGAAAGGCTATTGGTAGATGTGAATTTAGATCTTATTATATTAACAGAACCTTAAGGAATAACAAATAATTTATTTTAATAAATACCATGGAAAATCCAACCCTTGGTCATTTGACGGAAACAAAAACATATACAAATGAATATAGGTTGTAGCTATCTCTAGTTGAGCCAAGTCACAGATAAAATTAGAAAAATATCTGATCAAGAAATAATATGTCTTGTATGAGAGAATAGAACAGATATCCCAACCTGGGAGGACAGATATAAAATTTATGTACATAACTTGACATCTCAAGATTCTCTCCAGAGCTGAGTAACTCTGTTTGAATACTCTTGAACTAGAATATCACCATAAGAAAAACTAAGCATCCAACAAAAAAAAAAAAAAATCTGGAATCTTTAATAACTGAGGAAATTACTAACTTAAAAATGCAATGCTACCACATGCAACTCTTGTTAATATCTTTTATCTCCAAAATACTCAATTCTCCTGGCAATCCTTTCATTCTGAAAAGAGCACTATTGGTAAGTGCTCTTTTGGTAAGAGCATTATTGGCAAGAGAAAGCAGGGGCCAGGTTTCTAGAAGAGCAGTAGCATTTTCTCCTATGCTCAGCTATAATGAAGATATACAAGGAAGAGAATCCTCTTTAGTTTACTTCTAGAGACAAATAGGGGAGGAATAGTGTAAAATTAGTATTTTATCAGTCGACATTTAACAACATTAACAAATTAATGTATCCTAATATGGCTTTTTGATAAGTTCCATTACAGAGAATATTTGTCTCACTTGGCAGTGATCAATTATTCAATTATTTGTAATGAATGTATACCTGCTTCTAGTTAAATGAATAAAAGGTATATCTATCTGAAAACACAATCCATAATAGCACTGAACTCTTTCTTGAGATGCATTTTTTTTTTTATGACAGCATCCAAGGATTGGTGAGGTAAGCTAGTTGGCGCAAAGAAAAATTCTGCACCAACTAAAGGTTACAATAGTGATTAGAAACAGTCTGACAAGGACATTCCAATGCAAGGCATGATCCTGAGCAAAATGGAGGAGTTGTACCGCCCAGTCTGTGATGTGCTAGAGGACTGCACTGCAGATAATAAGCTGTAGTTGTGCATCCTCTCCCTTCCTGTCCCACACCACCCCTCAGGAACTCAGGAGCTCCTGATAAACCTGGACCAAACCAGCTGAGCAATGAAGCACCCCCTTGATCTTAACAGTAAGGCAGTAAAACGTCCCTTGAAAGTACCAGAAGCTCGTCCATGATACAGGTAGGAACAACCCTGACCATAACACCTCCCTGACCAAGGTTGGGACAAAGGATAAGCATTCACACATGTATAAAGCTTCCCTGTCTTACTGCCATGTGCAGTTGCAGGATGCTCTTTCACCAGCAACTCAAGGTAACCCTGACTTATTTCTGATACAGAAGTGCCTAAGATAGACTGAAGTCATCTTCCTTTGCTTCTTCCCTTACATTTTACTTCCAAGCAGTTTTTTCAGTGACTGTTTTACATGTAGTGTTCAAAAAGAAATAGGGAGGACATTTTTTTTTCACTTGTACAGGGGTGAAATTTGGCACACAACCTCTAAGAGAGATTTTAAAATTATACAGAATTCAGATTATTTGCAGATAAAAATTTCAGCAAGAAATCTGAACTTTAATGTTGGGTAGTGTATGGCCATAGCATACACAGAAATTTGGTGCTTTTTGCCGAAATTGGTGCTTTTTCTGTGAAAATTAACTCTATAAAACCTGGAGAACAATCACAATAATTTTAGGGGAAATAGAATTTTGAAAGGATTTCATAGCTTCTACTAGAAACACCAGGGAAAGGTAAAACAAACACCAGTTGAATTTTCTATTGTTGATAATTTTATGAAAGCTTTTGTCTCACCTATTTTGTTCAAAAGAATGAAGAATTTAAATACAATCTAGACACAGAAACAATGAAATGACTAAGAACTATTTTTAATTAGACACTACAATTATACAATATTTCACCAAAATAACTGAGTATTTTAGACAATGTGAATGGAGTCTTCTGGTAAGAATTTTGCTCCTAACATTTTGCATTGATTTAACAACCATAAATGTTTATACCAAAAATGCAAAGGGAAGCATACACTATCGATTCACAGTTGTTTATTCAGTCAATCAGTACAATCATATTGTAATTGTATAATATACACAAAACTACATATACACTGAAAAGACATTTAAGTAATTTTACTTCTCTACAGGCAGTAATGCACTTATTGCCTGCAATTATTCTTGAAAATAAAGGAACTTGCCTTTTTTTAAAAGAAAAACCTCATAAAGCTTTTGTTTAATCCACTGTGTTTCCTCAGCCTAAAACCCTAAGTCAATATGTGAATTTCTTCAGCCTAAATTTTTGAGCCTGTTAACCTGAGTTGAATTTCAGTTAGATTCTCTTTGGAGAAAATACATCCTCAAGATAAAAGAGGAAGGCTAAAGCACAGCTTCAATTCTTTAAACCTGTCTAACACACTCCTAATGGACAGAGACCTTATGCATTATTCCTATTCACAGAAGTGCATTTCCCTGCCACTGATTTGAAAAGATAAGATCTGTTATTTGCTTTTAAGCTTACAGTCTATCCTAAACTGCCTTGTTCATGCTGCTACATTATAGAAAATTTTATACCCCACAAGAAATTTTTAGTCTTATCACAAGATCTTCATTTCCTTTGAAGCCACTAGTAACTTATTAGGGCTTTATCGCTATTTTTATTATAACTAGCCACTTAAATTACTTTGACAGAAATTGTTTCTCTACTACCTTTCACAAGATCATAGTACAATTCAAGTGGGGAGAGATCAGGAGGTGTCTAGTGCAATTTTCTGTTCAAAACATCTACATGGATGAGACAGTTTGCTCTGCACTTTATCCAGTCAGTGTTGAAAACCTCCAAGGAAGGTGACTACATGACATTTCCAGATAAGCTGGTCCACTGCTTGTCTATCCACATAGTGAAAAAGTTTCTGCAGACAAGCAGTGGAGCAGGCTGTTTAGAGAGGTTACAAAATTTCCACCCTTGGAGGTTTTCAGTTTATGCTTGTTGCCTTTGAGCTTCCTGCCAGGCTCCTCTGTGAAAAGCCCAGATGGAGCTTCTTGATAACCTCCTCACAGGTCCTGGAAAGCTGCTACTAGAAATTATTACTTTTGCCAAAGGTGAGTAACATACCATAAGGTAAAAAAAACCCCCAAGAAATCCATATTTGATAGTTGAATATAAATGTCATAACTTCTTATTTTTGGGATCCTGATTTGTATCATTTAAACTTAATTGCTAACAATATCCCTTATTAGATGGAACAGTAGCAGTTGCAACTTTATTAACATAATAATGTACCTTACCATAAGAAATGACATATGATGACAGTTTCAATAGATACTGGCTTACCTAACACAGATATTTGTGAGATGCTTCTCAGTATTTGCTCAACAACAGCAAGTCACGGAAGACAGGTGGCTGGCTCAAATTCATTTCATTGACAGTAATATTACACAGTGGTTTCATTTTTTTAGAACCTCTTGTGTCAGCATGGTTAATTCTTTTCTTGGCAAAGTCTTGAACAGCAGTGGTAACTAATGGTTTTTTCATCTACTCTCCTTTTAGAGAGGATCCTGATCTAGAAATCAACAGGATCGTTTACCTAGAGGTAGATTTTTTTTTAAGGCAAAATGTTTTGTAGAGGAAATTTGCATTCTGTCCACTACCATAAAAACAGCTTTTGATATGAATTCAACTAGACAAAAATGGAATATATGGAGTGCATGGAATCCTTCCTTCAGTGACTTAAATAGGATAAAGCAAATGTTTGGATCAACATAGCATTGTCTAGAACTGACTTTTGATATTGTTTTCTGTTTGCTTCTTTGTTATTACATGAATGTTTAGTCAAGGAAAACTTATAGTACTAAATCAGCAGAAACTCTCTAATTAGTTAATTTACATTATTTCCTTTTATTCAGGGTTATGCTAGTCAATTCTCATTTGCCTTTGCCAGCATGGATAAGATTTGATAGCTTATAGATGCAATATGAGTACTCATTTAAAACAGATATAGTTTCTGTCTGTTGATTTATAATACAATTTTGGTAAAGTATTTTGTCAACAGGTAAGCAAATTGTATGTAAAAGACTAAAGGCAGTACACCATGAAACTATATGTAGCAGGAAGATGGGTGACTATTCATTTGACCAGTAAAAAAAAGCTTTAAAACTTTTATCACTTCATTTCAGGAATTTTGTACAAAGGTTTCTTCTAATTGTGAGAAGAGCAGGATTTCCATACCCCCAGGAAGAGGAAATTGTCAAAGAAATTTACAAGACTGTGTGATACTATGCCTCAGAATTCAGGAAAGGGAGACTACCCCATTAAGAAAAAATTAAAATGAGAATAGTTACAATAAAATGTTTCAGTTCTTCTTTGCTGTTTTACACAATCTTTCTAACGTTGTATTTTTGTACTAGAGATGTTTAACAAACATTAAAATTCTTAGATACCACACAGAAGCGCATCTTCTTGAAATAAAGTACACAGGTATCACTGATTCCTTTTTTTGTAGAAAACATTTTTATTGCTATACTTTCCAGATTTACTGTACTTCCTGGAAGTGTCAGGTTTTTTTCCCTGTTGCTAACCATTTGTCACCTAGAATTTCAGGTACTCCACTCAGGACAGAAAAATTCGTAGATCTTTTAATTTTAACATAATTTCTGTTCTCAGACAGATGGGGTTTTATCAATATGTTTTGGTGAACTCATTTAATCACACAATAAATTTTGACTTGCGTCAAATTTGACTTAATGCCATTTTTCTGTATTACTTTGTCATCTGCAATTTTTCACAATAGAATCAAATACCATTTTTGCATATCATTTGGATGGCAGTAGATCACAGCAGAATATGCCACCTCTTATTGATTAACAATACTCAAATAACAATTTTTGAAAGCTATAATTTCACCAGTTTAATTAATTAATGGAGTAAAACATATTAATATTAATAAAACCAACTTCCCAGAATTCTCAATTAATCATTAGATTCCAGGGTCTTAGACTTAACTAAAATTGATCATCAATATAAACAATAACAAAAAAGGTCCTTTTAGAAATAGAAATAAGATAAAAAACAGAAGTAACATGATTTTCTTCCTAAGACACGCATGTATTTTGGACTTATGTAAGGTTGCAACCACTGTCTTTTTTTAACTGCATTTGATATTTGTATAATTTTCTAAAGCAACTGAGTTATTTTCAATGCCCTGAGAATGATAGTACAAAACCAGCAGAAACTCTCTAATTAAACTTAGCTTTTCTGGAGAGAAAAAGAAATGAGCTATTTCAAATATCATGTGCAACATTCAGTGCTATCACTCCCATGTCTTATGATCTTCAAGTCAGGTAGAAAGCAATCCTTCTGGCCCTCAAAAGGTCTATTGAAATATTGTCATGTTTAGCAATGTTTAGTGTAATATTGTAACATTGTAATATTGTAATATTGTAATTCCAAAATGTAAAAGCAAAAATCTATGGGAAGATCTACACCTATATTATTGGTACAGTGTAATAACAAAGAAAAGACTGTTCAGTTAGGAAAAGCCACCACAGAAACATGTCATTGCTCTTTCCTGGAGTAATCCTGTTGCCCTGAGAATAACAGATCAGACTTGATACTTTCCAGTTCCCCAAACAGTATGGATGATGTGCTTTGGTCATCATTCCCAGGGACACATCTCCCACAAGTACATCCTGAAACTCTTTTGCCAAAATGGTGTTTCCATGAAAATTGACATACTCAAGGTTTCCACAGCCTCTCCTCCCTATCTTTCATGAAACATTCACTTTGAGATATGTTGAAATTTGGAGATGATAAAAGACAAATTGCAGCATTATTAATAATCCCTAATAAAAGGGATAAGCCCTAATGGAAATTAACTCTGCTATTAGAGGATTCTATTTTTCTCATGGACTTCACTTCAGCAGGCATACACATAGAAACAAAAATCCCAGTGTTATTTTCTACCATTCTTTACTATCATTATAGCAAGAAAAGTAAGAGATCAGATAAAGGTATGAGGATATGAAAAATGTAATACTTTTATGAATACAGCCCTAACCCTGGATCCAATAAATTCCTAATCATTACTGTAAGCATAGATGATGCTTGAGCTAAAGTATTATTGTTTGGAGTTTCATTTGAAAAACTTAATGCCACATCCTTGATTGACTATGATTCACTTTGCCAGCAGCACATTGAAAGTTAATTACAACTATTTGCTGTACAATATTTCTCTGTAACTGAAAACGAATCATTATATGAACCCAAGTGCATTAGCAAGGGATGTCCATAACACACTAACTGTAAAAGAACAATACATTGTCATATTGCAGCTAAAAAAACAAGAAAACAATAATCACTTACTCTTAGTGTAAAGAAATTTCAAATAAACTACCCCTGGAGCACAGATCTCCAGAAAAAAAATCCATATGTCTCAGAGCACTTTTAAGACCGTACTGTCAAAGTCCCCTGCCACCTTTGGTGTCAAATCACTGAGAATGTCGTTAAAATTTTTCATCTGGTTTCTTTAGGAAGCATAGGACACCATTAGCTCAATAAGTAATGAATTAACATTTATAACCCTTTAGGAAAAATTCTAATACTTTGTTATTCTCTATGCCTTATTGCATTATTAGAAATTTTGCTGGGCCTTGCTTTACTAAGTGCAGACTGTCTGGAAATTCCTTGCTCTTTGGAAAATAAATTGCTCACTTAAAACTGCTTTTATATAAGGGCATCTTCATCTTGAAATCAGTAACAATTTAACAGTACTTGAACAATCAGTAACAATTTAAAAGTACTTGAAATCAGTAACAATTTAATAGGGAATTCGTATATGCACATCTATGTTCCTTACTGAATGAATACATAGTTTTGCAAACTTGGTCTAAACTTCTGGATGAGTATTTTTTTGGCATATTAGATTACTGACTTTTTTTCCCATTTCTCTGGAATTTTTTGTGGATTTATGCATCTCTACCTGAAGTTTACTTTCTGCATAACTTTTGCTGAGTTAGGATCTGTTTGGACATTTTTCTATGGAATATCATATATAACCTTTATTAGAGAGTGACAAAGTAACCATGAAAACTGTCAACTTGTGAGCATAGAGATGGATGTTTAGCTGTTGGTTTGAAATGAAATTGTATTGTCATGTAGAAGACCAACTCTTTCATACTTTAAAACAAACAAATAAACAAAAAGAAACACAAGGTGCACAGTATGGCATATCTGAGTGAATTACATTGATAAATTCAGACACAAAAAATATTTGAAGAGAGGTTTTGTGAGTCTATAAATATATACAGTTCACTTTAAGTGAAAACCAGGATCTTAAGCAACAGATGAGATATGACTAGTTGCTTGTCAGGGACACACTGATACTTATTCAGCTTGAGACAAATTACTTTGGAAATAAAAGGTCAGAGCACTTGAAGTTGTGGATTAATGAATTAGCAATTAGACTGAAAAGCACTAAAAGGACAAGTGATATTTTCTGGCATATTACAAATTATCATAAGAAATTATCCTATGACCCCAGGACATGTTTCACACAGAAATGAAATGCTACTTTAATGAGGAAAGAAAACATGCAAACAATAAAAACTGGAAGCCAATATGAATACTTAAAACAGCAAAAACAAATATGAAAGGTATGCTACAGGCACTTAAGAGTTAAATACTCATGGGTGCTAATCATAATACAGAATAATTGGAAGAAGTTGGAATACATTTTTAAATATTGAATAATGCAAATTAGTAGCTTTATTTAAAGAGACAGTCATGCTGGACTTCCAACATAGCTTAACAAATGTAACTAATAATGATTACTGGAAATTCAGAGAAGAGAGCTTCAGCATAGAATAGTAATGCTTAATCAGCAAGGTAAATAAATAAATAGCAAGGATTAAAATGCACACATAAGAAATGGCTTTCAAATAGCTAAACAGAAAAATGGGGAAAGAGATAAATTATAAATAAAACATGAAAAAGCTGAAAATACAAATCCAGAAGGAAAATAAAACTGAAACAAAACAGCAGCGTTTATTTATACATTTTTTTTTACAGAGAGAACAGGAAAAAGTGAATTGTGTCTTATTTTTCTAGGAGAAGTAGTAAAAATAAAATAAAATGCCAAGATACTAGAAAAACAACGTTAAAACAGGGTTAGTAGAAATCAGTAATCATTCAGCTTATCATCTATGTGTATTCACCAGACTTGGTGGTTCAAGCATCAATAGCTGAACTGCAGACTTGCCAAAACACTATGTTATTTATGGTCTGTTACCCCTCTAAACATCAGAGATAAAATTATTAGATATAGAAAACCTTTAGCATAAGTGAAATTTTCATCATATGACACCTGAGATGCAGTTGCAGATTCTAGTTCCAAGAATAAAATGGGGAAGCCATGAAGCAGACATGGTTCTTTAAAGAGCCCTGATGGCCAATCAATGTTACTGCTGAGCCAGCTTAATAATGATGAAAAGAGAAACTAACTTCCTTCCTTCCTTCCTTCCTTCCTTCCTTCCTTCCTTCCTTCCTTCCTTCCTTCCTTCCTTCCTTCCTTCCTTCCTTCCTTCCTTCCTTCCTTCCTTCCTTCCTTCCTTCCTTCCTTCCTTCCTTCCTTCCTTCCTTCCTTCCTTCCTTCCTTCCTTCCTTCCTTCCTTCCTTCCTTCCTTCCTTCCTTCCTTCCTTCCTTCCTTCCTTCCTTCCTTCCTTCCTTCCTTCCTTCCTTCCTTCCTTCCTTCCTTCCTTCCTTCCTTCCTTCCTTCCTTCCTTCCTTCCTTCCTTCCTTCCTTCCTTCCTTCCTTCCTTCCTTCCTTCCTTCCTTCCTTCCTTCCTTCCTTCCTTCCTTCCTTCCTTCCTTCCTTCCTTCCTTCCTTCCTTCCTTCCTTCCTTCCTTCCTTCCTTCCTTCCTTCCTTCCTTCCTTCCTTCCTTCCTTCCTTCCTTCCTTCCCCTCCCTAAAGATTCTCTAATTGCCTGTTACCATCAAGTCTTCTGAGATTTTCACTAATAAAAGTGCCATGGCTAAGTTATCCTCCATTGTACTGAAAATCTCAACTGTCAGACCTTTTGCATTAAAATTACAAGAAGAAAGAGGGAAGAGATGTTCTGTAGCCTTTCCTTGTAAGTCTCTGTATGGCAGGGTTTCCTGTAAATATAAAGGGAAGAGGTGGAGTCTAAGCAATAGGATGAAATGACACTTGAAATGGAAGAATGTGGAAAAAAAAAGGTGGAGGAAAGTAAAATTTCACTGGCTCAGAAAGGAAGGAACCAAACGTGTACACAATCAGTTATTAGAAGCGCTTTTTTGACTTCTACACAATAATATAAAGAGTTTGGCTATAGGTGTTCAAGATCATAGGAATCTAAATTTAAAATAAGAGAAAGAAACCAACAGGTTATTGGAGGAACAATCAATAAAAATATTTAAACCAATTATATAAACATCTATTCTGTTATTAAAGAATAAAAAGCTACTACTATTATTTTTAAAAAGGTTAAGTATCTGGTGTGTATTTATTTTGAAAATTGATATTGATTATGTAAAATTCAAAATATAGTGAAGTAAAAAACGTTACGTCTAAAGTTAACTCAAACTCAAAAGTTCTTTCTAAATGTTCAACTGTGTAAAATTCCTCCAAGCTGAAAATCCTGTTCTTAGAGACAAAGAAAATTCTGATTAAATCATCACATATGATCAAAGACTGTGATCTAAAAATTGGACCTTTTCTGTAATTATTTATGAATCAAAAAACATCTGAAACCTTGAAGTGTATTTGTAATGCATAAACTTTGTGCTGTAGAAGAATCATCCAAAGAACCCTTCAAAAATAGTTATTTTTAATCATGTACATATAATAATAAATTATTTCCTTGTGGATTTTTCATTTATAGCTCTGTCAAAGTGTAAAACAGTATTTTTTTCCTGTTTTGGAACCCAATATTAAGAATTTTTTAAAGTACTTTTGGATCTGTAAAGTAAGATGTCGAATTTTCTAAAAAATAAATTATATACTTTCATTCTATCTGTCTGTGCTAGCTATATTGGAATATAACTTACATGCTTAAACTATATGTCACATGCAATATAATACAGTGACATGACAACTTTTAGCACTTAAGAACAGTCTGAAATTCTCAAGAATTTACAGTTCAGTTCAAAACCTATTCAATAAATCTGTCCTTTCATAAGGTCTTTGAACCAAAGGCAGCAAGAAAGAACACTTTTTTAATGACAAATTCATCCATAAATAATGGAGATATCTGGAATATAGCTCCTCCCTTAAATATGTAACAATCATATGGTGAACTAACTTGAGAAGTGGGTAAAATACTCAATGAAAAATTGTGAGAAAGAAATCCGAGCATTTAAGTGGAGAAATTAAATTCAAAATTTATTCATAGCAAAATGTCATCTGTATTTCCTGTCCTAGCTAATATTTGCCTTACATTTGCAACTCTAGAGACCAGAGTGTTTTTCCCAAGAATTCATTGTCAGTTGTCAAAGGGAAGGAATCACTATATAATTTTCCCTGCAGCATTTACCACAAATTCAAAAAGAAACTACTTATTGCTTGGAGACTGATAAAAGAATGCAGGACTGAATTCCTTTAAAACAGTCAAGGAAAGAAGAAACATGAGCAAACTATGGGAAAGGAGATTGAAAACAAACAGACCCTGATGTAAACACTTCAGTCTCTGTTCATACTATAAAGTTTAAATCCTGAGACTGACATGATATGCTAAGTTCAACTCAGATAGCATTATCTTTATATTATTTAGATATTCGGGCCCTAGCAATTATGTAAAGGCTGATTTAAACAGTTTATTTAAATCTTAGATTTATTTGGTACTTTTAATCCTCTATATAAATGGTGCATTTTCCTTTCTACACATATACTAAAATTATCCATTTCATTTATTCTTGGATTATACATTTTACATGTTACCCTTGCAAACACATATACTATAGCACAGTGACCTTTCTCTCTGAAGTTAACTGACAGATAAAACAAAACAAACAGAAAAAAATAATTTCTAAAAACATTTCTGAAAAGATTTAAGTGCTATGGCAACTTTAAGAATCATCTTTAGTCTGTAGCCTATTTTAATTAGAAATTCTTGTTGAAAAATTTAGAATCATTTAACCTTTCAAAAATAAACAAAGTGAGTTCATTAAATTACTTTACAGGAGAGAAAACCTTTATGACAAATTAAAAGTATTCTCTAAGGGAAAAGAAGGGCTGGGAAGCTAATGGAGCATGTGAAGTACTAACCATATGGAAACACCCAATTTGGTAACTGTCTGTCTGGAGTTCACTAAATTCTTTCACCTCACTTTTAAAGTCTGAAGTGTTGCTTGCTAGTAAAATGCACCTAATTTTACTAATAACATGCACGTAAATAAAGGGCACAGATGTATAAATAAATTGCATATATTCAAATAAATTGCATGTATTCAAATCGATTATAAAGTAAGAATTGATAAAACCAGAGAAAAATTTAAAGCAAAAATTTTTAAATTGAGAGAGACTAGTACAAATTATGGTCCAGATTTGGAAGTTGGACAACATTTTCCATGTGTACTAACACAGTCTAAACTTTTCTGCCTCCTAAGTAAAAATCATTTGAATAGAACAAAAATAAATTTTAATCTGTGTTTAGTTGTACATTATTTATGGGAAAAAGACTATCTGTTTCATTCTGTGTTATGAAGAGGAAAGATGGAAAAAGCAACACTTCTGCAACTTGTTCAAATGCATTTTATCCTAGTGTAAAGCTTAGGAGGCCATACTAGAGTCTTCTTAAGAATGCTTTAAGGCTGAATAATAAAATATTCATAAAACTGTGATTTATATTTGCTTCTTAATAAATACTTCCACAATATCTACCTCAATCATGGAAAATTAGCTCCAGATGAGAGTATTACCTAACAAGCATCAAATGTAATATTTTAACAGGCCTATGCACTTATTCATGTGTAAAATGCACATTTATATAGATGGACAGAGAGGCCAGCTAAATAAGTTTGCTTTCTAAGTGTGTGTACTAGGTATTATAAATATACACATTTAAAGATAACATAACTATAATACTCCCACGCATTCTTCTTAAATGTGTGAAGCCAGGCATAATCAACATCTGTTGCAACACCAATACCAGATTATCGTTTACTAGAAAATCATGAAGCACAACCCTCCTAGTAAATACGAATAATTTGATTAGCACATGTTTCAGCCCATCTGCTGAAATCTTAAAGCAAATTGAAACAAGATAAGTAAATATTTTTTCAAGTGACTCATGCAGTTTTTGCCATCGTTAAGAGGTTCCTCTTGAATTAACTACAGTCTTCTATCTATTTTAAATGACAGTGATGTGCAGAGTATGTTTCATCTCAATCTTTGACCTCATGTCTGTAGAGAAAATGCCATCAAGCAATTCACCCAAATAAGTGCAGAAAGGAACAATGATATAATTTTTAAATTTATGATTTTTTTTTTTAAGAGACTGAATTTGACTGGCATGACCAACTGAGAAAGCACATTTTGAAGAACCCAAAGTAATACCTCCCTTAATCACTTACAGTCAATTGTAATGGTATCTGGTGTGACATTGCTTTGTTCCATACAGTAAATGTTGACATTTTTTGTCTTACTTCCTGCACTTTATTGTTAAAACATCAAGAAAGATGACTATCAAATGATATATGTGTGTACACTACACACAGAGAAATTTCTCTAAGACAAAATCTCAGATCCACTATCAGAAAAGGAGACCTGACTTGTATTGCTTTAGCGAATTTTGTTATAAACCAAAATTTTGTTATAAAACCTCTTTCATATGTTCTCAGAAATAAATTCTGAGTACTATTTATTTCATATTTTGACTTAGACATATGCTACAGAAAACTCAACCAAAATGAACACTGCCTATGGGAAAAACAGAGATGCTTTATTTTACAAATTCTACACAAAAGAAATAACGGGTACCAATCTACTTGCACCAATTCTCAAAACGTGCATTTTGTAAACAGTAGTATTCAAATGGAATTATCATAAAAGTTTTAGAATTTTTATAGAAAGGTTTAAAATCCAAATGCATATTTGAAAGTTTGTAAAAGTTGACTTACATGATCAATTAGTTCACGAACCATTCCATTCCACTGTCCGCTGGCATCTTCTTGGGCTCCATATTTTCCATCTTCCACCAGTCTAATCTCATAGGAAAATCCAAGGATAGTGGACAGCTCCCTGAGGAGGTCAATGCAATAACCTTCAAAACGATCATTTCCGTACAAGGGTTTGTCAGACTTCTTGAACATAACATATGGCTCTTCCTGTAAGAATCAAGACAGAATGGATAATGAGTGCCCCCACACCTTTCTTCTCATTTTAGCCTTAAGCAGTAG
This sequence comes from Fringilla coelebs, assembly GCF_963513975.1. Classification (NCBI taxonomy): domain Eukaryota; kingdom Metazoa; phylum Chordata; class Aves; order Passeriformes; family Fringillidae; genus Fringilla; species Fringilla coelebs. The sequence goes on along the minus strand of NC_140030.1, from coordinate 42,356,901 downwards.
ACACTCATGTGCTTACATATGCATACACTCATGACATCATTTCCCATACAACAAATTAATATGAAAACCAGAATCCTTTTTGCTTTGGCTGTGTGTGTCTGAAGTCTTCATATATTTTCAAAGATTCACTTTGTCTTTTTTTTGGAAAAAATAACACTCTCAGCACTGTAGATATATCTTTAAGGAATGCATATACACACTAAATTTAAGTGTACTCCTTAACTATTTGCATTATACAGTAATATAGAATGTATTGTTTGGATGGACGATGTAAGCATTTAAAATGCAGAAACAATGTGCTTTGGCAACTGAAAAAAAATTTCATTAAAACTCTAAACACTGATTAAATATTTTAGGTATTAGATTTTAAACTTTTATTTCTACAAGTATTTAAACTGTTTTCTCAATGCTTTGTCAAGCAAAGCATAAAAAACCCATGTGGGAAGGAAAAAGTCAGTGAAAGCACATACTTCTCTATTGCCTCAAGTTATAGGCTGCCATTTACAAGACTGCAGCAAAATCTGAGAATGTTTACCCAAAAAGTAAGTTCTGTGATAGATATTCGATGAAATTTGAATTAAATTTCATTAATCATTCATCTTCTAATGTTTAAATCAAATTACAATGTAATTTGTTTTTGCATTGTGTTGTACAAACAGCAAGTAAATTAAAATTATTGGCAGAAAAATCATAATTATAGAAAGAAAATTTACATTTTGTAAAACAGTATTTTTAAATCTGTTCCTCTGTATAGGGTGGCCTTTCTCAAATAGAAAACTAAAGGGAAAAATACAAAAAACAATTGGTAGTTTTCCACTGCAATATGGAACCAATATTCAAGCTGTGTTTGTTAGGTTAAATATGCAGCTCGGTCTTTGCTCACTTTTGGGAGAGATTCTTTTCATTTTTTATAACTAAAAAGAAATAGAATCAAGCAAGGTAAGACAAATAATAGTTTATTCAATTATTTCACCAAACACAAGACTCAGTAAACATTTAGATAAACCCCTCAGGGCAACGTAAGAAAATTTTTACACTCCCAAATCTCCACATCACCACTCAGTGGGATTAAAGGTACCTCATTCCACAGGCACCTGACTGCTTTAATAAATCAACACTCCTAATGTAATCTTCTGCCTTGAGTTTTCCCATGATTTAAATGTTATATCCACATGTAACTGGAACTTTAGTATGTAAGAATTTACCCAAAAAATGAAAAGGAAAATGCAGGGAAGAATCTTGTTCTTAAAAGAGCTGTTATATACTCCTTTTGAAATAAGTAAGGCTACAGCCATGTTTTCACGTACATCACAGATCTTTATAGGATTAGCAAGGAACAAACATGAAATAAATTGTCCAGCCAAACTACTAGGATGTTTTGGCAGAAATTTCTCAAACAGGTAAAAAATTACTCCAGAAGAGCATTTCAAGATGTAGTACTGACAAGAACAAAGACCTAGCAGAAAAGGTGAAAGTTGAAAACAGTTTAAATGACAAGGATCACGGAATAATCCTTGAGAAACAGAGATAGTATCAGAGCAAAAACTATGTGCAAAAATAGTTGCTAATAAACTTGGGACATTTATATTAAAAATCTCAAAGAAAACAACTGTAAGAAAAACAATTTTTTTCAGGTGAACTTACAATTCCTTAAAGAAATCATACCACTGGCCAACCAGAAGCTATGCTATGACAAAACAAAATGTGCTTTTTTTTTCTGGGGTAGCAGCAGTTTTCACATTAACTAGCATGGTTTGGATTTGTGCTCAAATTGGGGTTATAACACAGGAATATTTTCGTTACTGTTGAGCAGCGCTTACACAGTGTCATGACATGTTCTGTAGGCATGAAGGAATTCCAATGTAGCTTGGAATGCTCATATGAGCAGATCTGAGACATTTGCTCTCAGAGTTGTTCAGATATTTACAGTCTTACACATCCCCCCATCTCTGGAAGCCTGGAAAGATTCTTGACAACTTTTTTGTCTCTGTCTTCCATTCCAAGCAATCCTGAGTTATCTGGGACAGAATTTAAATATGTGCAATATCAAGGAGGACATATATTTGTTAATTTATGCTTTTAGTTCTCCTTTACTTAATAAACACAGCAGAATTTTCTTCATTGAGCAATTCAGCTCATTGATACATTCCTACGTATTTTTCTGTCAGATCATTACAGAAATCCTCAGACATTTTATCTGTTCTGCTGATGAGTTTTTATATTTTGTTAAAGAAAAATAAAAAAAATCTTGCAGCCTTTCTGGAATTCTTAGTTCCAGATCCATATCATTTATATTCTTTACTCTGGCCAACTTGCATAAGGCCTACCATGGCATCTGTACTACTATTTAATGAGTCTCAACTTTTGCTGAGAAGACTGATCAATAAGTTATTAATACTCTCTTAATGCCTTTCCAATCCTACATTAAGTAATTTCTTACTGCTACTTTTTCTTATAGTCTTCTACTATACAAAGCATCTGTGTTTTTTCTCTTCAGACCTTTTACTTGCTATATAAAGCGATTTCTGACTTAACTTGAGCAGGGTTGGTGTTGGCAGCTTCATCTGTAGTAGCTCTTATTAATCCCAATGTTTTCTCTAGTTTGCTTTTTCCTCGAGTAATACACATTCTAAATACTGAGCATGGCATTCAGGTATTCTGAACAAGTGCATGCAAAGGGTTTTACATGCTTCATTTGCTCAAGCTTTAAACTTGTAGAATGGGCTAACGTAAAACTGGTTGCTAAACCTACTCTCAAGTTTCTATTCATTAAATGTACAATCGCCATTGCTTCTTGGTGGATTGTCACTTCCACCAAAATCATTCACTAGGACCATTATCATTGATTAGGTAGGCAGAGATTTTAAACTGAGTTATATGTAGATTGGCAGCTGGTTTATACTTACTTTAACATTGTTCACAATTTCTTTTTTTTCCTTCAGTTCCTGAAAACATGACCCTTAAAAATTACTAGACCGCATCACAAAACCAGCACTTGAAATCTTCTAAACAGCTTCAGTTGAAATTAAGCCTTTCAATACACATCTCCCCAGGAAATCAGGGAAACACCTTCTGTTAGTGCTTTTATTATTGTTTGGAATGGCATGAGCAGCTTGGAAACAAAAAGTCGCTGATTAAACACTGACTGTAGACTCCAGAATTAATCTCAGGAAGACACAATGTTTCCAGGAAACATTGCTACTCTAAACTAACAGATCAGCTTGTTACAAAATTTTAAGATCAAAGTCACCATTGAATGTCTCATAAAACTAAAATATCTTTAGTGAAGAGGCCGAAGAGCCCATCCCAAATCAGATGAGCACTACAAGTGAGAATGCAAATAAACTTGTAAATGCAACGAATCATTTTTCTGAGAAAATTTACTGAAAAGGAGACTTAGGCTAAAATACTGCACATAAAGGTAGGGTTACAAGGAGCAGTGGAATCACAGGTAGATTAAAAACCATATCTGCAAATACAAGATAAATCTTTGAAAAGTAATTGATGTTGTAACTTTACAGACTGGTTTTAGTTTTTAAAATGCACAGTAGTGCTTGACTAAAAGCACACATTCTAAAAAACAATTTTCTTCAACTTTCTCTCTTTCTTTTCATATTTGAACAATAAATATTTACTTGAATTATTCCTGTGAGTTATATTGTATTTCAACTTCAAAGATATTACTAGAAATTATAACAAATTTTAAGTTTCAAGTTCTTTTATTTTTTTTAATTTTAACCAAACTTATAATTTTTTCCTTCATAATTTCAACTCGGAATAACATATTATTAAAAGAATCTAAAATTTATTACTGTCAGCATTGAGAGAAGCAAAACAAGGAAAAAAATTTTAATAAATCAACAAAAAGAAAGTGGAAGGCCTAATGATAAAAAGAGGAGAACCATTTGAAAATTTGCCACTGTTAGAACAGAGATTTTAATTATTAGCTTTGTTCACTAGAAGGTCAGATACTTGAGTGTTGAAAGTGTTCTTAGCATTTATATCAGATAGAAGGAATACACAATAAGTTTTCACAGTAGGCAGTCAAAATTCTAGTGGGAGAGGTGAAGCAACTAGTTACTATTAATCAAAACAATTGATGGGTGATCCACCTTTATAAAGATAGCAGGTAAATTTATTATTTTAATTTTAATTTTCTTTTAATATATATTAATTTAAAATTTGGCCATAGAAAATTCATGCTTGGGTATCCAAGAGAAAAGGTAGAGAAATTATGCGCTAGCCATTTGATAAAGCAGTATATATCAATAAAATACAATGTGGGAATACTATACTTTGAACTAAGTAAAATTGCTTAAAAATTTATTATAAGTATTCCTTTTAGTTCCTTCTAAATCTATTCCTATTTCAAATCAATTTTTTTAAGGGAAGTACAATAAAAAAGGTAATTTCACTTTTCAAATGCGAAGGAACAAAAACTACTAAATTTGAGAACATCACACACCTTTCATAACTTTCACACATTCCTTGGAAAAATTAAACTTGACAACTGTGAGCTTTTCTGAGCTTTGATGTAAGCAGATACAGAAAAGTACATAAAAGCTACACAGGAAAGGAAACAAGCATTTATTTTAGCAGAACAGGGCAAATGAACCAGCATGATAATATGTATAGGCTGGTATGAAATAAGCATTAAAAAATACCCTAAGTACCATATACATACCTTTATAAACATGGAAATTGAATTCCAAAGGTAAAACTCTCTCAAATTTGAAGTAGAAGATATACAACAAAAATATTTAGATATTTACATCTAAAGTCTAAAGAGAAGAAATGTTTCAGAGTTCTGGTAGGAGTCAATTAGGAGAATCAAATAATAATAAATCCTTATTACTGAAGTTGAAAATTTGTTTTCTCTTGGTTTTTTGTTTGGTTTGTTTTTCTAAATGCAGAATATTCAAAAAGTAGACTTTTTAAATGAGAAAGAAACTCTGAAGTTTCAATGCAGATGGTTTTAAAATAAAACAAAGCAATCATATCAAAAGGATTGATATAAACAAAGCTATGATTATAAATGATAGAAAACCAGCACACTTATTATTTTTCAAAAGTTTCCCCCTTCCCTAAAAAGACCTGACTATCTCTCCAGTGGACATGTTCAGTTGGTGCTTGGGGCTGCTGTGGGCTCAGAACTTGGAAATCAGACAGGTTTCTTCACAAGAATTACACATAGGTAAATTTCTGAGAAAGGCTGAAGTCCTGAGAATCCCTGTTCCAGAATAGATCATTGAATTGTTGAAAAACCAAGGAATAATCTTTCAGCTAGCTACCTGTACATTATGAAGAGCTCAAGGCAAAAAGGTGCACATAGTTCTGTCCTTCCTTGAAGTAGATGAATTTATGAATCACAGTTTATATTTTATTATTTTTCCCATCAATACATTTTTCTTCTTCTAGAGACTCAGCCACCAGTAGAAATGCAGGGTATACTTACAGCTGCAAAGATCTGAATGACTGCAAAATATAGGAGGAAAACATATTGCTCCAAATCAAAAATAAAAGAAAGACTGGGATATTTATATGAAAAGTGAGCATTAAGGCAAACTACAGAGAAAAATTATTAAGGCTCCCCAGCTGGCAGTCTACTATAACCTATTGTAGGGAATTATCAAAGTGAAAAAAACATCATAGGAAAACCATATGAACAGCTTAAATTATAGAATTGCCTTTCCTTTTTTCATTTAAGCAAGACTTTGCAGACTCAAAAAGGACAGAAAAGCTGATGATGTTGGTATATTTCTAGGAGCTTTAGCATTCTATATTGTTCCCTTGCATTGCTATAAAAATGAATATTCAGTAATATGCTTTCTGTTCAAGGGAAATGTATTCTTTAAGCATAAAAAAGATAAAACTAGCAAATAAAGCTAGTACATGTGTTTCTGCACCAAAAATGGTTTGGGTTCTTTTTACTGTTCCAAGTACAGCTCTTCCAATTTGTACCATTTCTTCTGAGTACCATTCTTCATAGCTGAAAAGAGTAACTTCAGTTACCAAAACTTTTACTAACAATAACTGAAGTAAAAAAGGCAACTACAAGTGAGCAACTTGTGACACCAATTTAAAGTCCTTTTTTTCATGCATTATTTAGATACCTGCAAAGAGGATGGATATTTTTAAAAGACCACTAATCAAAAGGTAAGTCTTAAGAGAAAGGGTATCCTTGATTACAGAAAGCAGCTTTTCTCTTAAATCTCAGGAGTCTTCTTTTGCGAGCTTTACCAGGTCAAAATCAATGCTCATTGGCAGCACCACTATTTATATTTGTGCTATTTACCATTTCTTGAGCTAATTATTTCAACCAAAATCATGCCAGTATCACTGTATAAGAGCAATATGATACTTGGAGAATATTAACTCAAACCCCATAAACAGGCAGATGTTAAAACACAAACAAACTTGAAACGCCCTAAATGATTGAGTGTTTTTTATGCAATCTCACAGGGATTGATCCTTGTCACACTGCTGTTATCACAATCTGGAATCAAGCACACAATGATGGCTATTGAAGAGTTCAGATACAAAGGCTGGTTCATTACTGAGTAACAAAGGGAGCAGGGGCAGAGAAAGGACTTCATTCTGTAAAGCAGGAATTCTAGCAGCCATTAGGTTCACATGAATTAAAGTTACATGTCCGTAAATAGTGTCAAGAAATATCCTAGGCAGGGTATCTGGTACAAAGCAATAGCAGTATAGAGAACATGGAAGGTCAATTGGAATTATTAATAAAATTTACTTGATAATGCAGTAGTTTTTACATGTAGGAAACATGTGAAAATCAGTGGGAAGAAAATTGACAGATTAATACCCTAGAAGATATGCTTTTATTATTACAGCATATATGACATTCATTTACATTTCATTAAAAAAAAAAGAAACAAGGGATTATATATTTATAAACTAAATTATAACTATAGCGGACCATTACTATAATTAATGGTACAAGAGGATGTTGTGGTAAATCTGTGCTTGTCTTAGCATAACAAGAAATTACATCTGAAAGTGAGTCAGTCATGTTCCATTTTATATATCTGGTGTGTCTCTTTCAATTAGTGAAATAAATGAAGCGAAGGATTTCAGAAGATTTTCTATCACTTGTAAACAGACCTTATAAGAAGTGAAAAAGTTACCCACTAGATGGGATTATATGATTTATATTATATAAAAGGTTAAAAGCACACTGGTATTTGTGTCTACACACCTGTAAAAATTCACTCTAGTTTGAAATGTCATAATATATGTTAGTAGGTAAAAGCTTCTTAATAAAGCATACAACCACCAGGAAGCAGATTCTTTTTTAATATCTGCAAATTCATGATAATGGTGGCAGCAGAAAAACCTACCATACAAGCATCTGGAAAGTTTTAAATTTACATTGAAATGAAAATTACTATTTCAAACTTACTTTGAGGAAATAAATGAACACTTATTTTTACATAAATAAATGTGTTTACTTGTAAGTAAAAAATACCTCATTCACTGCTGTGAATTTGTCAACAGTGAAAATAATACAGAAGTTACTCAATTTGTTGCTTCTGGTCTAGTTCAAAGCACAAATCAATTAAATATCTGTATGACTAAAATTTTCATCTCAATAACTGAGCAATAGCAATTCCAAATAAATGCTAAATACTTGTACTTTCCTTTGAGGTGTTAGAATAGCAAACAAAAGCAATAAATTTTTGCTGGCCAAAATCATCAGGCTAATAGACAAAACACATTTTTAAACCAATTATCTTCTGTAATCCCATATGGCACTGAAAAAAGCAGCTTTGTAAAGAAGAAAACATTTCAGTCAATAGTAAGAAAAGTTAAATTACTAAACAATTAACATAACTCTTAAATTGGGATAACCTGCTCACAGTGAAGGTAAGAGTAAACATCCATGATTAGCTTATCAACTGGTGTCCACTCATGACACCATAAATTCCAAGCAATTCCAAGTAAATTCTAAGTAATGGTAAGGCACACTGCAGACTGTTCACTGCTATTGCAATTGGTGTGTCACATTCTATCAGTTTTTCTGCATAACTGTATTTCAGGGAAAGCAAATGCAATGGCTTACCAAGATGGTGGTGACGATTAAAGAGCGATTGGACAGGGAATCTGTGATGTTTGCTGGTTTTCCTTTCTGATTCTCTGTCATGTTAAGGCCACTCAGTGGATCCCAAGTTCCAACCTATAAAACAGTAAATTACTGGGTAAATTGCCCATTTGTTACATTTCAGCATCTAAAAAAGAACACTTTAAGAAAAAACAGATTGCTACCAGGGGAAAAAAAATGATTGCTAAGAATTATTATTAAATTTTGTTTCATTTTCCTGTCATTACATTTAAAGTCTGCTTATTTAAAATATGCTTAGCAATACCTTAAATTATGTTTTGTGAAGTGTGACATCAGGTGTAAAAATGATATAAAGAATATCTAAAGCTACTCTTAATGCTTAATTTTCCATTTCTCAAGATAAAACACATCTGAAGATAACAGGGAGAAATTAATTTACAGAGAAGAGAGCATTGTCTCTTCAAAAGGATTTACCCTTTTCTGTGATCAGAGAGAACAGCAGGAAAAAATATGTTTTTGGGAAAAAGTAATGGAGAAGACAGGAACAGGCAATAACTTAATTTATTTACAGATAAAACACATGAGTATTTTGACATTTTATACTTCAAAATAAAATCTATAGGTTTTTGATCTAAGTAAGAACATACAAGGTTGTGCTTTAATGTTCAGGTCAAGGACAGATTTACATACTAAGTAGTAAGTAATGAGGCTTATCTGTAACTTATCTGCATTTTCATTCCTATACAATTATAATGGTAAATATAACTACCCATTTTAGAAATCAGATTGTTTGTATTACTCCATTGTCTAGCAAAATCCCCATGAATATGCCTTATTTTGATTTTAGACAAGATTTTCAACATCATTTCAAAAACTAAGTAATATCTATAACACAAGGTAAAGATATTTTAAAACTAAACCTAGACAAAAATTAAACATTTCTATAAGGATTCATTGCAAATGTATGTATGTATGTATGTACGTACATATGTATGTATGTATGTATGTATGTATGTATGTATGTATGTATGTATGTATATAAAAACATGCAATTTTTAAAATTATCTTTTCAACTGAGTCTGGAAAGACTGTTTCTGTACTTTTAAGTGATTTGTTGCCACAGGGCTGTAAAGTAAGTTTAGGATGCAATGTGGTGTGTTTAAAAAGTGTTCCATTTCTAAAACTGAGACTACAGCACAGCATGAATCACTGGATGCTGTAATAAAGAAAAGACAAATTTGGTCTCTTTTTCTACAATTTTCTGTCCCACAGGAATCAATATTTTTTCTGTCTTCCTTGCTTAACACTCAGTTCCAAGAAGTCACTCTTTGGAACTTGGCCATTCAGTACCTCATAAAGTGATCAAAGAATCATGAAGGGAAGAAAGAATATGCGTGTCTCAGAAATACAATTGGAAAATAATATCTAACACATCATTTCAAAGTATTGAAATCAAGCCTTGCTACCAAAAAATCTCTCCTTCATTTACTGTTTTAATACAATCTGATTTAGTGAATTGAAAGGCTTTCAGAAAACACAAAATGTTCAGCCTTGCAGCTTGGCCACAATCAAGAGATTTTAAAAGGGTTGCTAACATTTAATTGCAGCGTTCTGCTAATTATGGCAACCAGAGTGTGTGCTTTACTTCAAAGATGAAACTAGAGTAGAATAACGAGGAATGACAAAGATGAGAACTTGAGCCTGATGCTACATAACTGAAGCTGAATTAATCTCCTCTATGAGATATAACTTCAGGTACACAAGTAGCACAAAAATTTCTGAGGAAACACCAACATCTTATATGATCATTTTCAAATCCTAAATTCATTAAATCATTTGCTTTGTTCAAATTCGTGTTAGTAATTCAAATTTATATTGGCAAAAGGTAAGACGTTGTTAACTAAACGACATCCTCTCCTACTTTTTGACATAGTCACAATCACAAGCAAAAGAATATCAGCTGTTAGAATTTGGATTTTTTCTAACTACAGACATAACCCACTGCAGACCTATAAGAATTATCAACAGCATTACTTTAAAAAGAAACTTCTGTCTTGATAAATTGTTTTATTATTTTTCTAAATTAGATTCATTTTGCTTTTGCTGCTGCTTTTGTTCATCAAAAATCTAAGAAATGGACCAAAAGTTTGAGGTTCAAAATTAGACTTTCTTTGGATTATCTTTGCTGATGAGCTCAAACCCCACAATTTGTACCACAGATTCTTATATGTTACAATGTGTTTAGCTCCCAAATCACACAAATGTATTTTCAAAGCTGCTCCTTACAGAAAATTTGTGCAAAAACAATGCAGCAAGTTATTTTCTATTTGTTTCAGCACATTGTTTTAATTTTTAAGTAGCTTTCTGAAATGAATAAAATTGCCAATGTGTTTTTACTAGAAAAGTTTAAAAGCCAAAAATGAAGAAAAAGTGCATTAAGGTAGTCTATAACCAAAATTCAAACAAGCTACAATTCAACTTATTGCATCACATTTGTTTTAAACAAACTTACAAATTTTCCTAAAAAGTGAAACAGGTACTCATATATACACTTCAGAGAGAACGTTCACACAGTAAATGTATTGTAAATATTGACTGTATTGTCATGCCCTCAATCTCCTATTATTCTTTCCAATTCCCATAAATGGCTTAACTATTCTGAACAGATCATGCCAATCTGAATATTTTAACACTTATTATCCAAAGTACAGGATCCAAACCAGGTGTACCCATGAACATGTGCTCCACAGTGAGACAAAGAAAAATGATAGAAAGAATTAGCTTAGGCAAGAATCAGCTTATTTAAGTTGAAACAATTCCAAGAGCTACTTTCATCAATGACTATCATAGAGTATTCTGTAACATGGTAATTGCAGTGGTCCTCAAGAACATGGAGTGCAATTTCCCAAATTCATGTGAAGCGTTAAAAACTTGCATCCAAACTTTCACGTATTTAACTTCCAGGTATCTATCCAGGTAACTATTCCAGGTTACTGCAGTCCCTCAAAACCAGATATTCCCACCCAGCTGGACTTGCCCACCCAGCATCACCTTGTAGCTCTGCAGGCTATGGAGGCCTTGACTCTGTGTAAGAACTGTTTAGCAATTGCTCAAACACTCCTGTGTTATCAATGCTGTTTTCAGCTCAAATCCAAATCACAGCACCATAAAAGCTTATATGAAGGAAATTAACTTTGTCCTTGCCAAACCATCAAAATATTTCACCATCCCCCCAAAAAAGAAGCACTGTACACTCACGGAACATAAATTGTGCTGAGTTTACATGCGCTCTAGAGCGCTTTACAGAGATTCAGTCTCATGAGATGCTAGTCCCAAAAATTCAGTAGCTTTCTTACTTCGCTATGTTTCAAAAGCGATTTATCTTCATGAATAGATAAGTATACTTTCAAGTATTATTCTTTTTGATTTTTCTTCAAAGTTCTCCTGAGAAAAATAACATTCTTTTTGCTCTGAGTCAATCAAAACTGTGAATATGACTCACAGTGAAGTGCCACAAGCATTGTATTAGGAAGGATCATTGCCTTTCTGCAGTGCTACCCACTGACTAAGCAGTCAAAACTGTGCTCAACTCTCAAAGATTTTTCAAATTTATCTATACCTTCTTTATTTACTTTTGTGGAGTAATTAGCAGTAGTGGTGATTACATCAAGAAAATAATTTTACTCCATTAGGAATAATAATGTATCTTCATATTTCTGTATTTCCCATTTGCAAATTGCTTAATTTATTTTCCTTTCTTCATTAATATTAATATTCATGTCTTCTTTGCCAAATATAACATAAATAACAATACTTTAATACTTCTGGATCCCGCAGATTTACTATGTCTTTCTTTTTATTTTCCCTCGCTTTTTTTCTCCCTTCACCACCCTGTGAAGGTTTCTGAGCAAGGCTTCAAGCCAGTTGTAACATCTCTTATTCAGCTTCTTCAGTGACAAATTTTCATATCAAAAGCAATATTAAATTCAGGTATTTGTTATCTCCTTCAAGTATAAAATAATTTTTCCTCACAATGCAGCCTCAGTGTAAAGACTGATTGACTGCAATTTAAATTATAATTTATTACGCTGGAGTGTCACAGTTTTGGATTTTCACTGTGCTTAATCATGAACAGTTTCAGTCTGTCCAAAGTAACTGTAATAAAATTTTGTGGTTTATTATATTAACAGCGCTCCAATAATCTCTTAATTTTGTCATGTTCATCTTACAAGGAGCTATCATTTTTGGCAGACATGAAATTTTATTTGGAAACACATACTTCTTATTGACTGATGCCTGATTATCACCTCTCATTCAAGAGTTTCAGGAACAAGTATTTTATGTAAAAGCTGAGATCACACATAGCATTTTTTTTAAAATCAGTGAGGAATTGTTCTGTTTTCCCTGACTTCAGCAGTCATTGAACTTATAACACATGATTTAGGTAGTTTCCCAGTTATACTGGTTATACTAACAGGCAATTTATCTAGGACATTTTTGTACAAAATCTAAGCTAAAAAAAAATGTCTTCTAGCAATTCTTCACAATAAATCTTTTTTTTTCCTATCCATCAATATTTTTCTCTTCAGGGATTACATCTGAAATTGGTGAGCTAAACTATTGTCCTTGACAAGAGAAATATTTCCCCCCTATTTGGAAAGAGGTTAGAAGAGATAATAACAGTTTACAGTCTGGAAACATGGCATAAGAATTCTGTGCACCATAATATGCATCTCCCCACCTTTTCTGATCCCACAAGTGGGAGGATGTACAGAAGAAAAGGAAAACAAAACCTGTTCAGCAACTCTTACCACATAGACAGAGATGTCTGACAAGATGGTTTGGGAAGAACACTGAAAACATACCAGATAAGGACAAAGATGCAAAAAGGCTCCTGAAGGAAAAAGTGAATAGACAGAAAGGGCATGGAAAGAGGTTAATAGGTACAAGGGAGAGGGATTAGATGGAAAAGGAAACAGGCAAGGAGGATCTGGGAGAGGGGGGAGAGGGAGAGGGATAGGAAGAGAGAGAGGGAGAGAAGAAGTAGCAGAAAGAAGGAGACAGAAAGATGGAGTGGACATGTGGAAGGAGGCCGGGGACTGAGAGAAGGGTGACTCATCACCACTTTAACAGAATTAAGTCTTGGAGGAAAAAATCCTCTAAACTTTGAGACAGCTCTTTTAAATAAAAGAACTGGCTAAAATGTACTTCTTCAACTAGGAAGTGTCCTGCTCCAAAATTTAATTATTCACTCTGGATTCGAGAAGAATAGGTTTGCATTCTTTCAGAATAATGAAGTTCTGTTCAAAGAGAAACATTTCTCTGTGGGCATTGATTAATCTTTCTCAGTAAAATACACCATATGTTTCATATGTTTAGTAAGCAATTCAATCGAATGTGCATACACTTGAATTTTCCTTTCCCTAATCTCATCTCCTTGCACTCCAGAAAAACTGCTCTGATTTTGCTCATATAGAGTAACTGATTCTTTCTGCTCGTTCCAAAGATTGCCAATACTTCTTGGTGAAAAAATCATCTCTTCCACTTATCACATGACCAAAATAAGACATGAAGGAAGCAAAAGTATCTTCCTTTTCTATGAAAATCTTTCTATGCAGCTCAAGCACATACTGGGCTTTTTAATATATCGTTATTTTCAAAAAGTACTTCTGTTTTTGTCTCTTATTTAACTTTCAATATAACTCTTTCCCAAGTTCCTTTTTTCTATTATGTATTTTAGAGTACTACTGTATTTCCTGTTGAATTTTATTGTCTTCCATATTTCTCTGTAGACCTTTTTGCTTTATCTCTATATTTTCACTGATGTATATTGTATTGTCAACTGAGTGCATTGTCAACTGAGATTTTATTTTCCAGAAATCTCATGTTGTTTTGCGGTTCCCAAATGTCACCTAATGTTCTTAAAGCCATCCTAAATTACAAAGACTTCCTTTCCTCATTTTCAACACTTGTCACTTACATGCAAACTCTTCAGCCACTGCTGACTTATTTAGCTATTACCATGACATTAATTCTTCCATTTCTGCTTCCAGTAAAAAAGACAGCTTGCACTGTACCTATTCTGCTTGTACACAATACTGATTTGCTTTTCAAGTCTAGTCATTCTTTTCCCTGGGTAAGTTGCCTGAGCTCACTTCATGGGACACTTCATAGGAGAAATCTACTGTAAGTGTATTGCTGAACATTTTAAAATATAATTTAGTTCTTGAATCACAGGTTTTCCTCTGGACAACAAAAATGTTATTACCTATGTAAGAGTTTCAAGACAAGCTCATGGTTTCTGACCCTTTACAAATCTTCCCAGTAAGAGAAAATTAATATTATTCCAAAGCTAGTCTTGGGACAAAATTTTGGGAAAATATGTTGTTTATTCTATCTTCTCCATTCAGCGATTTACAGAAGAAAGAAAATGCTAATCTGCAGTGTAGCAGTGTGATGTCATAGTTGGTCTCAGGTGGCCCTGCCCTTTCCCAGGTGCCCATCACCTTCCTTCTCCCCACCCCTGACCCCTGCTGGTGCTGTCTGTCAATCCTGGCATTCCAGAGGGGCATCGAGTGATTGGCAGAGTTCAAAGGATGCCCTGCATCCCTGGGGGCCATTGGCCCACCCAGGTGTCCCTTGCACCTGAGACCTGCCCACCCTGCACCTGGTTGGTGGGATCCCTGCTCCTTCCCTCCCTCTCTCCTTAGGCTTAAAAGTGCTAGCAGCCATGTGGTTGGGGATTCTGTTCGTAGCTGTTACCAGGTTCAGAAGCCTGCCATGGGAATAAACTCTGGATCGAACTCTCTAGCAGAATCCCCTCCTTTCCTTCACCATTGGCCTTAAAGCATCTGCACAGAGGTAAATCAGAGCTCTGCCTGTCTGGCCATGTCCCTAGGGCCAGCTGAGGCTTCCAAGAGCCAGAGGTGTCTCTGAGGGGAACACCGCAGTTGCCGCCTTTCGGCCAAGCAGCAAAGGCTGGACAAGCCCAGACAAGCCCCATCTGGACATATATTGGAAATTATTTCTATATTGCAGTATGGTCCCTTCCCTTAATTTCTGTTTTTATTTGTGCCCACAATTACCAGCTTGGGGCAATAGCTGATAGAACTTGATCTGAAGATGAAGGAAAACATAGCTCTTACAGAACACTGAACATCAGATCTAAATGCAAACATCAAGACAGATGCCAGTTGCAAAACCTTTGTCTGCTGGTCACAACAATGTGAGACACTGTAGCTTCCTGCAATTGTCTCTTCATGGTAAGGTGGCTGGAGGGAAGATGATCTGATTTTGGATCACGATGGTGTCATATAAGCAGGCCAAATATCTGTACATGCTTCCTGAGCTCCTAAGTTCAAATTCAGACAACACTAAGCTATATGGAAAGAGCATTTCCCAATTATTTTTTCTGTCACTCCACTTCTGTAGCAGAAACATTAATGTCAGAAGAGAGCTAAACCACTGAGGATACCAATTCTTAACTTTTTAGTACCACTTATAGAGATACTGAGTTGAGAGCAGGTATACTGTTTTACATAAAACAAGAAATACTATTGTAAATGTTTTTAGGGGGTAAGTTTTGTTTTGTTTTGTTTCCCACTTCCTTACAGGCAAATGTCTTACACACCTTTTCAAGACCCTCTTCCTTGAGGCTGATGACATCCAAATCAAAATCTGTCCTTAAGCCATTTGTTTTGTTGAAAGTTATCCTGCCTGTGAGACCTTCCCAGTGGGCCTGTGAAGAAAGAAAAAACAATTTCTAGAAATAAATACCTCTTCCTTTATTTTTTTTCTCAGAAAGAGCAAACTAATCCTGTCAAAATGGGATCATTAATTATTCATTTTATGTAAATAATTTACCTTGCGGCTGATTTTTTGTTTTAAATATTTTGTATTTAGTTTTTACTAATGAAATCAAACTTTCAGTCTTCATAGACAATTTTTTAAACTTTCCATATCAGGCAATAGACTCTTCTAGTGAACAAGATAAAAAGTTGGGGTTTTTTTCATTCCTCCGTCATTCATGCATGCATTTCCCCTTCTGCTTCCCTACATACCTCCCCCTCCCCAGTCCCCAAGCTTCAATCTGTTTCATTAATGCTGGACTTCATCTTTTTTCTCAGGAAATTTCATTCAAATAAAAGCTTACTTTTGGAAGATGCTGATTCCCCTGAAACCACACTGAGAGAGCAAAAATTGAGGTCAGTGAGCCAGCCTTCCTAAGCTTATTCCTCACTTTTAATATAGTGCAATAGCCTCATTTTTTTTTTTTTTTATAACTTAAAGTCTACCCTAATTCTGAAACTATACAAAGTAGGAGAGAAAATGTGGGAAATAAAATTATTATTGGTTCCTAGAAGGAACCCATATTGGAAAAAAAAATACATTCCACTGCAAATGATTCTCCTCATCATACTATTTTTTATATCTAGATTGAGAAACACTGTATGAGGAGCTACAGTATGGGAAATTTGAATAGTCTGCAGTGTTCACCTTAAATCTTATAGCTTTACTGTCCCTATCTGTCAGTATTGAAACAGCATCTTGGGTAATCAAGGAGACATATAGTAATTCACTATAGAAAATTAAGAAAAAAAATTAGTTTTAACCAGGAAGTAAAATTAATTCCTAGCCCCTTTAAACTTATGCCAGTATTTAGTTGCTGGATTTCTCATAACCAGTCTATGGCTTAGAATTTCAGGTGTTTGGGTTTTTATGCCACAAATGCTCCACACAGACCCAACTATCTACAAATATAAGTTTTATTTAGAATGCAGTTATTTCACCTTTCCAAATATTTTAGTTCCAAGTAATACTTCAGGAAAACCCTCTTCCAAATAAAAATGCTGTCTTGCTTGTTAAACTCCTTATGCATAATAAGATGAGAGACAACCATCTACTGAAAAAATAACCAAATGGAGTGAAAGCAAAAGAAAATGGGAATTGGGAGGAAAGAAAGCAGGGGAGCAGGACCCTCTATGAGTGACTTACCTCCTTGATGAGGCTCATGAAGCGTGTCCCAAAGCGCCATGGCTTGTGGCGGTTGCACTGCAGCGAGCTGACGGTCATCTGCGGGAACTGCTGGACCGCCACCGACACCACGTGGACCGCGTCGTACATCAGCGCCGCGTCCGTCTGAAACGACAGCGGCACCAGAACCGTCAGCGCTCGGCCAACGCGCGAGACGGGCCAGCGCAGAGAGAAGGAAACAACAAATTAGCGCTGCTCCTTCTGCTGAAGGGAAAATAAAATGGTCCTGTTGCTTGTGCAGCGCCGTAAAATGTAGGCTTGTTGCCATGTCATACATGAGTTATGTCAGGATCTTCAGGCAGTCTTAGCTTTTCTCTTTTTAATGCTGCAAAAAGGGCTCAAATAGATACTTTTCAGGATCCTGCGAGTACACTGGCATCTGATACTCAAGTTACTTTAAAAGGCAGTACGTTAGGGAGCTATATAAATCACTGTGTGCATGTTTGATTCAAGCTGGTTATTTTCATGAGTGATGCAAAAGAAAAAAGGAAATAAGTTGAGAAAACCTTAGCTATAAAGCAAAGTACTGGCTCAGGAAGTAATTTTTTTTTTGTTTTGAAATTACAGACAAGATTCCATCCCAACAGTACTCAATTGAATCATTAATAATTTTTAATGTGCATCAGTTCAAATCCCTACAGCAGAACTAATCAGTATCTTCAATAAATCTGAGGTAGATTAGAATTACATCAAAATGCACATTAATTTTAATAGTTTTCATGTCCCATCCTAAATAAATAGACCTAGACATAGTGTTTGCCAAAAAATGTTGTATTAGCAAAGGACAAAGACAGCCTCTCAGTACACACTATCATGCTGTACATGAAAGTGATATCTCTCTCCTACTCTCCTTGATAAACAGGGGCCTGGTAAGCTTTGGAACCAAAAGCACAAGAGAACCTTAGATTCAGCTGGTGGAAATGAGTGCTACGCCATCTGCTCAGCATACCTTAGAGAAAAAGGACCTATTTCCCCTTCTCATTCACGTAATTAGTGAGCTGTGAAATTAGTTCTTTAATGGATAGGAAACCTGGAGATTATTGCACTTGTCACAATACAATACAATGCAATACAAAATGAGCTTATATAGTGCCTTGCATGCAAAGGCATCTCGAGGCTCTTTACAATAAAACTAAACATAAAAATGCAAAAATATTCTACCATTATAGCCCATAAGCTACTGTTAAAGAGAAAAATACACACTCACATTTAAATGGCTCTCCCAAGGAGAGATTTCAGGATTCAAACAGAAATAAATCCTAATTTCAAAAAAGCCAGCATAAGAGGTTTCAATGATCTCAGGCTCCAAGCAGTTTATGCAGGGGCTCCAAATCAGTCAGAAAATATTTTTGCTGCCAAATTGTTCATTATCTTCAAGGCATTAAAGTGCTTTTAAGGCAAGCTGATATTTGACAAGGAGGCAGTGAAACACCAAAAAGTTGGAATGACATGCTGAGTAAGCGTCATGAAAAGTTTAATATTCTAGAAGCAAGACTTGGCAGTAGTTGAAGTCTAGACAACAGCTTTTTAAATAAGTACAACACATAAATCTGACTCAGAAATGCAAACTGGTTTTTAAATCAGTTTAATTTCTAAAACCGTAGTCCTTGTACCAATGAAGGAAAGTAAAAATTGCTATGAGACTTTAGCAAAAATATCCCACAAAGAAGCAATCAGAAATTCAACACCAGCACCAGCTGATTAATTAGATGCAAATTTGGAAGCAGAACTGTTAAGACTCGTCAGAAGGAATCAAATGGACATTATGCCAGATGCAGAACAACATGGTTTTCTGTCTAATTCTATAAGACACTGAAATGGGAATCTATAGGATGACGAAAAACACCCAAAGATGTCAAAGGCACAAGATAAGCTCCAGCAGATATTTGTTGTGAGGCGCTGGAACGGGTTGCTCAGAGATGTTGTGGATGCTCCCACCGCTGCGAGTGTTCAAAGTTAGTTTGAATGGAGCTCTGAGCAACCTGGTCCATGGCAGGCAGGGTTGGGGTTTGATGATCTTTAAGGTTCATTCCAACCCCTTAACATTCTATGATTCTGAAAACATGTTGTCAAAATCTATTCATCAAAGACAAAGCAAATAAGGAAGAAAATGCAATAGTGTCACATCCATAACTCAGTTGACAAGTCCCGTCCTATCAGATGGATAAATCTGAACCCGTATCTACCATTTAGCGCTGACAATAATATAAAGTTACAAACACATCACAAATTAAGTATATCTAGATTTTCTTGGAAAGACAAACGTTGCTAAAATTCTTTTGAGAAGTCTGAACAGTTCTTAAAATATTCTAGAAGAAAATGTCCCATTAAAACTAAAACAGAAGTAAAAAATTAACTTTGATACATAGTATTCTTATTCTCTAATCAGTTTTGTATCCAACTGAATTGGCTCCTTAAAAATTTTAATGGCAGGTACTGTACAGTTCACTTAATGCACAGCATGAGTCAAGCTTATTTTGTTGATTAGTAAAGTATGCATAGACTTCATTACATTTTAGTTCTTATGCTACCTTTACCTGCATATTTTCTGAATAATACTTCTACAGTAAGTAGAATAGCTTATAATTTTTACATGCAGCTCATTATTCTCTTCAAGATCATCTTTGTGTTTCTATCTTTAGTCAGTAAACTTTAATCCTTGTGAGGTAAATCCAACTACATTTAAAAGGTCAAACTGTTCATAGCATTTTGCTTAGTGCATGATGGTCACTAATGTATTCTGAAAAAAATTTGTGCATTAATTAAAATGATTCTTATGTTCTTTCAAGTGTGACTTCCTTAGCTGCATCAAGAATGAAAAGCAACTGCAAATGCTCACAAACGTATACCTCCACTTGTTTCCTAGGTGACCATGACAATAGTATTCAATAAATGCATAGAAGTGAAAGAACACTTTCACATTTTATTGACATAGTCCTTGAAAAGGTGTGAACACATTAAAAGCAATTTATATAAAGTCTCTTATCCATTGTGAAACTTATTTCATCATATAGAATAAATAGTTTCTTTCTTACTGGATTTCAGATCATAGTATGATCTGAAACAAACTTAATTCAGACTGAATGTGGTCACTGGTTTAAGTGTTTACATACCCATTTCATACTGCAACAAGTTTTTCTTGCTAAGCTTGTATTTACAGCACTTGGCCTTCCAAGACTTTAGAACAGAATGAGAATGTTGCATTCCCATTTGGCAAAAGTAGTATAAGTACACAAGGCAGGGCATGTTCCATACAGAATGAATTTTCCATTAGCCCTTAAAAACTGTATTTTATTTCTTACACAAGATTAATGCCTGGGATAGAGCACTGGATGCAAAGTCAGGTTGTTGGATTAGGGGTTTTTTTTACTCCCAATGTATCTATTCATAGTCAGGTTTATGAAGGACAGAAATGACGTAGTATAATTTGGAGAGTAAGAACAGCCGTTCTTCTTTAATCTAAGAGCCTGAGCAAGTAGTAGGTATTGCAGGTACAATGAGCAGGACAGCTTAATCAAATCTCCTCCCTCCCAGCATAATTGTTTTAGGGAAAAGGAACATTACTTAGTCATCATTGCACAATAAGATTTTGCAGCGGAATACTTACTCATTTCAAAACCATCAAAAATGTCCTATAATCACCTTAGCCTATGAGCAGTACTTCTCCTTTGATAATTACTTACTCTTCTCTATTTAGTGACAATTTAACACACAATACACAATTATTAGCTAGAAAACCTTGAATAAATGGAATATTTCATAAACAAACAAAAAACTTCCACTTTTTTGTTCTACCACCTGCCTTTGATTTTTCCCCATATTACTCTTGTATTTTAGGTTATTTCCATTGTGACCACAGTGAACAGAAGAAGCCCTCTGTCCAAGGTCTTTTTTTATTATCATTATTTTCCTTTGAAGAGTGATTTTCTCATAGAAGCTTCCTCTGCTTTCTTTCTTTTGAACAACTTAAAAAACTTTATGTGCAAAAAGTCTGATGACACTTAGAAGTCAAGAAGCTAAGACTACCTACAGTGCAGGAGAGGTCCTCATTACTGGCACTATTACCTCCCTTAAAGTTTGTCCTGTTTGACAAGAAATTAAAAAGTTGAATTTAAAAATTACTGTATATAAACTACAGAAATAATGATGGGTTACATATAAAATAAGATTATTTTTTACATATAAAAATCTGTAGTTCCTTTATTATAGAGTCTACTAATGCTTGATAAGAAAATTTTAAGGGCTAGATCTCGAATTTTGTTAGGACAACATGATTTTAATCCATGAAACAGAGTAACTAGTAACATAGGAACTTTTTCCCCCAAATTCCCCCAAATGCTAACATCATTCTACTTAATTCACTTCATATTCTTGATCAGGTGCCTCCAAACTCTACTTTCAAATCTACCCTACAAAGAGATTTTTCAAGAAGGTCCAGAAAAAAAGATTAATATTGAAGAAAGAAATTTTTCTTTGTCAGAAATGAAGCATGAATGGAAAATATTACAAAACAAACAAAAAAAGCTCTTATAAAGCCAATAGGAGTAATTTTATCTTACTCATAAATGTGTAATTTGTATTAGGCTTAAATATCTTTAACAACCATGAGAAGAACTTCTGCACAAGCCCATCAACAAAAGACTTTTCAGTTAGATGATGCCTGACAAATGCAGGACTATGCACACAAATTCCAGAAACCAAACATACTACTACTACTCACAGAAAGCTCTCCCACACTCAAGGCAATTACAACAAGTGAATGAAATTAAGAAGAAATGGGTTGCAAAACTAGTTCCTCCCCTCCTCAGCTAATAAAATCTATTGCCCCTGAAATCATTTCACTTAATTCTCACTTGCTAACACATCCCACAAAACCATTTTGCTAAGTGAGATTTAATAAATCTTTCAGACTGCAATTAAATTTTACTGTTTTATGAACTGTTAAATTGCATTGTATTCTTAATAATGCTCATGTTTTCTTACTTCTTGACACATTCCTAGTTCCACTCTAGGGTACAATTATGAAAAAAGTACAGATGTGGCTTTTCCCCCCCCCAAAAATGCATTCCAATAGGGAATAAGATACAAGCATCAGTAAGCTATAAATAATGTTCATCAAACTTTTAAAAAAATCAGATTTTTTTCCTAAATACTCTAGTATTTTAAACAATACATAGCTGAATAAATAATTTTTTTAACTTTTTGTGGTCTAGTGAATTTTAACAAATGGTTGGTTTACAGTGACTTTAAGCAGAGACAAAACAGGTGCAAATTATTTTCCCCATCTCCAAAATACTTAACATCCAAACAAAGCAAATTATTTATTTCAAATATTATCAAAGAAGACTTTACACTAATAAAAATTCTTTAACTTTTTTAATCTAGAAAAAGTGAACTACTCAGGTAATGTTATGTTTTAAAGTGTAATTTTTTCTTACACAAAAAGGAAATAGAAAAGAAAGAATTTCCACTTTTGCCTCAATGCCTCCTAGTTTGATGTACAATTTGAATTGAAATAGCAAAGTGGAACATGAACAATGACAAATTTTTAGAAAATGCCAAGAGAAGAAAGGAATAGGAAAAGCATTCCAAATGATAGTGATATGGTTTCCACAATTCTCGTCATTGCATTGTCATTATATAGGAAAGAATTCTTTTATTGACAGAATAAGCACATATTTCCTGATATAAAAGTTTGAAGTGGCAGAATATTTTTCACCTCTCAGAACATTCTTAGACAGTAATGCCATTTAATAGAATATTTAGGGGTTAAGAAACTGGAAGTATATGAAAATTAGTTAGGTGGGTAGCCACTCATTGCAGGTGGAACTTTCACAGACCTTGAAATTTTGTCAGAAATAGACACAGAAAATCTGTTTAGCAAGTAGTTTATACACGTTTCCCTGAAATAACAACAGCAGAATTATTTCTCCCATCTGCTTGATCTTTGATTAAGACCAGAATTTCATTTTAGCAAATAAAGGTTTAGAATATAACCTGAAGTGAATAGAAAAATTTTGAGTTATTTTTTCTGACAAGGAGGCCTTGTCATTCTTGTGAAGCAAGAGCTTAAATCTTAATTATGACAGAAAATTTCATTTAAGGGAATAAGAAATGTTAAGGAAACCTCTCTCTCTGACCAGTCACTCACACCACCTGAGCTGGGACAGAAGTCCCCCTGCAGCCACACCACAAATCATTCAACCTATATGGTGATCTGCATGTATCTAGAATAATGGAATGAACACCAACGTAGTGGCAATTTGGGCATGGGGAGAGGAGAGGGAAGTAAAAAATATATATTTCTAATCATATTTTTTTGAAATGTATTTCTCAGATATTCTACTTTCTGTGATTTGATCCTGTAGATGTCTCATCATGTTCATAAATTCTACTAATTCAAGAATAAAATTACCTTCAGTGTATTGCTTGCAATAGCAAAAGGCAACTGACAGCATAAAGCTTTGCAAAATGGGCTTATAATATAAAATTAGCAACAAGATGTTATGATGTTTCTATTTAAGGTCTATAGTTTTATATAAGTTTCTACATATCCTTAAAAATTAATGTAACATTTCCGGATCAAAAATATTCTGAAGTACTTTCTCAACCTTTCTTCTGAACTTTAGAAATTATGGTATCATCTGTAATTTGTTTTTGGGTTTTTTTGGAAAAAAATACCCCATTACATTCTTATATCCCTTAGGGACAGATAGAAAAACCTAATTACAAGGAACAATGGGTCATTATTTAGTCTTTGGTAGTCTATTTCCTTTCATCTGTTCTCAAATTCGAAAAATCAATATGATTGTGATCACTGCAACTCCATCAACCACATCCACATTAAAGACCTGTCTGCTACTATTATATTAGCTCAGCATTCAAGACTTATCACATGAAAACTCCTTCTGCATGAACAATTCATCACTAATTACAGAAAGATCTTAGCATGCACAGTGAACACTTTTGTACACACACACAAAAAGAAGGTACACCTGGCAATGGAAATGAGAGGCACAAAGCTAGTATAACACAGAGATTAAATGTAAATCTGATCAAAAATAGAGAGAAAACCCCACACATTCCAAAGAATGAATATCTAAATATTCCATTTGTGTATCCTGTAAAAATAGTACAACGTTCGAAGATTTCAGACCTTTCACATCTTCAAATTTGGAAGGTAAAATGACGAAAAATAAATGTGTATTGGTGATTTTGAAGGCAGATAAAAGAGTTATGAGTATTCATAATAAATGTTCTTCTCTTGCTTTAAATTTCTCTTCTTTTAGAAAGGGCTAATGATACTGAGTTTATTATCTTCAGCAAAAAAGATGATTATATGTACAGCATTGCAAAGTTCAGGTTTGTAGGAGAAAACAAATTGTTAAGCAGCATAAAAAATAACTAACCCATGAAATAATATACATTTATTTCAAAACAGAATTCGGCTTTATGCCAGTCTTTTATAATTCTTTTATTAATTTATGTCCTATGGCTCTGTTCTAAATAAGTAATATTTTTTTTTCTTTTGAACTAGCATCCCCTTAAAATCAGTACTACCTAAAGAAAAAGGTATTAAAAGACACACTGCTGGCCTGTGATTTACAAAAACAATCTTTTTTTAGATTTTAAAAGTAGGCAATTTATGTGGGGATTTTATTGTCTTTGAATTGTTTAGAGGTTTAGAGTTTTTTTGTCTTGCTCTGTTTCATTTGAGAAGGATTTCTATTTTTAGATTCTTCACTGTCTTTTTCATAAATCTTTGATCAACTTGTCTGTTATATGCAGATGATAGTCTAGACAGATTACAGAAAATCAAATTGATCTTGCAATATTACTCTTTTTTTCTTTGCCAGTGTGCTTCCACCAACTGCCTTTCACTGTATAATTACTTTTTCATTTCAAGGAAGTTCTCTGTTAATTAATATTTACTTTAGAAAAAAACATTTTATCATGTTATGATGCTAGTTGTAATAATCAGATTTTCATAAATTGTTGATTCCAGCCTTAGAGAGTAGACACAGAATTAAATACATTGACATATTTGCATTAGACACGTTTTGATTAGAATCTGCTTACAGTAAGGCAATTTATTCAGTGATTGAAAAGCTGCATTCTGATTTGTGACACTACTTTTCTGGGCTATCTTCTAAAATTGCCCTCACAAAAGCAGCTATCATTGACTATTATTCTAATATATTAGCTCACAAAAATTTAACTAATTTAAGAACAGCTTCAAACTGTGGTGGTTCAAGCAAAGCTGAGTAAGTTTTAATGGGATCCTCCATGGCTAATGAAGAGAGGTGCCTTGACAATGAAAACTTATTTGAAATTTTAGGTACTTAGATACACTTGAATAGTAAAGCACACAGACATTAAAAGTATATTAAAAATACGGCTATACAAATAAACAAAGTAAGATAAAGAAAAATTGTTTTGTGGGGTTTATGCATATGAATTTCTCAAAACTTACTATTCACCTGTAATAATTCAGTGCTAGAAGAAATATAAATTTATTAATCAGAACTCAAACTGATATAGCTATCATGTTAGCTAACGTCTTAGCATTACAGATGCTCCTTTGGTGAACATAAGAACCAACTACAGTCTTCACAGTGATCAGGGATTTTTTTAATATATATTAGAAACTTGGTACATTCAATAAAATTTGTAGCAATATACAGAATTCAAATTCACAGTGATCCATCCTGAAAATTTTGGAACTCTCTCTAAGCACAGTTCACTTTCAAAGGGGTATTTATATCTTAAAGCCAACTGATAGTATATAATTTTCATAATTACTAAACCAAAAATAGGAATTGAAAAAACCGAATATTCTTCCAGCTTTTCTCAATACTCCATCAGGATTCTATCCATCAGGGTAACAGTCAAATTACTTCACTGCATCTAAATCTACATTTAAAAATAAAAATGTGCCCAAGCTTATGCAGAAGTTTTAAGAACTTCTTTGCATGTCTCTGACTAATCTGGTGAGAATTAATTATTCCTGAAATCTACATGTACTTCTTAAATATACTTAAGTAAGATTTCATACCATTTATCTTATTTTTCAGAACATTGCCCATGTCTGAAATTGCAGACTGTAAGAAACAAGAAAGAAGAGAGAAGAGAAAGAAAATCAAGGAAATATAGAAGTATTTAACCTCAGTATCACAAGGAATCCTAGTTTTCTCATTCATACTCACAAACAACTCTCCTGACCAAATGGCCTTTGACAGATGGAGCAATACATTAGTCTTGTCTCTAAAACTATATGGAAGAGATTATTGATCAGATATGGAAAATTTGCAGGAAATAATATAATATTTTTATGCTCCCTGGATAGAGAGCAAACTCAAAATATTGTGTCACAAAATTAAAATCACAAAGGATCATGTTTCACCTAGATGCCTAATGTTATGGTCTAATCCAAACAGGCTGTTGTGCAAAGACTCCTACACAGAAATAAACTCAATCAAGTTAAAAATTTTATCGTCTCATTTTCTTCATCTTGTAGTTCCTATAAAAATTTTCATGGACAGTGGAATGATGCATATTCACAGAAGTAAAATTGTTTTTCCTGAAGCTGTTACTTCAGGAAAATGTAACTGAAAATGTTAATTTCGGCCCTTGATAAAAAAATTCCAGATATCATACAGCGCAGTAAATGTCATGGCTGTTTAGAAAAACCTTTCCTGACTGGTCATGAATAGGTCAAGGCAGCAGGCAGCACACAAATGATATCTGCAAGACAGTAGTTTCTTCCTTTTAACGTGATTATCTATTTCATCTCCTATTCTAATGAAATTGGGAAGGCCCGAGTAATCTAAAGCTCAAAAGGTAGCTATTTTAAAGTCTCAAAGTTATTAGCAGTTGATTTCCTTACAATTTTTAATGCAATATTTAATTAAAAGTGCAACAAAAAATTATCCAGTTATAAAAATCACAAAAAGCCTTTGAGTTTTCAAGGAGGTAGAACTATTTCCAATTTGTCAGAAAGAAAGCAATGTCAGAGAATTATTTCTGCAGAGAATTAGCTCTGCATGAGTTCTTTATACTGAAATATCTGGGAAGAACCAGTCCGTCAAAACAGTGTAGCAACTTCAGAATCTCAATCTCACAGAGCTCTAGTTCACCAAAAACTGACACAGGAACAGTGAAATTTGGCACCGGAGCCAAATTAGTAGGACAAGACTGCCAAAGCATAGGTAGGAAGCACCTTTTAATCACTTCTCAATTCTCATAACTTCTTATTATTTTTTCCATAGAACTGCTAACTTTCTAAATTATGTGGAAGAGTTTTCCTCTTGCAAGTGTGTTTTCACAAAGAAGCTGAAGTATAAGAGTCTTCTTACATAAATATTTAGCTAAATTAATTTGATTGAAATCAAATGCTTTTAACAGGCTTGTTTTGATATTTTAATATTTTAATCTATATTATTTACTTTACTTTCTCTATATGGCTTTTTATATGTCTATTTTTGCTTTTGTCTGTCACCAGAAAAAAAACCAACACTTGCCCACTCATTTCCCTCTCATTAAGATTTGTTCTCACAGTAATTTTTGAAGGCTTCCTTACTGTGAAATACTTTCCACAGATTTTACTTTTGAACAGCAGTGAGCTTTTGAAGTGACTCTCCTGATGTGCGACACCACAGAGCAGTGCTCTGGTTCGCATCATGGAGAGGTCTCATAATGCACAGGCTCTCTTAAAACAAAATTCACTGGAAGATGTGATTGAGGGCTGTACTTTATGTGCTCCATCTGCTAATTGGCTTTGTCCAAGGAATGGACTAGCAAGAGTCTGGGAGCAAAGTAGCTGGAAATAGAAGAGTATGAAATAAGAAGTGTCAGGTTCTTGGCACCAACAGCTTTGCTTCATGAGGCTGCCTCCAATGGGCCTTTTCACTTGTTATTGTAGCCATGTCATAATTAAACTCCAGTGATCACTTGAGAAAATCTGGTGCCAACTTCAGGTATATTCTCTTTTGTTACTATTCTGAAAATAGTAGTCTTATCTTCATGCCATCCTAATTCAAGGGTGAAAATCCTGACCCTGTTTACTCAAGGAAAAGAAAAACACCTCTGATTTGAAACAAACAAATAAAAACTTTCTGCCCTGAAAGGATGGTGTCTACTCATTTAAAGTATGAAGAAAGGAAAAATAATAAAGCATTTTCAACTCTACAAATATGAAGAATGGAGAAGCAACGTGTATATGCAATTTATTTATAGAAGATAATAGCTTTTTATAGTGGTCAATAGAGGGTTGGTTTGGGAGTCATTTGTCAGACTGCACAAAAGCCTAAGAATTGAAGATGGAAATGGTTGCCTTTGGCTCTAACTGTTAAAAATCAGTTATCAATCTTCATCTAAGTCTTCAAGGAGCTTCTCTTGGTGAGCAATCGATACTGCATTTGCCACAATAGCTCATTTAATTATTTTCATCCTAAATATCCTGTCAGCAGGGGGAAGTCTTCCTGATTTTAATTAATTTTGAGATCATTGATTTTTTTGCCTTTTCCTTTCCTGTGGTTACACATGGAGACACAAAGGCACAGACACACTCTTTTAGCCTTCAGGCTATGTAAGATGTATGACAAGTCCTTGGTGAAAACCCTGCATATAACTGTAGTATACCTAGGTGACATGCAGCTTTACTTTTAAATCTTTAACCTTCAACTGCTGCAAATGAGCCTCTGGTATCTAAACGTAGTTGGGCAAAACAGTAAATTGAAAAGCATGTTTGCTGAATATTTTTCAATTAAATAATCTTTAAATCAATAGTCAGTAAGGATATCAGAGCCACAAGCCTGCTATAATTTACAGAGCAACACAAAGACAGAAAATGGAAGTCAGACAACTGAAAATAGTAGTGGAAATCATGAACTTACATTCTATTTGTAATTAATAAAGATGTTGTACTGATGGATATCATTAACACCCAAAATAAGAGTGCTTTAGGCTCTAGAGTGCTATGTCACATTTCCTCTGTGCTAAATAGTAGAAACAAACAAGACAGAATGCAAGTCATTCAGAACAGTCTTAAAATTTGTAAAACCCAAGATCATAACAGAAGTTAAAGAAAAAACATTTCGTCTGTACACCTAGAGAGAGAATGATGCATCTTCTACATGAGAATCCTTGCTTCCCATTCTCAAAGAAAACTGTTAACCCATTGTATATGGGTGAGATGATTGCTCTTGGGACCCCCAGTAAAAGCCTGGGAATCAGGAAATGGGAAACAGACAGAAGTCCACTTTTTCTTGTAGAATAACATTGGTAAAATGTTGACAATCAGGTAACAAAATATTATCTGAACCCCCCAAAAAGTTTAATTGCTTCTTGGTCTGTATCTAAATCTACCTGTATCAGGGATACTCCAGCATAAGTAACAGGCTCATTAAGAAAAAGGAAGTTTCCATTAAAAGAAACCACTCAAAAATATGAATAGCTGCAAAATTGTATATCTGGTGTTTAAAAAATCAGATGGATTCATTTCAATGATATGTATAGCATGTAATACCATCTGTGCCACTTCCACATTTTTAGGAAAAGGAGAGGGGAAAAAACCCACCAATCTGTAGTAAATAAATTGGCAACTACACTAGTGAAGAATAATTAAAATCTACATACATTCCAGAGTAGTTAAAAACCTCTTCATTCATAGCTCAACTGCCAGAGATGACATTTTATTTGTAGCTAATAATAAAGCAGTTATATATGATTATTCTTATTTAACATGGCATGGAATAATTGTGGAGTCACTTACTTTAATAAAAAGAATATAATTTCTCAAGATGC
Organism: Fringilla coelebs; assembly: GCF_963513975.1. NCBI lineage: Eukaryota > Metazoa > Chordata > Aves > Passeriformes > Fringillidae > Fringilla > Fringilla coelebs. The sequence continues at coordinate 42,326,981 of NC_140030.1, read as the reverse complement.
CAATACATCAGAAACAAGGCAAAGAGATACGTTCCATTTTAATGCCACTGTACAAGGGACAGAATTTTCTGGATCAACAAATGTCAGAAAAGATACAGTATTGCAGAAGAGAAATTAGAGCAACATTAAAGGAATACATAATATCATTAATTACCCTGATTTTAGCTGCAGTCTTGAAAAGAGAGGCTGCTCCTAAATAGAGCAGTAAGTTATACGTGTTTTCCATCAATATTCTTAGCTTAGACCTTGGACAGTGTTTCTATGTACAACTCTTCACCACAAAATGGTTTTCTCCACTGTCTTTCCCTGGAAATGATAAAAATTGCCTCTAGAATGAATCTAGTAATCTCTTTCTCTAAATCCATGAAGCTTAACTACAGTAAGTTTAAATCTGAGAAGCAAGTGGCATTATTATTTCATTACAAAAATTAAAAAAAAAAAAGAGCATTTAACATTATTTCAGTTTTTTACAATCTGAACAAACTTATCAGATTAAAGTACTAGTAAAACATCATCACTGTATTCTCCTTGGATGAGCTACTGCTGTATAAATAGCTGTGTATTAAAATTCTGAGAAAGTCGCTCTCTCTGCCACAATCCATTAAGCACTGTATAGTATTAACACAACTGAAAGAATTTGGAAAGTAGATGTTTGTTTGAAAAATGAAAGGTGGGAAAAACAAGACCAGGAAGCAGTTCTGTACTTCAGAGACAAATGCAGTTCCTCTCACAGATGTTCCTCAGGGAAATAAACAGCAGCAGCAAGGCCAAGTCAAGAAAGCTCTCTGAGAAGAAAAGCAAGATTGCAAAGTACTCCACCACATGCTCACATTCCTCTGGGAACTGTTATCTTTCTCAAACAAATCCAACTCACTAAAACTGACAGTTGTGCACTGCTCTTTATTCTTAAAGGATTAACATTAGGGAAAAAATATGAAACGGAAGAATCTTTCAAGATGCAAACTACATAAGAGACTATCTAATCACTGCTGCTAAAGAAGAGAGTATGTGCTGAGACTCCAGTCTCTTTTTCTTGTGCATGACTGGCACAAGAGATCTGCTGAGACACTGCTTTTCAAAATAGTTTACATTCTTCAGGTAAAAAAATGGGAAACTGAGCCACCAAATTATCCTTAGAGAGCAGTAAATATATGAAAAAAACTCTTAGAGACTGAACACCTGTTTACATACACATTTATGAACATTTCAGAGCTATTATTTGGATGTACATAACACACGCGGCTTTGTGTATGAATATTTTCCAAGTGTACTGCCTTTTTAAAATTTCATCCCAGTGAACTGTAGCTGTACAGAACAAATTGTTATAGAGCTCATTCCTATAACTTCAACCATCTAAAAACTACTGAGAGAGCATAAATTAAATACTCTGATTCATCTGGATATCCTGAGACCAGAGGAAGCCTGGACTTATAGCTTATGTTGTACTCCTTCTTGGAGTAAAACTCTCTTGACAGATTTCAAGGACTTCATCTTATAAAAACCCAAGATCTGAATGGAAACTGTACTATGCAATTTCTATGAAACAAATCAAATTATCATTATATAATTAGAACAAGCTCTAATCCACCCAAGTTAAGTCCAAGGGAGTAAACTGTTTGATTGGATATTACTGTACTTATTTCAGAAGTTAGACAGGATGCCTCATAGCTGTAGTGATCCACAAATATGGATTCTCATCTCTGCTAAGCAAATGGCTCTCTAGGCAAGCTTCAGCAATTCTGTTTCTAAAAGGATTGAAAATATGTTGTTGCTTTATCTAAAGGGTGATTTTAGATATACAAATGAGAAGTAACAGATCAAAAATATCATAAAGACAGTGTTGCGAACAAAGAGCAGCTGAACACAATTCTAGTTTTCTTAACACCGTTCAATCTTTACTGTGAGAGGTGGGAAAGGGAATAGGAGATGTCCCACATTTAGCATTTATCTGATGTACTTGGATAATAAATAAAACATATTACGTTAATTGTAACAGACCAGACAGAACAGAAAACACACTTGTGCTTACTACTCTAATTCAAGTAGTAGAAGTAAAATATTTTTGCCTCAAAACTTTGTGTTTTCCTGTTTAATTCAAGATTATGCAAAACAAAAAGAAGACACAGGATATACCGTAAGAAATGTGGAAACTAATTAGACTTGTAAAACTGAAGATGCAAAGCCCATTGAGACCAGTCTATCTATGTTTATAACCATTTTCATTTTTAATAGAGTTAGACAGTATTTCACAGGTAGTATTTCACTAGTTTTAGCATGCACATTGACTGCCTCATCAGCCATAAACTCATAAACACCTACTCCAAGTATGAGTAAATGTAGTATGAGTACATTTCCTAAACATATTTTGCTGTCCTGACCTCTCTTATTCTGAACAATCAGCAGCAGTTCATCTTGTTACACTCCTTAATTCAAAGCACTGCACAACAGCTTATTGAGACATTTTAGCAATATTTTGAAATTAGCACCTGTACAGAGGCTTGTTTCCTTGGACATTATTCCACATGTGTATTTAAGCTCAACTTCTTAACCCTTATCTTGAAGGGACTTGCCACTAGTATCACACAAAAACCCTAAAGTGACAGGCAACTGCCTCAGGAAATGGACCCTGTACACATTCACTGGTGCTAGAGATCTTTGAAACAACTGACTAAGATTCACAAAGGTCAAGTGCAAGAGAAAAAGCTTTTCTAAAAGGGGAGGATGGAGAATGAGAGTTTATCTCTTCTTGTAGTGCAGATGCATTTCTCTGTCCAACCTCAACAGCGCTCTGCCCTGCTCTCCCCCTGATTACTTTTGCTTGGTGAAACACTACTAAAATAGTTAACCACCAAGGATTATAAGAATAATATGTGAAACATACAGAGAAGTAAGGAACTCTATCAATAATGCAATTTAAATGGGTTCAAGTTATGCTAAGCAAAAATCGTGATATCAATGCACACACAAATGCACAACAAATAAGATATAGAACTCAAGAAAAACAAAAAAGGACTCAAGGAGATTATCTTTTCTATTTATACTGGAAACCTTTCTTACAATAGTATTAAAAGAAAAACAAAATTTTCATAAGGGCAATCTATTTTTGCTACTTTACTAGTTGCTCCTCAATGTGAGTGCAGTAGAGATCCTCATCTACCTAAACATATTTCAGCTGCAGGTACAAATAAAGTGGCAGAAAAAATTATTTTCAGATTAAGGAAATTTCAAAATGCAACACAAAGATGCAACACTTGTGAAACATATCCAGTGTGGTTTTCCTATCTTATCAAGTTCACATATGAACAACACAGATATTAACCACTGCAAAAAAAAAAAAGATAAAAAAATTAAGCCAATTTCAAGTTCTTCCAAAACAGATTACATAGAAGAAATTTAGCAAATCCAGATTACAAAGGGAAAAAGCTTGCACTTTTCTAATTAAATGCATAATCATAGATGCAGATTCATGTTAGCAATGCTAAATGTCTTCTGTTTTAATGAGCCATTTGAAATGAAATGGTTGCCTGCAATTAGACATCTGCAGTCCAAGGACAGCAAGCCAACTGTGTAGTCTGTCTGCCAGAATTACAGTTGCATTCCTCAGCAGGACAATAAGGAGAATGGATAATTGTAATTATAACATATACATCCCTTAGTGTTCTGTGGTTAAAAGAGTGTGAACAACAAGGGCTCTTAATACATTTAATTGCTGGCTGCTAATAAAGGGTTGTCAAAAAAAGAACCATTTTTAAAATGCATTCCAATTCCACTACAAATTACAAACCAAGGTCACAAGCTACCCACCTGAGGAGAAATCTCCCAGAAAACTGTCTCAGACCCTGTACATGTCTAGTCACACAGACCTGGTGTTCAGAAAGTTGCAAGCTCATGTGAAAGTTTAAGAGATGGGATATAATCTAGAAGGTTTGGCACATGTTGCAAATTCTCTACTCACATTCACTTTGGAAATATCTTTGCAAGCTTTTTTCATGAAAACTTGAATGAAGATCTTAAATACTTTTTAGATGTGTGTATTTCTGTCTCTTTCCTTATACACTTAATATATCTGGATATTTAACCTATCAAAATGTTTCTATTCCCTTATAAGAATAGGAGAAAAAAAGAAATTTAAATTTATCTATTCAAACTCAGGGCAGAAATCATAGCTGCATTCCCTGAGAGAATGCTTCTGTCACTTTGCCATGTTATAAAAAAAGAAAAATAGAATTTTATTACCTTCATATTTTATCTTTCATTCAGTGCTGCTCAACTTTGCACTTTACCAAGAGGATTCAAGAGCAAAGACCTTGTGATTTCTTCTGTCTTTGCTATAAAATCTGAACAGGGATTGAAAATTCACTGTTATATTACTATAAGGTTTTCTGCAGTAAGCAGCTCCCTGAATTGCTCTATTCTGTGAAATCACACTGATTTTTAAAATATAATTCATTAATAGTATCGACAAAATAAGTGATAGCATTGTACAGAAATAAGAGTTCTTTCAAGCTTATACACAGGCTATCATATCTAAGTAAGATTTCATGTTGTGTAAGATTTCTTTAATGCAATTGCTTTCCTCCAATTTTATTTTCATTGGTTCCTAGATGAAGCTGAAACTGAGATTTTACACTTCTTGAATTGAATAGATTCAATTTTCCAAACATGACACTTGACTAATTCATTGTATCCTCTTAAATACTCCTCTCAGGTCAGTCAACCAACTTGCTGAATTTCTGTAATTTTTAAAACTGTGAAAAAGACCTTTATTCTTATACTCAGTATTGTTACATTGAACCTTTAGGAACCCAGACCTCTGAATGCAATCCGCGTGCCTTATGTAACTGCATACCCAATGCACAGGACATTTCAGAGCACAATCCATCTTAGCCAGCACTCTAATTCAGCTAGCCAGTAGCAACTGCTCAGCACAAAATAAAATCTCTTTCATTTTTAAATATTTGAAAAAGTGTCAAACCTCTCCTCCTCAGGAGAGGAGGCCTCAGACACTGATTTGTAAAGAGACAGACAATTCACTCCTATTGAAAACTTTGCCTCTATTTAACCAGAATTTAGAGAAAACACATTCTCCTTTGACTGGCAGATGGGAAGCCCGTTGGCGTATAACAAATTAGGAACAAAAAAATACTAGATATCTAGTTGTGGATGTAAAAAATAATTATTAGATCAAGTCTTCCAAAAGCATAAAACCAAAGTTTGGTTTCCAAGTGCTACCTAGGAATGGTTGAGATAGTCATTCTGCTCTTCTATGAGAACACCGGTCTTCAAAGTAAAGAACGACAAGAGATAATGCAACATTGGAAAGAATTATTTAATACTATAAGATTCTGAACAGAAACAACTAACATTTTCTAGATCTTGCAATTACCTTTTTCTTCTTTCAGTGGAGGGAAGAAAATAGTAGAACATCATGTTGCAAGTCAAAATCTAACTGGACTTAAAAATGCTAAATATAAGAGATTATACTGGGTATAAAACACAAAAAATAATTAATATTTGTGTTATTATAAGTTATCTTTAACCTTGACATTCAAAAAATTCAGCAAATTTCTTTCTCTGCAAATTTCTGCAAATTTTCTTTCTTTCTCTCCCTTATACTGTTTATTACCTTCAGTGCCCTTGTCAGTTTTTCCAGTTAAAAACCTCTGGTCTTCTGTAGTAATTGCCATAATCGCTGTGATTCTCATGCTGTCTACACAAGCAATTACAGACGTTTACATTCATACTGTCATACTTCATTCCTTATTTGTAGGTTTCAATAAATGACATGGCTCCAAGCAATTCATAAGGACATGACTCAGCTAGTCCTTTTTAAAACACAAAAAGAAAAGCATTACTTACAAAAGCCATCCCTATTCATTAACTTTCACTAAACTTCTGGATTATCACTGACATATTGCTACAAAGCCAATCAACAGTTTATTTCACACAGTTGTTCTTAATTTTCTATTAAAAGTACAGAGCAGCCAAGTAGAACTTTATTTAATGAGGACTGGATCTCTTCTTTGGACATTTTCATCATGAGGTGTTATTCAGCGTACAAAAGTTATTTCTTTTATCTGCCCATAGAGTAGAAAAGTGAAGAAATAGAAAGAATAAGTAAAGAAATTCTTTGCTTCACAGAATCACAAAATGGTTTGGGTTGGAAGAGAGCTTAAATATACTCTATTTCCAAAACCCCCTGCCACAGACAGGACAGCTTCCACCAGACCAGGTTTCTCAATGCTTCATCCAATCTGGCCTTGAATACTTCCAGGCATGGGGCAACTTCTCTGGGTAAATTATACCTGTGTTTCACACCCTCACAGTCAAGAATTTCTTGCTAATATCTAATCTAAATCTACTCTCCTTTTAGTCTGAAGCCATTCCCCCTGTCCTATTCCTACATGCCCTTGTGAAAAGTCCCCCTCCAGTTTTCTTGTAGGCTTCCTTCAGGTACTGAAAGGCTGCTCAAAGGTTACCCTAGAGCATTCTCTTCTCAATGCTGATTAGTCACAATTTGCTCAGTCTTTCCTTATAGGAGAGGTGTTTTATTCCTCTGATCATCTCCGTGGTTCTCCTCTGGACTTGGTCCAGCACACTGATGTCCTTCCTGTTCTAGGGGCACCAGAACAGGACCCCAGAACTCCAGATGGGTTCTCAGAAAAGAAGCATAGAGGGAGAAAATCACCTCCATCAACCTGTTGGCCACAATTTTTCTGATGCAGCTCAGGATACAATTGGTTTCCTGGGCTGCAAGCACACCTTTTATCCGCATTACTTGGATCAATGGGACAAGGCATACTGTGTGAAGTTCAACAAGCCGAAATGCTGGATCCCACACTTCAGTCACCACATCCCCATGCAACAATACAGATTGTGGGAACAGTGGCTGGGAGGCTGCCCAGCAGAAAGGACATGGGGTTGCTGGTCAACAGTTGCTGAACATGTGCCAGCGTGTGCCCAGATGGCCAAGAAGGCAAAAGGCATACTGTGCCAGCAGAAGTAGGGTAGAGGTTGTCCCCCTGTATTTGTCACTTGTGAGGCCATAGCGCAAGTACTGCGTCCAGTTCTGGGCCCCTCACTTCAAAAAAGATATTGAGGTGTTGGAGCATGTCCAGAGAAGGATGATGAAACTGGTGAAAGGTCTAGAGATTAAGTCCCACGAGGAGTGGCAGAAGGAGCTGGGGTTGTTTAGTGTGAAGAAAAGGAGGCTGAGGAACACTTCTACAACAGCCTGAAAATAGGGTGTAGCCAGATGGCTATGGCCTCTTCTCCCAGGCAACCAGTGACAAGAGGAAATTATCTCAAGCTCTGCCAGGTGAGGTTCAGGTGAGACATCAGGAGGAATTTCGTCACTGAAAGGGTGGTTTAAGCATTGGAATGGGCTGCCCAGGGAGGTGGTGGAGTCACCATGCCTGGAAATGTTCAAGAAATGACTGGACATGGCACTTAGTGCTAGGATTTAGTTGGCATGGTGGTGTTTGGTCAAAGGTTAGACTGTATCTTGGAGATCTTTTCCATCCATAATGATTCTATTTGCCAGCTCATCTCCAGCCTCTCATCCAACGGCACCCTAAATCCTTATCGCCAGGGCTGCTCTCAATCCCTTCAATCCCCAGCCTGTATTGATAGCAGTGTTGCCCACATTCAGGAGCAGCACCTTGCACTTGGACTTTTTAAACCCCATGAGATTCCCATGGGTGCACTTCTTGAGCTTCTCCAGGTCCCTCTGGATGGCAACATGTCCTTCAGGTGTGTAAACTGCACCACTCAGTTCAATGTCCTCTGCGAGTTTGCTGAGGATGTACCAAAGGACACCACTTGTCATTGATGTCCATTGGGCTCTGAGTCATTGGCCTTTACCCTCTGGATGTGACCCTCCAACCAACTCCTTATCCACCAAACCATCCACCCATCAAATCCATCTCTCATCAATTTAGAGAGAAGGATGTTGTGGGGGACTGTGTCAGAGGCATTACAGAAGTCCAGACAGATGACATTTGTAGCACCGCCCATCTCCACTGACGCATTTACTCCATTGTAGAAGGCCACTAGGTTGGCCAGGCAGGACTTACTCTTGGTGAAGCTGTCCTGGTTGTCTTGAATCACATCCCTGTCCTCAATGGCTCAAAGTAAAATTTTTATGTCTAAGTAAAAAGGAATAACAAAAATTTCTTCAAAAATTAAAAGTTATGCAGATAGTGTACACTTTTTTTTTTCTTTTCTTACCATTTTTTCTCCCAGCATTTATTAAACCCAATCAGAATGGGACATAGGAGAAATATTAAAATTCTAATGCTGAGTTGCAGTTTTGTCTGTAAAATATTTCTACTTTCCTAGCATTAATTAAGAATAGTTTTCATATATCAGAAGGAAAAACGTTACTCCAAATTTGGGTTTAACAATTTTTTTGTTTTTGTTTTTTACGGAATTTCTTCATAAAACAAACCCAGCCAGACACTCAAGATTTAACTCTCCTGTTAACAAAGTTCAAATTACTAGATAAACTTTTCTGATAATATACATTATATATTTCCATTATATTATATAATGGATTTAATGTATTTATATTTTTAAACATTAGAAGAAAATATTTGCGCTTCTCTGAACAGTGTTAGCCTTTGAAGTGTGCCTACATCTGCACCTGACAGTATCTAAAAATGCAGTGGAAAAGGTAAAGAAATCACTTAATCATACAGAACTTCGGACCAACAGAGGGGGTTATAATATCCTTTACTAAAACAAGGCAAAAAATGTTTTATGCTAGATTGAAAGATATTCATTGGAATCCATGAAATTAAAATTTTAGCCTTTTGAAAAGGGCATTCAGTGCAGAGCTTCAGCTATCTACTTAATTTTTCAAAGCTCAATCTGTGAAGAAAAACCTACCAGCCTATTAAAAAAAACCCCTTCATTCTATGATTCTGTTAGATACCCACTCTACACTTAGACATAATTATTCATAGATTTGAATAACAGCTTTGTGCACTGTCTTTAGGGGGGTTGTGTCTACAGAGGATAGCTGACTTCTATTAGTAATTTCTAATTTAATTTCTATAATGAACTAAACAAATGAGAATTCCACACATGAATAATACATATTCCAAGTAAAAACCTATCTCTGCTCTCATAAAAGCAGCAGCAAATCACTCTTTTCTTCTTCTTGCTTCCCATCTCTTCCAGGTAAAATTATATTTGAATAATATATTATTTATGGCTGAGGCAAAAATAATTTTAAAAGTCTTTGGAAAACTATCAAATTAAATACTGGTTTATTTTCACAGCCTATAGCAAAAATGAAAAACAATCACAGGGTGTTTTATAAATGTCTGCAAAGAAAATTGAAATTCAGGTCTTGTTGACATTGACAGACTTGTGCCTAAAGAACCAAGTACCTATCTGGACCTTATACACAGCCATAAACCAAGTTTTAGGATATAGTAACCAGATTAGTCTGACCTGAATTAAAAAAAAAAAAAAAAGCTTAGAAACTTAAGTTAACATGCAGGTCTAGCTTCCTCAGATCTCAATATTTTTTACCACTCTCCAGAAATCCACCAGTCTTTAAGCTTGTTTGTTCAAGTTATTCTGTCAAATATCAATTCTGATTTTTAATAGTATGTCGCTCAGAAATACAGAGTAAAAACTGAAAATATACAATCAATTTAATTTCACAAAAAATGGACCCAAATCCTAATATGCCTTTAACATATAGATGAATTATTACAAATAAATCATTTTTGTGTTCCAAATGTTTCTTATTGCACATTTTAGGTCTTAAAATAAGTATACACCAAAATCAGTAATATGTTTACAATTTTCCAGCCTTTATCTCTCTCTGTTTTCAGCTACTGTCAGGTTCTTTAGGATAAAGTCATTAGTTTGGTGATCAAATTATTATACATCTACACTGTTCCTCTCTGAACATAAAAAATATGATTTTGCAAAGGCAGCTTTCTTCAAATTATGGCATGCCAGAAAGCAGCCAAGTCCTATTCAAAGCAAGTTTCTGAAAACTCCAGTTTCAGACAGATTTTTGATACTACACCTATAAATCATGTCTGCATTGCCATGTCTATGCCACTTTTTTGTGTTCTGTGATTCAATTTCATATTCATCAATCACGTACTGAAGGAGTTTACAAGTTCATTGCAAGCAAGGAAGCTGGATAGCGCATGTTATGGGTGTGGAAAAAACAGTTTCATAGCCAATGGGGATTAAACAGTAAGCCCCTGTCCCAGGGTGACAGCCCCATAAATCAAGTGAAAAAAAAATCACTAACTAAATTTTGCATGTTCTGGTTCTGGGCTGTGAGTGAGTGGTATTTTCATTAATACATAAACCCCAGATTTTAAAGGAAAATATGGCCCTTCTGACCATTAACTGCTATATGAACCATTATAAATTCAGCAGAAGTTATAGAATATACTTCTATGTTGAGAAATTGTATTCAACTCTCATTTCTCACTTTTTTGAAATGTTAAATGTGTAATTCTAGTGATTAATAGCCTGTAAAAAATATCAGCATCTGTATCATAGGTGACCAATTACAGCACATCTACAGGATCACAGGATGGTTTGGGTTGGAAAATACATTCAAGATAATCTAGTTCAAATATCCCTGTTGGGGGGTGATTTCTGAGGGAACTATCAGGAACATTTCTCATTAGACTAGGTTTCCTAACGCCCCATCCAACCTAGCCTTAAACACTGCCATGGATGGAACATCCACAACTTCTCTGGGAAACCTGTTCCAGTGACTCACCAACCTCACCATCAGGAAAGAAATTCTCACCTATATGTAACATCCCCTCTTTCAGTTTAAACCTATTACTTTTTGTCCTGTCAGTACAGTTCCTGATGAAGAGTCTTTCTCTGGCTTCCTTGTAAGTCCCCATGAAGTACTGGAAGGCTGCTATGAGGTGTCCTCTTACTATCAGTTACAGCATATTTGCTAAGGACCAAAACTATAGCTAGCATATGTTAATTATATTTACCATCTCTGGGTAGGTATTAGGTCATTGACAAGACTGAGTGAAGATATAAAGCAATACTAACATAAACATCTGGTAGTTTTTAGGAAATATACAGTAAAATAAATATTATGTTTTCAAGTCAGAAGAGACTAGAACAGATCTTAGTATGTGGAAAAGTATTGACAACACTAGAAAAAATTCTTAGTTGAGCCAATCATAATGTACATCTATTCTTGTAGGGCTTAACATTTCAGTTTATTTACTGTTAGTAATTTTACTGGTTCAGTTTCTTTTGTGGAAAAAACCTAGATAGTTTCACAGTATAAACATTTAACCTCTAAATAATCAATTTCTCTCTGCACTCCTACCTCACTTCTCTCTTCCAACTGTAATAGCAATGTTCAAGAAATATCTATCAGTTCTAACAGATGGAAAGAAATTTTTTATGACTTTATAGGTAACATAAAAATATTTGCCATCGCTATTTAAAGCACATCAAAAAAATAGCAAAAAGAACAAAACATGGATAAACACTTGACATTAGCTCTTACGTGGTCAGCCATCAAAAGCTGGATTGAAAAGAGAAAGACCAACAGCATTGGGGGGCATGTGTTAGAAAGGAAGGCTCCACCTTCTTCAAGATGTGATATTAAGAGAGAGACTTCACACATATGAAAGTCGTAGAAGAAAAGAGGCAAATAAGAGAAGTCTGGCAGAACAACTCACTGAGGCAATGGCTGACTCATCAGTCTTGACTTCACAGGAGAGATGTCATGAAAATTCACTGACAACTGCTACTGCCTCATGTACTTAAAAGACACAAATCCATAAGAAAAAAGCTTTTCCTACAGTTAATGCTCAAGGTTCTACTCATACTGCTGTAACAATGAAATGAAGTAAAATTAATCAAGCAGCTGGGGTCACACTACTGGCAGCAAAACAAGTACAGCCATTGTATTATTTCAGTGCCAACTCATAATGGTCTTAGCAGAACACAAGAAATACAGTCATTTTCTATGTTATTTTTGGAATTTGAAGCACATTTACGTATTGCTTGAAGTACAATGGTTCATAAAATCTACAACTTGCTGTAGGGCAAACAAAGTTCAGTTCATGCAGAATTCAAGCTGTGAATATATATAGTGACAAATACACACTACTCTGTGTTTCTACCACTACAGGCAGTTCTCTGTCTGAACTTCCACCACGAATTATGTAAGCTCAATATAGTCATAAAACAGAATTAGCTTTAAGTATAATAAACATTTATAAAATACAGGCTGTGTTTTCAGCTTTAGGATGGATAAATGTTTAAGGATCCTTTTCTGATAGTATTTTAATTACAGAAAGCATCTTCTTCCCTAAGATGATTAAAACACTTTCATATGTATTTCCAAGTATTTTTAATATTTTTAATGTAGGAAACTTTTATTTTACCTAAAATATTCCCAGTGAGAAGAAAATAATTCCTCAGTGAGAATGCATTTAATGCTTCAAAAAACAAATTTTTCTCAGACTTTTTTGAGTTGAAATTGTTTCAGATTTGATTAATCTTATTAATACCTAGATGTGGATTTGCTGTGGCAATTTTTCCTCATTCAGATAAAGGAGAGTCATTAGAATCTTATTCCAATGGCTAGTGATCATGCTGAAAATTCAGATCATCTCTGGTGATCCATTAATTGTCACAGATATATTTACTGTGGCAGTCAAATTAATATTGTTAAGAGGGCAATGCATTATAGGAAATGCATACAACAGAATTCTAACACTTCCAACTGCCACTCCACCAGGAGGAAGTGCAAAGTTAATTCTGAGTCTGCTTTATTCCTTTATTTTCTCTTTATCTCATGAGAAACATATGCCTTTGCAAACAGTTCCCTCTTCTTTGTAGAAAAGAATCTAAAGAAAAGCCAAAGGAATTATTAGTAACATAAGCATTTAAATCCAAAAACATGATTAAATTCAGCTCTCTAAGGAAGAATACATATGCTATATCACAGTGTTTTTGTCTTAAATTCCTTAAGTGTATGATGCTACGTTCATACTACATGAATGCTTAGAACTTAAATCTACCACAATTCTAGCCATTTTCTGAAAGACCATATGTAGAAGAGAACAGATCTCCATTTCATGAGCATCATCTTATTTTAAAAAACCAATTTAAAAAATCATGAAGTCTAAGAGAAACCAAAATATCAATCTCAACAAAAAGAACACCTTTTTTTTTTATTTTTTAAAGTAGCTGGAATAGTAAATTCACTCTACTTAAATCTTTATTTAGAGATTTTTCAAATTTTCTTCAAGCCATCATGAAAATATAAATTTGATTTCTGCATCCCTAATCCATACTAATGGGTGGTGTATTAATACCCATTAAAGTTCCATGAATGATTGTTGCTTCGTGCTCATTTAAGTACAAATTAATTTATGTCTCAGCACATTGTTTATATATATTAGATAGACATATAAATAGTTTATCTACCAATCAAGTCTTCCCAAATTATTTCCATTTCTCCAGAGTAAAACCGCTAGCTTTCATAACAACCAAAAGATTGTCCATAGAGGCAACAGTAATGTAACTAAAGATTTACTTCCAGTAAAAAGTCTATTATGTACTGAGTATTTTTCTTTGTGAAAAGAGTTAATCTCTACTATCTTTACTGCTACAAGAAATCATTGAATTTACGCTGCCAAAGAGACAAATGACACTGCTTAAAAACCTACTCGGGGTATTTAAAGTTGCATTTTTGGAGTAGGTATAATCTAAAACTAGATCTAAATACTGGCATGAGAAACATATTAAAGAGAGGGCATAGTACAAAAATAATATATAGGTATTAAAGGAGACAAACATTTCAGTGGGTTTACAATCTCAAGATGGAGAAGCATCCCAAATGAAGCACTGTAAATCAAAAAGAACTTGTGCAGATTATACTCTATCAGGTTCTATGATTCTGTTCTATGTTTCAAAGTACTTTTTCCTCTAGTGAGAAATTCACAGTCAAAAAGAGAGTTGTGCACCTGCTCTTTTCTTCTTGTCCAGATTACTGCAGGATCCAAAAAGAAAGATACCTGCTATGCCCAGGTACCAGAATTAAAACTACATATGGATTATGAATTAAAACTGCATGGGCTACAAAGGGGTACACATTGCATGTTTCTGAAAGGACTTTGCACTTTATAATTGTTACCATTCAAATCTTTAATCATGACTCATTATATACATATATAACACAATTTGATTAGACTTTAGAATTTAGAATACCTGTATATGTTTAGAAAGGAGGTTTCTTGCAACAATTTTTAAGACAATTATTTAGACTGGATATAGGGAAGAATTTCTTTACAATGAAGTTGTTCAGACACTGGAATGGTTGCCTAGGGATGTTCTGGATGCCCCATCACTGGGAGTGTTCAAGGGCAAGTTAGATGGTGCTTTGAGCGTACCACTCTAGTGAAAGATGTCTTTGCCTATGGCAGCAGGGTTGGACTAAATGAGCCTTGAAGGTCCCTGCCAACACAAACCATTTGACAATTCTATAGATTTATGTTTACTAAAGTCCTGTTGTCTACTTATTATGTTACTCTAGATACAATCCCTCTCTTACTATGAGAAAACTGAAAACTACAGTTTTAGTTTTATACTGAAAACTACAGAGCCTTAATCACAGTTTTTCCTATATTGTAAACCAAGGCAAATCTGATTTTACAATAAAATATCAGTTTGTGATTAATGGGTAGGTTTTATAAAGAAACTGGGGCAGAAACTTTAATATGCACAGTAGATAGAGAATATCTATTCCACTCATGATGGACAACATCTACTTTCTGTGTTATTTGATACATGCCTTTTACTCTAAGCATCTTTTATGAATGATTTTGATTTTTTTTTTTTTTTTTTTTTGCAGAGTAGGGCTTTCTAAGAAAGGAGAGCTTTTGCTATTGTCGTTGAGAGAAAAATAGGAAAATTATTTTTCTGGTCAAAAATACCAGCAGAAGAGTAAGAAAGTTAGCACTACAAAGAAAAGAACATCTTAATCAGATTTTGTTTTTCATTTTTGAAAATAGAGTATCAGATAGAGTATCAGCTCACCTTACACCACAAACAGTAATAATTTTATGCAGTTTCAGAAGCAGCTTTAATGTGTTTATCCTTCTAAAAGCTCAATAATTAATTACAAAAAAAAAATTATGAATGCCCTTCTTGTAGAGTCACATAAAAATCTATCCAGGGAATATTAAATGTTTGGAGACACAAATGCATATCAGAAGATACTGAAACTTATACAGAAGACAAGGTGGGATTTATGGAAGACCAAACTGAATAAAACAATTGCATGTATAATGCAATTATACAATAATCTTCCCAAGTCAGATTAAAACAGCATGAGCTTGATTAGGGAATGAAAATAAAGACCATAGTAGTCAGGTTGGGGACAACAGCTCTAGGAGGAAAGTCAATGGACTATTAAATAGGAAAGAATCTGTTTTCAAATTTTACTTCACCACTAATGCATTCTTCCAGTGAACCATTGTCTGGCAGAGGAGGCCTTAATTTTCTGTCAGAAAATGCCTATGCATCTAGCACATCTATTTATATCATAATGTGCAATCACCTCTCCATAAGAAATTCCAAAGAAAATGTATGTTTTCCCAGCATGGTGCCTCCATTAGTACATTCAACTACCTAGTGAAATCAGAAGACTTAATTCTGTTCCATTACTGGCTGTTGAAGGTCTCATATCTAATCTTGACCTATTTAATGGCTCACACTTACTCAGAAAAAAAATTTTCTCCCCTTGTTTGCCTTCCCACAGGACACTACTTGAATGGATTAAATCAAAAATAGAGGTAGGCAAATAATATTATCTTGCTAGCTAGAGACCTCCAGGTCATATGAAGTTGATAGACTAGTGATAGCAAATATATGGGTTCTTTTCCTTTTGTTGTTTTTATTTGGTTTGGGTTTATTTGGTAAAAATAAAAAAAACAAACAACACTTGTATTTTTGTTGTTGTTCACACAATGAAAAGACATATTGAAAACAAATAAATTGACCCATGAAGTTCTGCTTCTGCAGAGCAGGCTCTGGCTAATCTGAAAATGCTAAGGAACTTCATAAACATTTTAGTTCTCTACATACAATTAGGGACTTATCAACCCCAAAGTTCTGGAGGTTTGTCTACTTTTCTGACATATCTGTTTTAAGAATCCAGACCTATTTCCTCCCTCTTTCCATTTCTATCAAGAACTAAACTGTTCAGATTTACAGAAAGCAAAATGGAGATAATTTCTTCAAGTCTCTGCAAAATACACTCCGGTTGATCTGAACAGGTAAGGAGTGACAGTCTTCACTAAATATCATCAGGAAGAAAGTAGGGTAGAGTGACACAATTCTTGATATGGTTATTAACTTTGCTACCTGAGCCCTAGCCAAACAGATGAATTGTTAAGAAGTTCCTTCAGTGGGGGAAATATCTGCAAGAGTTCACAACAATGAAAACACACTCTTGGATAGGCTGAGAGAGTTCTGAAACTGACATTCTGTGACCAGCCCTAAAAGCAGCAATGTTCTTGTGCTTTAGGCACAAAATGAGTAATGCTATTTACTTAAAGATTCTACTGTATTCTCAGTGCATTTTTAGTTATTTTGTCAAAATACATCAGCACCTTGGTGAGCATGTAATAACTGATTCAAGATAGGGCACCAAGGTAATATAGTCCATATTAAATAGTATCTCCTTACAGCTGCAGGCAAGGCAGAGTAGAACTGTAAACACAATTTCAAATGTCAAAGAACAATAAAATAAAAACTGTGGAGACATCGGTATGTGCAAAACTCACATACATCAGAAAGGAATGATTTCTTCTAAGTTCAGCCATTTGAAATGGCCAGTCAATCATCTAGGCTCCCTATAGACTCCTCTTCAGTAAGGTAGTCTATGCAGCTGTTTTAGGAAAAATTTCTCTATTTTTCCTATAAAAAGGAAAAATTTTCCTGACTGAAAAGGTAATATAAGCAATTACTAGACATTGGAATTTTCCATGGATTAAGTTAGGAAAGGCAAATTCCACACATACTGTTTAGGCATCTTCTTCATTAGGAGGTATGTATGTACAGTTCACTCTGAAGCACAGGCAAAGGATATTAAACTTGCTCTCTGGGCAGTTTATCTGCAAACAGAAACAAGTGAAGCCTAAGACATGGCTGCCACCATTAAAGAATATGTCTGAATATGCCAAATGACCGCTGGAAAACTTAGCAGACCACTAGTCATTCCTGGAAAGGTTCTACATGATTTGCCACCAAGCTTTCTGGAAGGTTGCCAATTCAACAGCTGCAAAAAGGAGACAGGCACATTGACCTATGTCTGTGCAGCAGAGACAAGCTGAATTCATTATTCTCCTTATACTAAAATACAGCAAACCAGTCATGTTCTGACCAAAACCTGAATTATTAGGTTTCTCAGTCTTTAATGGTGTGCTCATTATTTTAAATACTTGCACCCTTTTCAGCACTTTCAAAGTTTATTTGTTTAGGACATAATCACGTCTGTGTGATTTCATAGCTGTAATGATCACCAATTTTAACTTTCTTTAAAATCTCACCAACATGCCTTGTAAATATCTAGCATAGGAGAGATATGACTATCACTGTATTGTTTCTTTTACCAAATGTGTTCACTGAATATTTAGGTATTAGCATTAGTCAAATAATACCTTCACTGATATATTCTAACACACTTCTGTGATACTGTGTATGCTTAAAAACTGTATTTGAGACCACAATGTATTAGAAGAGGTTTTCTTGGAATTTGAAAAATTCATATATCCCTTAAGATTAAAATTAATAAAATCTGCAGGAAGCAACACAGATACTTCCCCCAAAATAGGAGGGTAATTTCTAGAAGAAAATTAAGCATTGGTACTCTGTTTTACAAACTATATTTTATCTGTGTGATCAAGCTAGAATTCATAATGAATATGAGGAAATTTTTCAATTTCATGACTCTTAACTGCTGATTAACAGCGCTCTTCAGAGAAAATGGAGATTAACCTCTCAGAGGACAGCCACAGTTACTGAGTACAAAATAAAGATCATACGGAAATTCAAGATGAAGAGACCACAGGACTTCCCTAGTCCAACACCTTGCACCTTTGACATTGTTTTCAGTGTTTCCTTCTAGGAATAGACTCCTTGTTTAGAACTTTATCTGATTTTGAAAACCTGCATGGATGGACACTACAACAACCTCTCTGAGCAATCCTTTCCACTGCTTTACTTTTCTTACAGTGAAAATATTTTTCCTTAAATCCAGTCAAAATCTCTCTCCTTTCAGTTTATGCCTTTGCTCTCATGCTTATGACATGCACTGCTGGGAATATCTTGTCTTTTATTCTTGATGATCTCCCCTCAGATGTTAGGGGAATGCTGTTGGGTCTTTAAGAGACCTTCCTTTCCCCAGACTTGTTTCCTCAACCTCTCCTCATTGCACAAGTGCTCCAGCCCCTCAGTTCTGACAGTCTTGCTTACTGCTAATTTATATTCCCAGAAAAAGACCTTCAATATTTTTCTCTAACCAATATGATATCTGGTGTTCAGATAGTAAAGAGTCTCTTCTGGTGCTGCTTTGTCTCCTACTGCTCTACTGATGGATTTTCTCCCTTGATCTTACTTGAAAATCAATACAGGTCCCTGACACTCAGATTCTATCCAACAGTATTGAATACACTCAATGTAGAACATACAACCATTTAACTCAGAAAAGATCTTTAACACCAACAAGTCCAGCCACTAAACTATGTCCCTTAACACCAGATTTACATTTTTAAATAACTCCAGGTACGGTGACTCAACCACTTCCCTCCGAAGCCTGTTCCAATGCTTAACAACTATTTTCTGAAATGTGAAAGGAACATGTGCTCATATCCACAAGGTAAAGAAAACCCAATGCACACACATGCACACATATATATGTGTGTGTGTATGTATATATATATATATTTTTTTGTATATAAAACTCACTGATTTTCTACCAATGTGCTTTTCCTCATTTTTTTAATGTCCACACTTTACAGTTTAATTATATTCATCTCTCACTTGTATATTTCCAAGTATGTCCCATCCGAGTTTTGCTGAGCTTTTAATTTTTGGAATGAACCCTAAATAATAATCGGATTTTATCAAGTTTAGAGTAACTTCAATATAATTAACAAATAATTCAATTTCTAACCTAACACGGCTGATTTTGTTAAATAAATACATACACTATTTTATGTGGGTACAGAAAATAATGCAGTTCTCACACTTTCCTCTTTCTCCAGAAAAATTGTATTCATAATTTACTTCTTTTTACATTAATTTAAAAATGTCTTTATAAATACTAATAATCTTTTTCCTAGCTAAATAAAGTATTTTTTCTCAACTTGAGCTTTATATTCAGCTTCGCAAAGCTACCTGTAAAGCTCCTTATTTTCCAATATATAAATAAATAAAATGAAAGTTTGCTTTATATAACACAGCTGCACTTGAGCCCTTATGACTTACTTTTCCTCTAAAAAGAACATCTTTCAAGATCTTCACACTTAAATTGTTTCAAAGCAAGTTTCTAACATTGCTGGCGTCTGTCTCTAAATGATCTTTATTTAAGACACGTATTTAGTAAATGAATAGGCCAAATGGGGAAGAGTAAAGTCCAAAAAATCTAAGCATGTTCATTGCTAAAAGAAACACAGAGACAACACTCTCTGATGCAACCTAAGATAAATTTCATTTTTTTCATCTAGAATATTTCATCAAGACTAAACCAAATAAATTAAGGCAGAGAACCCTACTTGTACAAACATTAAAAGAAGAATATTCAATTTTTAAAAATAAGTTTGTGGTTTTATTTTCCTAGTTAATTTCCAAACTGTGGGAAATCTAATCAAAATCATTAAGCACATCTTTGCTTTAGACAATGATATGACAACCTAACCGTGCCAAAGAAAATGAAGCTTTTCTAATTACTCCCAGATGTTGCTATAAATCTTTCACCCAAGACAGAAATGTCTCCTTCCATGAATATTGACTTCAGTTTTGCAGTTCATGATCATATAACAAACCTTAGGCTGAAGACCTTACATGAATGACAGTGGTCTTTGAACAGAAAGTAGTATGTCAGTATTTAAGTTTCTATATTCAACTAGATGTTGAAAACAAATTTACCTAACTCAATGTACCATGCAATTTAAGAAACAGTGCAAAGATGACCTAATCAAAGAAGCCAGTACTGGTTAGAATCTTCATGAATGGGGAGCAGCCTTGCTGAAAGAGACTTGGAGGTCCTTGTGGACAAGTAGCTGAAGATAAGCCAGCCACAAGGTGTTGCAGTAGCAGAGGAAAACCTGATCCTGGACTGCATTCACAGGGTCATTACTAACAGAGACAGAGATGAGGTCATCCCACTCTACTCAACATCTGTCAGGCTGCATCTGAGGTACCCTGTCCAGTTATGATCCCCATAATTAGAAATTTAAAAAATACTTAAGCACAATAGATAGAGTCCAAAGGATCACCACAAAAATGATTGAGGACTGGAAACCTGTGCTCTGAGGGAAGACTGAAGGAGTTAGGTCTTTTCTCCCTGAATAAGAGAAGGCTTAGGAGGGATCTCATCACAGTGTTTCAGTACTATAGGGGCAGCTACAAAGAGGAGAGACTCTTTCTTGGTGGAGACCCACATGAGGAGGACAAAGGACAATGGGTAGAAGATACACTGGAAGAGGCTTCATCTTGAGAAAGAATTTGTTTACAGCAAGAACAATCAAGGGAACAACCTCCCCAGGGGTATGATGAACTTCTCACCACTGAAGATTTTCAAGACACAATTGGACAGAGTGTATCTTAGCTCCCTTTCCCATGAAATGTTAGACAAGATATTTCAAGCTCCCTTCAAACCCTGGCTGTTCTGGATTCTGCAAAATTCACCATTGGCCAAAAAACACCTATAGGTTTCTCAGAAGAGTTTTCTCAGTAGAATAGACCAGTGAGGAAATATTGGGGACATCACCTTCTAACTTAGTCTGTCAGCTTCATTAAATAACTAGCTAGCAGTCCTCCAGCTGCAAAGTTGATGTTCCCTGACTTAAATTCTAGATGCACACTACTGCAAAACTGATCACTCAGGAAGACCTAGTTCCAGTCCTCATGGTAAGATGAATCCCCCTGTGTGAGGGATCCAAAGGACTATAACAGAAATAATGAGCACTGTAACAAAAAACATTTGGGTTTTTTAAATTATCGTTTGAAGATTAACAAGCGAAAGCAATGCTTATTTTCAGTAATCTTGAAAAGAAGATTATTCTTTTAAATACAGAGTTATTTTTATTTGGATTCTACTCACAGTCTTACTCAAACTATGGAATTGCATCAGAATAACCATCCTGAATTTTAAGCAAACAGAAGTGAAGCAATCCAAAATAGTCTAAAGCTATCTAAAGTCTCATGCTGTTTCTTTTATGTAGACAAAACTGAGAACAATCATGTCATCAGGCATCCATAATTTGAAAAACGGTGTTTTCTGAACTATGTCTGCTATCATGAAAACACTGAAAAAATTGTTCCTTGCCATCAGAAATAACTTGAAATTCTCTCTCATTCTTTCCTCAAAATACATAAGTGAAGAGGTGTGACAAAGTAACTTACATAAAACATTTTTTATGAGTGACCTTTGAAGTCCCATTTAAACAAATTATATACTTCACGTTAAGTGTCAAAGTAGTCCACTTGACTTCAGCAGAGCTACTTGGCAAGCTTTGCACTTCTTTTTCAGCAAAAAAACACAGTGAACCCTTTGTTGAACTGAGGCCTCAGTCAACAGCTCAATAAACAGATAGAATATCAGCACATCTACTGTTACATATGCCAAACAGATAAAACGAGATTTTGTTTTCATAAGCAATATATACAGAAATCTCATGCACAGAATATACATTCTAAAATAATGTTTTCCCAGTAGCATTTCACCAGAAGGCTTGAACAAATTATACTCAGCATCAAAATAAGGAAATTCTGAAATTTTAGTATTTATTTCCAGGAAACTGCAGAGATTCTCATCATCTGAATTAGGTTACAGCATTATCACTAGTATTAAAATACTATGCATATACACAGGCCTAAGTAAGTGGGAGATTAAATCTGAAATCTCTGTTTCACAACATCGTGACACTTAATTCCCTTTAGGGCATCCAGTACAGGTTTCTCACCTATCTCCTAAGCTCAATGTGACTTAGGAGAGTAGAGGCCTCATGTTCACAGAGAAAATATATAAATGAAAGCATGTTAATTTTGCTTCCAGCCTGACATAAAGGTATTCTCATGGAGATTTGGGTGGATGCTTGAATTTTCCTAGGCACTGTTTAACAGCTCTGTATGTGTGCTTGTGGCACTTGTGGCACTCCCTAGACTCCTTAAGTGGAAAGTACATGTACTGCTACAATTCTACTTAAGGCTTGACTATGTCAAGCATATAGCACAATTTGAAATATGAAAAGACAAAACATTGACTAAAGGTGGGCAGACACCTTTGGACTTTTAGAAGAATTTTGATCTTCTGAAGGGTCAGAAGGGTAGAGGCCAAGCAAAATATCCTGTGAATCTCTAAAGCTCTAAAATGGTGTTCATGATGTTCTGGAGGAAATAATGTTATCCCTTAGGAACATTAATTTAAGAAATAACTATACATCTGGTCTTTATAATAAAGTCCCCATTAAGTCAATATGTACTATATAAAGCCCCTTAAAAGCAGAAAGTGTGATGTGACTTGAGATGAGCAAAAATTAGGGGAAGTAATGTCTCTTACCAGAGATAAATCTATAAATATCTGGAAATTGGGAAAAAAAAGAAAAAGGCAAAAATTCAAACAGATACACTTACTGGTCTTCAGCAGAGAACGTGGTAATCCCAGGGCTTGTTTATTTCTACCAGGTCTGTCAATTAGTCCAGTAATTAACCAATATTAATTGGTAACAGACAGAAAGAGCATATTCTCGATTTTAATATATCAGAAGCATATAATGAATGAAGACTGTTCCAGCCTACCAAATAACATCCAAAACAACCACCTGAATATTCAGAGACAAATATTTACATATGATTTTCACTCTTTTCCGCTCCATTGCAGTATCTAGTGTTTAATGCTCCACTTTAAAATTAAATAAAAATTTAAAAGTACTAGCTCTTCATGTGCTTACCCTATCTGAACCTGGAATGCACGTAGCAAAGTAAAGGTTAGCCAAATTACCCACAGGCTGATTTCCAAAGGGCAAGGATTTACCCAGAACATACTTCTAAGTGTCACTATTAAGCACAGTACATTGCCAGTCCTAACAGGCAGTGCCGCTGTGAAGCTGATAAGCACACAATAAAGGCTAAATTGATGGTCCCATTTCTCCGCAAATTATATTATTTACATTGCTGCTTAACCTAGCACGCCTACACTGTCACTGCTCCACATCCTACAATGGTAGCCATAACGATTCTTAGAGTTATTAATTCCTGCAGATAAGTCCACTGATTATCAGTTCAAGTTATGCTGCCCCTCAAGGCAAGTTCTAAAAAATAATAGCAAAGAAAGAGAATGAAAGAAATCTTTCTTTTGGTTCACTTTTCTTGAAAATTTACAATAAACATAGTATATACATAAACTATTAAAATTAATTTCAGAATGCATATACTAAGAAAAATGTCTTCATAGTATCATGGAATTGCTTAGGTTGGAAAAGACCTTTAATATCATCCAATCATTAATCCAGCACAGCCAATTTCACCACTAAACAATGTGCAATATTTACAAGACTTTTAAATTCTTCTAAGGATGGTGTGTCCACCACTTCTTTAAGCAGGTCATTCCATTGCTTGATCACCCTTTCTGGGAAGAAATTTTTCCTCATACGCAATCTAAACCTCCCCTGGGATGACTTGAAGCCATTTCCTCTTGTTCTGCTGCTTGGCAGAAGAGACCAACACCCCCCTGTCTACAACCTCCTTTCAGGCAGTTGTAGAGAGCAATAAGGTCTCCCCTGAGCCACTTTCCCTCCAGGCTAAACAACTCCAGCTCCCTCACACACTCCTTATAAAACTTGTGCTCCAGACCCTTCAATAGCTTCATTGCCCTTCTTTAGAAACATAGTCTTTGACAGATAACAGTTTCTTAATTGCAGTCCTCAGACTAAATTGCATGCAGTGCAGACATGTGCATATTTCCTGAGAAGAAGCACTCAAGTTCTTATCTCAAAAAGCAACCTATGCTTCAGCTACTCTTCTGCACTGTGTAAGACATCCTGCAGGTTGCACAAGCCATTTGCCTACTTGCTGCTACACTGAGTTCCCTCTATGGCTTCATAAAGAGGTAGCAGCATGCAGATTGCTAACATGAAAGCATGATATAAAGCAATGGTAATCTTAGTATATTTATAAATATGTACATACATCCTCAAGCAACATCTGGAAGAATTCAGTGAAATCTGCCATGGAAGAGAAACTGCAATTTCTGCTAAATGCTATATATACAGCAGTTGTACATAGCTTTCCCTTGGGATAGGATGATAGGTTTCTGATGTATCCTGTCTCTTAAAATTCTAAAAGTTACTGTATACAGTACTGAAATATTTAATAATGCAATTAATTCCCAAAATAGCTGACAAATCATTTCTAAAACATCTTACAGCATGAAATCCTGCATAGTCCTTAAACTCACAAAATTAACTGTGCCTAGGGGAGATTCTTAGCTTGTAATGCAGTAATGAGTAATTGTTTAGTATTTCCTTTGAAGTACACATTTGCTGCTACACTGTTACTAAACACATCTCATCAGCAAATCCAGAAAATTCTTTTGGCTAAAGGGATAATTATAAAGCTGTCTACATAAGAAGATATCCTCTTTGAAGCTCTAAATCAGAATCCAAGACTGTATTTCTGTAACAAGTATTTATTTTTATTTTTATTGATCTCTTCACCCTCAGGAGCCTTAACAGCATCTTCTCATCAAATTCTCCTGTCCAGTCACAGCACCTGATAGCAGTTACTAAATTATTATTTAAGCAGCTATTCCAAATACAACTGTTATTTCCATATTGTCATGTGCAGATAAGAGATTGTAGTTTCACAAATATCCTTTTACCATTAGGAAAACTAAATTACTAATTTGTATCAAGATATCTGACAGTTTGTACTGTCACTGAAAATACTGACATCAAGGATAAATGAAGTCAGACAAGCTCCAGAGAGAAAACCCTGGACTGCACCATAATTTTTTTTTCTTCCTTTATGATACATGCAAAAAAAAAAAAAATGGATTTTGGAGACCATAGATCATAAAATATGAAATTAATGTAGAAAAATAGGTTAAAAAATACATTGAACTAAATATAAAAAATAATAATAATGCTAACAGAGTATTTTTCCAGTTTTGCATCTCCCTGATTTTTTGAGTCAGGAATTAAGAGCATCATTTTAACTCTATTTGGTTAAATTCTAATACCTACACTTATCACAACTTCACTTTTTTTAAATTCATGCTTTTCCTTGGCTCATGCTGTTTCCCAAATCTTCATTAAAATGGATTAGCAGCTAGATTAAAACTACTGTGATATGAGAGGGTGGGAATAATTTTTCTTTAGGTGGTTGGATTGGGTTTTTGCTTGGGGTTTTTTGTTGTTGCTTGTTTGTTTTTGAGTAGAGCAAAGCATCTGGGAAATTTACACTTAGCTTTCAGTGCAGTATAACAGTGCTCTCAGTATTATTTAAGTCCAATTATCTGACATAGGTGTTATTTATTTCTTTCATGAAAAACATCACTAAGCCTTGGTTATATCATGATAGAAAAACTGAATCCCTTTTTGTAAATTTTGGTTGTTTATGTTACAGACAATTCTTTCAACTTCAGGTATCCTGGTTTCTGTGCTATTACTCTCCTACTTTACAATGCAAAAACAGTACCCCTTCCAACATTAGTAGTTTAACCAAGCTATTTTAACCAAAAATAAGCCAGAGAAATCTGTTGATTAATGTGCTCCTTCACCTGATTACAGATGGCCATTTAACGTGGTCTTATTGCATTGTCCAATTCTTCACAAGGTTTTAGAGGTTTTGAACACATTGATTTATTGCAACTGAAAATACATCATTATTGTCCACCATACTCACTGACCATTTTTTTGCAAGTCTTTGGCTTGACCTTGGATTCAATAAAATTTCTAATAATATTAAACTAACATACCCACAAAGCTAAGAAAGAGAACATTCAGATAAATTAGATTTTACAAAACAGTCATATGGTTTAGACATAGAGAAGTTGCTTACTGGAAGCTTTCTTGCAATCAGGGGAAAAAGAGAACAAAGAATATATAATATAAATGCATCTCCCAAGTTTTTGGGTGTGCAAATGTGGAGAGCTAATTAGGGGAAAATATCTACACATTTACAAATCCAACATTATTCTCTCTTTCATTTCCATTTTCAAATACCAAAGGAATAGTAACTTCAGGATTTTTACTGTATCCCTTAAAAGGGCTAGTTTCAAAAGGAATTTCCTAGGCAGCTCTGTGAGTAAATGCATTTGTGTATTCCTTCAATTAAGGACAATTTATGGAGGTATTAGAATTTCTTCTCGTGATCTTGGCATCTTCTTTGCAGTACACACTTAAAAAAAACACCATTGAATCTATTTTCTTTATTTGAGGAAGTCTATACACCAGCTTTAAAAATTTCAAAACTTTATGAATTAAATTTCACCTCCTGTTTTTTGAAGCAAATGAAAATCCCATGCACAGAAACGAACCATAAATCCATTCTGCATATACAAAAAATCCCTAGCATTTTTTTCAACAATCATTTTCATTTACTGAGAAGATAACACAAAAAAAAAAAAAAAAGGCAAAAATAATTAGGAGTGAAAAGAGAAAATGCTCAACTAAATAATGCTCCATTCCGCCAGGCAGTACACAACATGCATCAGCTGCAAACTGTGATTTTTCTGGGGTAAACACCTAAATATTGACCTTGGCTTTGCATTCAAGTACCACAGTGCTTCTCTGCACCTCCCATATATAGCTGCTAAAGTGGGAATTAAAGAATAGAATTAATAGTCAGAATAGAAAAAAAAAAGAACACTCTTTTCTATATAAGAAGAAAGCAGAGAGCTGAATTGGATGATAGGCAAAAGCAATTAGTAAGGAAAACTTTATGTTAATTAAGCAGCAGGGCTTGTTAGGTCATCTTAATTATGCATGCTAAATTCTGACTTGAGGCACAGAAAACTGTGAAGATTAATAGTTGAAGAGTAAAAGAATTCTGAACTCATAACACTTTATTTATGCTCTATTTTGCTTGGTGTGAATCATGGTTGTCATGTATAATGTGGAAGTGTATTTATGCTCGGGGTTTTGTGGTTTTTTTTTTCTTTCTGCGTAATACTTGTACAGACTCAATAAGTGAAGTATACTAAAGTTTCTTTAAAATACTATGTTGCCCCTCTGTTTTCCAGAATATTTTTCTGCTTATACAGTACAGATGCCAATGTTGTTAGAAGGTAATAAAAATATTGCCACATTAATTATCATTTTTCCATTTTACCAGAAAGTTCAAAATTGATTTTTTACTCCAGGCTTAAATAAGGATGAACCACTGCAAATCTAAAATTTTAAGGGAAAAAAACAGCTGAAGTTACGCTAATTAATTTTTTTTTTATTTAATTATGGTATATTTGGGGCTTTTCTTAACTTATAAGTTAATTTTTCCAGAAGAAATCATAATCTGGTTGAAAAATAATGTGGTTTTATTAATGCCAAGTCATTCTGTTCAAATGGTTGCTGAGTACCAATATCTCTCAAATTTCAGAATACAGTATAAAGTTGGTGGAAAATATCAGTAATGAGTATATCATATATTAGAAAATTGTTTTAAGAGCTTCAGTCTAGTTAGAAGTTGTTTAATGCTGGGATAACACAAGGTTCAAATGCTAACAACCCACCCTGTCCAGAGTCTAACTTTCTAAAAATGCTTTTTGGACTGCTAACAAGTAAGAATAGGTGGTGAGAAACAGAGAAATGTGTGAATGAATCAATGGTTTTTTGCAGCGTAGCCATTTCATTTTGGCAGAGTAGCCATTCTGGATTTTACTCGAAAATATGTAAGTCAAATTTAAAAAAAACTCGCTTACATGCATTGTTGAATTAAATCAGGAAGTGCAGGATCAAGTGAAAATTCATTTAAAGGTTTTCCTAGTCTGAAAAAATCCCACAGATTTGGATTTAAAATGGACAAAAATGCATTTTTTGTTTCCTTTGGCTTTTTCCACTCAAGTAACAAGAAGAAACAAGAAGACAACAAAATAGACACTGAAATGTTAGATACAGTTAATTCAACTAGCAAGAAAAATAAGGTATTGCAGTTTGATCTTTGACTCTTCATTTCTTCTGCAATTTTCTAAAGGTATGGTTTATTACCTCTGGCAAAATTGGTACTGTATAAATTCCTGTAATTTTATTATAAGAAATAATCGCCACGGCATGTCCCAGTTTCATTTGATGTCAACTTTTATAGGCACTATATTTTCTTTATTCCTGGTTAGTAAGAGTATGGTAATACAAAAAAAATGGTCAAAGTAAATACAAGACTGCTGAGAATACTTAAAATAAAAAGGAGATTACAAATTTAAGAAATAAATAAAACTATTTGAGTAGCTTAGTATGCTATACCATGTGTGCACATGCACACCTGCACTGCAGGTGTGACAGATAAAAGGATACAAATGCACTTGAATAGCTACACATTTTGATTATTATTTCTGCATTATGAGGACAAGTACCATTTTGATTTTCCTCAGATATTAAGAAATATGAAAGAACCATCAAATGCACAAATTAGGTCTATAAGTATGTGAATGATGATAGAAAAGTGTCTTCAACCACAGTAGACTAGTGAGTCTTCCACAGGACTTCTATGTATCATATTAAAAGTAAGTCTACATTTTTATTTAATATAAATTAGTTTAGCCCTAACAAGAAATAATTTTTATAAACATTTACACAATCACTTTTATCTCAAGAAGACTGTGCAAAGTGTGAATAGTTTGAACAATATGGCAAGCAATTTTCAACATTTCTACAGATTTTCTGGAGCCATGGAAAAAACACAGCCAATTGTACTGTAGTTACTCTCCTAAATCAAAGAATGTATTTATTTTCTTTGCTGTATCAATAAGTAAACATTTATTACTAGAATTGTTCAATATGGTACCATTGATTGAATAGTTTAATTTTTTTTCCCAATTTTTTTTTCCAAAGTAATCCTTAAGAAATCCTGAGAGTGAAATGTGATTGAAAATTTGATTTTGATCACTTTCCCCCTCAGGTGTGCTAAACCATCACTTTTTTCAGAGCTGTGCTGAGGAACAGCTTAGAAACAAAGGAAAAACTATCATAATTGAACTCAATGGGATTCAGGACATTTTATACCAACTTTTTATTCCATTAATATGCTAAAAGGTAAAATAATTAGGAGAAGAATGATATACTAGTTAGACAATTAAACAAGCCTACAGAAAAGACCTTGAAATAACAATTAATACTGGGAACTCTATGAATCATAAATAAGGAAAAGCAATGTCAGAATTACATTGATAGTTCTAACTGTCATAAGGGCAAAGTCAACATGGTGAAAAAATTGAGGGTAGAAGTAATTTACACAAACACCACTGGAGCTTAAAAACTTTGCAAATCGTAACTGCCTGCTTTTACACCACCAGAAAAGTGTTAGTCTTTACTGAGGTCTCTAAATGCTTTATACAAATTTCAGATTTTTACTTGGAACAAGTAATGATTAAATAGCATTTGGCTGTGTGGTTCCAGCTGAATGCGTTCCCTCTAAGCAGTCTTCTTGCTAATTTTTTCTGATTAAGCTGTAGTCATTATTAACCAGTGAAAATAAAACACATTTCCAGCCCAGATCAGTTAGACTACTCTATGGCACCAACATCTGTGAAGAGTCTTTGATTTCCAAGTCCATTTTTGCCTTTAAATATACATGAATGGTGGCGTGAAAGTAAAATTTTACACACTTAACTGATTTTACGACTTCCCTGATAAAAAGTTGATAAAATGGCATATTTTATTCTGGGCACAGAAAGAACATTGTGCAATGACATCATAATTTGACTTTCCTTCACACCATCCAAATGGACACGCTGTGGTTGATTTCTTGTATCTAAGGACCAGATCAAAAAAACTCTGTAAAATCATAATGCTTGCCAAGATTATTAGCCCTTTAAATATAATTTAAATACTACCTTCATCTCTCAGGTATTTGAAACCCAGGAATTCAAAGCACATTTTAATGTTTAATCAACAAAAAGAATGACCATAAAATATTCATCACAGTCTGTATCAACACTTGGTTCCACTTGTAACATAGAGGGCTCTTATGGGTCCAGAAGAGAAGCCACTATGTTTTTCATGCGCTTTTTTATACTTTTCTATCCAGAGGCAAAGAAATGATGTAAAGTATTATTCTTACAGAGTCCTATAACAGCAATTATAGGATTCTGCCGCACATCAGAAGGTTTTCTGAGAAAAGCACCTTCTTTACAGCATCACAGGAGATTAAAAACATGAAACTGGCCCACAGAACTCTATTCCAATATTTATTATTCCATTATTTTTCACCTTGGCCCTATGTTCTTATAAAAAAACTATCACTACTGATCTTGGTAACTATCCAAAGGTCTGAGATCTGTTACATCTTTGATCAGTACATAAAATATACAACTACAATGAATGAGAAGTGATGCAAATTTTAAATTCAAAAAAGTAAAAAAAAAAAAACACATTGAAAGTATTAATGCAAACTAGGAAGCATGAAGCAATGACTTACAGTAATAAGTAGCAGCTATAGCTGATACGGGCTTCACACAGCTTTCAGATTTTGTGGGTTCATTTGCTTTTTTGAAATTATTTAGAGAAATGAACAATATAACTTTTAAACTACTGTGTGATGCAATCTGTAAAGTGCAGGGCAAGGAAATCAGTAAACAAAATTAAATTTAAAATGTTTCAAATGATCATGTTCAAAACATTGTATAGAGTAAGTACATTACAAAAACATTTTTCCCTAAAAAGGGTGATTTTCTAGAAAAAAATTAAACTTATTAAAATATTGATTGCAATTTACTACCTAATATCTATAAGATCATCAAATCTTATCAGTAGAAAAAAAAATGTTGATTAGACGTGTTATGTGGGATAATTCACACAATCTAGGCATTTGACATATTACTAAGATACCTGTCTTCAAGAAATAGAATTTTCTATTTTTGAAATTGAAGAGAAAAAGCCTAAAAAAAAACCCAAGCAAAGAAACATAAAAACAACAACAAAAAAAGATTCCCAAAATATAAAAAACAAAGCCAAACAAAACATGACTACTTAAATTGCTAAGGGGCCAAAGTGGAAAATCTTTCAACAAATTTGAAGACTAAAGCAGACCTAATGTAAGACATTTTTTTAAATAATTTCCTTCCTGACATTATAATTCCAGATTGAATTCCAACTAATGAGCAGAAAATCACCAAAACCTAGCAATGAAAGTTTGCTTGCAGGAATACAGTGGAGATTTTTAAGTGATGCCAAAGACTAGTGGCAAAATGGAAGGAAAAAAATGAAGATAAACAACCAGATGAATCTGAAACAACAGACAGTACAAAAAATAGTAATGAAGTCCTGTTCATAATAGTAATAAAATATTTTAAATAGATTTACATAAATATTAGAAAGTACACATTATAAATGAATGAATCTTAAATGAATAGGACACAAAATGCAGAGAAAGAAACCATTTCCATTAGCTTAATTTTCGTCCCATAAAAAAATTTCACCAGGAAATCAGGGAAATAAGGTGAATCCGATATTTAGAATATGGCATTATAATTTGAAAAAAAATACCGTGCATGTAATTTTGAAAAAAAGTTAATATAATCATGTATTCAATCTGCAAAATATTAACAGAAAAATCACAGTTACCCTCTGACTGATGCTTACAATAGCGTTTGGTTACATACCTCTAAACATTTTAACAACAAAAAGTTATATGAATTTTTTTAGCTTCACAAACATAAAAAAGGAACCAAATACTGGTATTCATACCGTCATAAATCCATCCAGCAAACCTGAATCAGGCTTCGGTGGTGCTTGCAAGCGCTCCATAGACCACTTCTCAATGATAGATGACACCTGGGTGTTTTCTGTGT
Source organism: Fringilla coelebs (assembly GCF_963513975.1). Classification (NCBI taxonomy): domain Eukaryota; kingdom Metazoa; phylum Chordata; class Aves; order Passeriformes; family Fringillidae; genus Fringilla; species Fringilla coelebs. Next base: position 42,294,718 of record NC_140030.1, on the reverse strand, counting down.
TTAGAATTCTGAATCCAGTCATGTTAACACCACTGTACCGATAGGGTTCCACATCCAAGGCAAACAGGTCCTGAAAAAGTCACCATTGTATAAATTCTGTAATACACTGCGCTTGTTATTTCACTTGTCAGACCATCTCCCCAGATGAGAGCATGGTAATTTTTCAGTGCTATTTATGCTAGGAAATGTGTCCTGCTTGTCTGGGGGCCTGTGTCTGTGAGCAAGCAATGTGTCTGCCCTTATGGCGGGAGTAATCTGATTCTCAGAGGAAGAAGACCAGACTTTCAGGAAATGTTAGTCCAATTACAGAACTGTATCTACTACTAGGTAGGCTAAAATACTACAGTAATTAATATCTAGAAATTGAAAATTTCTAGATATTAATATTAATTTCTAGTTCTTGAACTTACCAGAAATTAAACAAATGCCAAATAATGAAATAAACTGGACCGGAGTTTCCTTGAGCTTTCAGTCTCAGTGAAACTTAAACATGTTAATCTTAGGAGGATAAATTGGTGGAGGAGAGTAGGCAGAGAGTGGGGGTGGTGGTGAGCAGGGATAAGGAGAAATGGCTTTATATTTAATCAAAAGTATTTCTTTACTGTCATCAACATACTTCCAAATATGGACATTTCTTTGATTAGGAATTCATCTTTGCAAGAATAGCTTTTGCCAGTGTATAGGTTTTCAATTTATCTGTATGTGTATGTGTACAGTTAGCCCTCAAATATGCACAGGGGGAAATATGATTAATAAAAATAAAACAATTCAAATTTTAGCTCAAGAAATTAAATTCAAGATTATGCTAGTGTTTTGATCAAATCGTAAGAAGCAATGTAGAAACAGTACTAGACTTCAGGAAACACAGGTGTAAGATCAAGTTTTGACCGGGGGAAAAAAAAAGATGCAATCAAGGTTATACATGATCTATTCTTTCCCTATAATATAATTTTGATTTATTGAACACAGAAATTTTACCCATGATTCATATGTATTAATTAATCTCATTTTTAATTTAAATTTTGTTGTCAGTTAGCTTTAGGTGTAACACTTGCCTGAATCCATTTTGTTTACTGGCTAGAGCTGAAGAAGATTAAACACTGTACTGCAGAAAACCCATTGTTAGCATCAAAAAGCCCATTAAAACATCAACCAGTTATCAATCACTACCCATTTTTAAATCTATAGCTACTATTATGATTTACTTTCCCATTCACAATATTTAAGATATGCAAGTTTCAAAATTCATTTAAAATAACTTCACATCCTCTTTGCAAAGAAATAAAACATTTTATCGCAAAGGAAATGTGGACTACGTTACGTCTTTCTCTTTAAAAAATTCTCTCAGTTTTTACTGTGCAAGACGTCAGACCCTTGAATGCAATTTTTTAATCCAAACACATTCATGTTTACACTGGAATGTAATAAATATGCACAATATTATTATGCATTTATTACAAATGCACACAGGTCAGTGTATTAATGAGCCAGTGCATTACATTCTGAATCAATCAAAAGGAGATTACACAGAAGACTGTTGTAAACACTGTAACTGGAAAATTTATTTGACAGGACTTTCACCATGTCAGGTAAGAAGCAATTAATATATAAAAACAACTAAATTATGATGCTGTTTCCACAGCTACATTGCAAAATCAAAATCTCTGATTTGTTTGTGCACAGTAAATTATCTCTTGATAATTCCAAGTCAAGATAATACTCTTGTCTCCACAGAAAATATAATGTTTTAATAAGAATGACAGAAAATTCTGATTTTTAAACAAAGCTTTAAGAGTGAAAATTCAATGCCAAAGGACAGCATAGTACTCAAAGAAACAATTTTCATCTATGGCAAAAAAATTTAAAAATGAGAAAAAAACCTTCAAAACATCTATAATCCACTTTTATGGCAGGAAATCTATTTAGCGAGGGAAATTCTATCACATAAAATCCTAAATCTATAAGTGACAGAACAATTCACCCTTCTAAAATAAGATAGTTATTTGTTCAAAATAACTTCAAAGTTATTTTGCTTTCTATCCAAGTAGGTATTTCATGTTAATACTTTACATGAATTCTCTTTTGTGATTCTGTGGTGGACCCCTACCCTACCACAAAGGATTCATTTTCATAAGAGCTTAAACATGCATGTGACTTTAAACATGAGTCAGTTCAAGCATGGTTTTGCCACATGTTTGCCTCACGTTTGTCTCATGCTTTTCATTTAAAAAACATCATGAACTGCAATCTGATTAGACAAAATTGAATGCGAATTCAAAACAGACAAATGGGCTCAACTCTGGAGACTGTAGTCTCTAGAATAATACTTTACCAACTTTTAAACTGTTTCTTGGTTAGGCTGTGATGAGCAGGAAAAGGGTCTTCACATGCACGTTTGTTTTGTAAGAGCATTGACATTTTAAATGTTCATTTATTTGAAATGAGAGATCCAAGAATGATCAAATTCCTTCTAAGTTACATTTACAGTGGACACCAAAGAATATTGCATAATTCATGTGCCTAAAAAGCTCATATGAATTGTTAAATAAAATGCTGCTCAGATTCACACCAAATTATTCATGAATCATATGACAGAGAAGAACTACCTTGTAAAATGTTGAATTAAAAATATGGAATATATGAGTAAATTTTAAAATGTCTTCATCTTCACATACAAACAGCTCAAAAACAAAAAGGACAAAATGCATAAAATAAACAATGAATTATGAATTATACATTTAACTTGATTGTTAAAAGCTGCAGTGCTACAACCAGATGCTTTTTTCAGGTCTATCAGTTTTCAGGGCACACTGTTGAGCAATAATTAAACCATCCTGATGAGTTTTCACTGAAAATAATAAAATTCAGCAAAGAAAACATCTTGCACTCACACCCCATTCCAGAGAGACCTTATCCACTTTGTTAAGTAATATAATTAGGAAAGTAATATCTTTGTCGGATGTCATGACTACGTTTTCATGAGCCACTTACCAGTGTGGTAAAGATATAGTGATAGTATTCTGTCATCATCCCCATAGCCAAAGCCTTTAAAAAAATAAACAAAAGATTAATGTTTCTGAGGCCATATAATACATTTTTATCACACTCACATGGCAAATGAAACACTGCAAAAGAACACTACTAAGATGAGACTATAGGGTTGGAATTATGCTAAAATTAGGTCAAGCAAGTCATTTCTTAGCAGTTAGAGAAGATTACTGACTATTAAAGGAATTTATGAACCAGATCTTCTGATAGAAAGAATATTATTAGACTGTTTGGTGCAGTAAATGTGAAAGAGGCTTGTATTTTTACATACTAATGGATACATTAACTTACAACACATAATTTGAGTCGACAATATTTTCATTCATTATTGAACCCTTCCTTTAAAATGAATTACCTAATAGGAATTTTTTCGATTTTGATGAACAATACCATGCATTTAAAAGAAGGACCCAAGCTTATATTATACATGTGCACATTTTTCCAGCCATGGAAGAAAATTCTCTTGAGTCAAATTTTGAACAGCAAGAGAGATACTACTTAAATAAAAATAAACAAATATTCATAGAATCATTTATAAATTCAGGTATCTCTCAAATACCTTCATCGCTCTTGCTATCCATGTAATATGAAGTAGTTTTTGATAAACTGTCTATTTTGAGAGTTCATGCTTTCCTCTCAATGGCATAAAAAATATATTTGTAGATAAAAAACTATGTTTATTCACTAAGGGCATTTTCTCCAGAAAAGCATTTATCTTCATGCTCTGCGCAGAAGTTTTCTTAGTATTTTCTTCCTTTCCAGGAACTATCAAAAGAATTCTTTGCCAAGTTGCTACCAGATGGACTCCTTCAAGGCATTGAAGGCCACAACTATACTGCAGTGGCAATACCAGAATTAGTATTGAAAAGAATTTTCAGCATTCTGAAGACTGTGGGAGCCTTTTTGCTTGTGACATTGTCCAAAAATGATGATATTAATAGTCTCTATGATCTTTTTGAAAGAAAAAAAATCTAAAACTAATCCAAATATCAGTTGCAAATCAGAATTTATAGTATTTTAAACACTATTTTGAAAAAACACCACTTTTCCAAAGAATGCTTATACTAGTGTACTTACAATTCCACAACAGTACTTAGAACTAGAGTATAGTGTTCCAGTGGCAATTAAATTCTCAAACACAGGAAAACCACATTCCCGTAAGAAATATTACAACTTCATTAGGAACTCTACAACTACAAACATTCTTAGCTTTTATAGGAATTTTTTTAAAAAACAAAAGTGTCTTCCTCTATATGTGCATCACATTTGCAGTCACCTATATCGTAACTACTTCTAATCAAGTCTTTCATACTCCAAAGGATCCCTACACAACATCCTACTTCCTACATCCTACATCCATATTCCTTATTCTGTGTGCAATGATGCTGTCTCTCTTCCAGGCTTTCCTGCTTTCACCTTCTCACTTCTCTAAAGATCTCACTTCTTTTTCCTTTTCAAACATTGTAATTTCTCTGTTCTCCTTATTACAGTGCTTCCCTAACCTTTTAAATTATGTATGGTTCCCTGGTTGCCTGGTGATGTAGATAACAATGAAATTCACCTTAATTTAAGTATGTTTGTCTGATTGAAGGGATTTTTTTTTCTTACTTTTCATTACATATTTTTGACCAGCAAAATGTAGTTGCTGTTTCACTAGGTTCTCAAGCTACATTGTTTTCTTTATTTTCAACTTTTGTTGTCTTCCACCAGCTTCACTGTTAATCTTTCCAATCACCCTCTCAAACTGAAACTCCTTGTCATTCATCCCTCCATTAACAGAAAAAAAATCTGATCAGTCAATAATTCATAAATGGATATATAACAATGTTATTTCAATAAATACTTATAAATGCCATATTTGGAATAGTAACATTGAATAATAAATATATTCTCAACACCCCTTGTGTCAATTTCAATGGCAAGTGCTCACATTCAGCTTCAAAACTACAAATTTTGGGCATATTTAAAGCATTGCAGTATAAGACCTGAATGGAAAAGTAAAAATCTACAGAATCTGTATAAAGATCTAAACATTCATGGAAGAACTTTTTCTGTACCTTCCCTCTCTAATCTTTAGGATAACCAATGTGCTTTGGTGAAACAGTTCACTATTTGATTTAAAGAACCTTAATGCTCACTCTCGGGTCCTGAGACATGTTTAAAGATACAATGGTTTTAATTTTGTTCCCATTTCCCTTTACTCATACATTTTTCACAATTTTGTATACTGTGAAATAAAAGGGATTTTTCACCTAAAAATTTCTAGGTACTGAAGGACTAATGTATCTCAATGGAGTTATTGTTAGTATTGCAGTTTAATATGGCCATCAACACATTTCCCATTTGCATTGTTTAGATTTTAAATATTTAAAATAATTAAATGTACATTCAATGATAAGATCTCAACAACTAGAAAAGCTAGGCTGGCTTATGTTTAGAAAAAAACACTAGCAGAGGTTTAAAACTACTAGGAACTAATAAAAGTTTTTCAATCAATTAACAATAAAGAAAAGAAATTATATCATACATGTAGGCTTACTAGCAATTTTAATTATACCCGCAATAATACCTGTAAGTACCTCTAATGAGACACATATTTCAAACTCCTAAACACATTTTGTTTTCAATTTAGACCCTACAGTTTTTTTGCAAGCATAATATAAACTTGAATTAAAGTCACTAAAAGCTATGCATTAGAAGAGTAGAATACTGTTTCGCTTTAGGTATTCCTCCTATCCTCTTTGTTGGAAGTCACAGCTTAATTAAAAAACTATGGGGAAGATTGCTTCTGAGCCAGTTAAATATTTGGAATTCTGCTGTATCTCACTCACTCATTTCATCTGCACACAATATCTTCAAAGCATCAACCCAAAAGTACTTGGGTGTTTTGCAGTTCCATTATTAGTGCAAAAGAGAATATAGCTCTAAGATATCAATTCTGTCCTCTCAATGGAAGACATTAATGTGGTCTGTTGGTAACATTCTGTTCAGATATCACTGTCTGATTAGGAATACACATCCTAGAGGCCTCAAATAAAAACAAATCTATAAATAAATAAATACATACATATATAAAGTTTTGTTGTATAAAATAACATTAATCAAGCATTTAAAACCATGCTTTAAGCATCAATTCTCCAAAGTACCAGTTCTTCATAGCTGAAAGATTAATATGTCTTCATGTTCCTCCTGAACATAAATTATTTAAACGCTTTCATTATAAAAGCATAATTAAAGCATCTACCTTTTGTGTCGCCAATAAAATTGCCTCTGAAATCCTTGGTTGATTTTCAGTAAGGCCTGAGTAAAACTGACATACAATTTCCCTGCTTGTTAAATATCATTAGGCCTGGATAATACTTTTATTTATTAGGGATGAAAAAGATTAAGACATCTAAAGCAGAATGAGGATTACCTGTTTCAAGATGCCTGCTGCCATTTCATGGCTGCAGTCAAAGATTACATGGAATTCTTTGCCTCTTTTCATCTCCTTTAGCAATGGCTTTGCATCTTTTGTGTCAGCCGGTAACTGACGGATTTTTAGTCTTAGGTTGTATCTTGATGGAGCCTTGATGAGCTCTTGTAATCGAATGAGACCTTAAAGAAAACAGGAGTCAGGAAAATTATCAAAACAAGAACCTGAACTGCTAGCAGGAGAACATACTATAAGCATTCAAAGCTTCCAGATACTTTTTCCCTTCTCATTTGGTTGGAACTGATACACAAAAATGTTATTAAAAAGAAATATTAAAAAGTATCTGTACTCCCAACACTTTAGTACAAGTCTCTTTTTCCTTAATATTAATGGAGAGTAAGGAGCCTCATTTAGGATTACCTTCAAACAGACATATCTTCCTCTAGCCTTATCGTGCAACTGTGCCATTCCTCTTTGAAGAACATATTACTCTAATTTAATTAAAGCCATATCCCAGACTAATAGTTTTTAATCAGACTAGACAGTCTCCCAAATAATAAATCAAGTTTACATACAAAGTTGTGAATCATTTCAGCACTGTAGAACACTCTCACATGAATCTGTTCTCCTATTTCTGGACTGAATCAGTTTTCAAGAACAGCAAGAAACAGAAGTAGCTTTACACTACTCTGCCAGTTTCAGAATTAAAACCACTCCAGAACAAAACTTATGATGTTTTTGGAGGCGACTTTGAAATTAATTTGATTGTATGAAAGATCATAGTGATTCATGATGTTCAAGTTTTCTGTGCAAGTACTGAGTATTTTTAATGTTAAAGGGAAGACTAACAGTTCTTTCTTGACTGCAAACTGCTCTTTCAGAGCATTCTTTACTCAAATGGGCAGAGTCCCTAATACGCATGTTTAGGCATATTTTCAGGTGTTACACCAATCACCTTTGTTACACCTTTGGAGATGGGATGGACAATTAAACTGTCAAGAAACTTTGAAATGGGATGAAAGAAAGGGAAAAGAGATGTTGCTTTTTCTGCAGCAAGTTTAGATTACCAAATTTTGGCAAACAAATGTAAGAAAATACAGATTGACAGGTACCTTGATCTATCCCCATTGGTTGCACTAATACAATACAGTTTTAGTCTTTCACTGTAGGTCCAAGATTTGTTACAGAATGGCAAGAAGTGTTTTCTTGCCTGCAGGAGTTTTTGAAGTAATTGTTTTCCAGTACCCTAATGAATTAAGCATATAGCTTAATTAGTTTGAGGACCACAGAATATTCTGAGTTGAAAGGAACCTGCAAAGACCATCACGTCCAGCTCTTAACTGAATGGCCCACACAGGAGCTGAACCTTGGTGCTTTTAGCTCTAGCTCTAACCATGGTAACCTCAGGAAACAGCAGTGGGTGAAACCCAAGGATTTCAAAACTTCCAAGCTTTGTTCTGTTCCAGAGAATTACCCAAGAACATAAGTCCTTAGAGGTCCTAACTGGGCTGTTCAAGAATTAAAAAAATACAAATTTGTAATCTTCATAAATCTTATCATTATTGGACTACCTCAGAGAAAGAAAAAATCACACCAAAATTTGAAATAGGAGATTTACAGATGCAGGAACTAAAATAATTAAAGGCTAACAAGGAAAATGCTATGTTAGCATCTGCCATCAGGGTTACCTATGTATCTGATAGAGAAGTGATGAGAAATAAACAAAGTACCACATTGGAAGGCAGTACAAAAGGTAGAAAGCTACCAAAGAAACCTGAGCATGAGAATGTGGGGAAGAGAACCTGCAAATGTGTATTTCTTCAATGCACTGACTGGACCTCAGTGCTGGGGCAGTACAGATGTGCAGGCAGGCACAGAAAGAAGAATTTATGCTTTCAATAACTGTCAATTACAAATAGTAACCAGTGAGATTTCTCAAAATATATTTTAATATAAATTAAATCTAAAACACAAGCAAATTCCAGGGTTTTCAAAGTTGTGTTTTTTCTCCTTCCTCATCAATGTGAAATAAAAAGAAAACTTAAACTTTTAATAAAAAGAAAACTTAAACTTTTTGTAATATTTTTCATAGCTTCTACATATAGCAGAATATTTTATTTTAGTAATAGTTAGAGTGAATACATACTTCCATTTTTAAGATTTTACATATATATTTCACCATGTTTCCAGCCACCAGTAAAGTTGGAAAGTTGAGATGGATTATGGATTATGTGGAACAAAACATGTTCCACTCTACTAAATGACTCACTTCAGCGGTCCACTTGGCCACCCACTATAGGCAATAAATTCTTTACTGGCATATGCTCATCATCTTCCAGCTTGCTGGGCTCTCAACAGGATGATTTTGGAAAACAAAACCCCCTCACTTGCAAGGGAGTGACGACATGCGATTCTGTGGAGAGCGCACGGTGTGGGGTGCTGCTGTGAAGGTGTGTCACACGTGGCAAGTACCACTGCCACAGTTACCCTGCAGCTCCTTGCTGCAGAGAAACACCTCACAGAACAAAAAAAAATATCAGAGAGTACTGAGCACACCTTACTCTGGTACATTTTATTTCTCTGGTAAAACGTTGAGAAGCAGGGTTTCACAATTCAGGCATTAGTGGGAACTGAGATCAGTTCTGGATCACACTAAAAACCTGTCTCTTTTAGATACTAATTAAAGGCTAGACATTTCCTTCTACACTGTATCTACCATTTGGGATGATGCATTTGTGTCTTTAAAAGAGTGGAAAGAATAAATTAGTTTTACTGAAAAGTAAAATCCACCAAAATAATTTCCTGAAGAACAGAACAATTTATCTAAAAACAAAAAAATAAACAAAAACACCACCATACACAAACAAAAGCTTTTCTAGATTAAATATTGAACAGTGGGTCATTATTTGTAACCAAATTAAAAATTAAGCACTGGAAAGATATAATCCAAAAGAACAAGGTCCTGCATGAAAACAGCAGCCTTTGTGTTCATCTGTGGACAATAACTGCTGCCCAACTCCTGGCTGCCACTAATCTGCTCTTCTCCTGAACACCCTAACATCCTGGCATCTGCTGGAGTAGTTTCTGCAGTAGCAATGGCCAAAAAAGTTCCAGGGCATCAGAGCATTAAACAGTTGAGGGCTAACCAGGCAATTCACATAGGATATAAATAAATTGTGCCCCTATCAGTAACAATCTGTTTGGAGTTCAATTTTTTGCAGCTATGAGATATCATATGTTTAAGGTTTTTTACAGTAAAACTAATGTCTCAGAGTAACAAAAAATGAGCTCTACCTTATTTAGTCTCTATAACATTAAATCCTGACTACATCAGGTGAAATCAGACAAATTATTGTTTGCTTTCATTTTTAGATGTTACCAAAATTTGTTCAATTTTTTTCACTTTTTCCATTTGGATTATTGAGATTCCTAAGACTCAAAGAAGATTGCTTCCTACTATTGTTCCTACTATGTGCAGTTTGTCTGTGGGACTCAATTTCTACCCTTCTAACTTTTGTGCATATTGGATGTTTCAGGTCAAACAAACATATTTACGCATTGACTAAAATTCTTGAGCTACTGATAATACCAAAGTTTCATTGCTGTTGTCTGACATCAGAGGAAATGTCATAGCAAGCTGGTTATGCAGGATAAAAGTAACAAGCTGTCGTGTACTGAGAAATAAAAGTTTCTGAATCAGTAAGGGACAGTTTCAAAAGGACACTTATGTAACTTATCAGAAGAAGGGGTATCAGAACTTCCAATGAAGGGAGGAATATAATTCAAGAACTACAAGGACTATGAAGCTAAAAACAAAACAAGTCCTTTCTTCACCATGATTTTGAGGCAATCTAGAATATTTTTAATTGAACACTTGTGTAGAATAATTTTCAAACAATTGATTTAAAATATAATATGAATTGCAGTCCTCACATGAAAAGGTGACCTCTTATTTTAGGATTTACAAGATCTGAGTGTAATGAAGAAAAAAAAAAAAAAAGAAACCCAAAAAACTCCAAACAAACAAACAAACCACAAGAAAAACAAAACAAAAACAAATTAAAAACTCCAAAGCAAACAGAATACAACCATTTGTGTGTATAAGCTCCTAAAAAAAAAAAATCTATTTTGAATAGTATAGAAATAATAGCTGCATTTTGGGAATGTACTTCCTGCATTTTCTTTCACCAGGGACACCTTTTTCCTGTCCCTTCAAACTCTCAATTCCTTCTTTTAGCAGCCACTGTGATAGAGCCCTACCTCTGAATGGCTGGGAAGAGTGCGGTGTGAGTAACTCTTTTCAGAAGCTGCCATCAATTCATCGTTAAGGAGAATCCTGAAGGAGCAGTTTGTGAGCTCTCCAGCTGGCATCTTCCTCCAAAGAGATCAATCACATTACCTCCTCGACATGTTCAACTTCAACCAGTCCAGGAAGCAAGAACCCTAAGTTTGTTTTAAAACCTGTCTCCAGCTCAGCAGTCTTGCAGGCCATTGCTGCGCCACCTGGCCTGCTCATCAAACTATTTATCATTTCCATTAATGCTGCTTTTGTGCTACACAGGAAGAATGCAAGCAAATGCACTTTGCAATAGGCTGAACACATCGACCTTTTTCTGTAAGAAAACACTAATGCTCTTTTAAAGGCTACTCCTTATCTTAACCATGTCAAAAAATTCAAAACTAATAATATACTGCTTTGCAGGACCACCAGAAAACAGTCTTTCTATTTTTAGCAAGTTGTTTTTTCTCACACCTCTCTGTACTCTTCTCCTTCCCTGACAGCCCCCTGCCCAGTTATTTTGGTTATGCCTCAGAAAAATCTCATTGTGTATGGGGCTTTGAAAGGGGTACTGGTAGAAGGGAGGAGAATGCTGGTTTATTAGCATTGATAGAATGTTTCACATCAGTTGGAACAGTTAATTGCAGCAAAAGAACTCACAGATTATTCATGAACTCTAAAGTTTAGTTTTATCATCTTCAATTAAAAAAAAAATACCATCTCTAGTGAAAGGATTAAAAAGAAATTCCACTAGCTGGTAGGATTTTTCTAACAGTGGGCTGTTCTGTGTTCATTGTGCTGTTGTATCTAATACAGCAACCCCATTAAGAAAAGCACAGAAGAAATAGAGACAAAGGAAAAAGACAGCTTGATGGACCTTTCATATATTCATATTAAGGTTTTGTACTACATTAAGATCATTTCACTCAATTCCAGCAGTGTAAAGCATCCTTAAAATGATCACCAGTAGTATTTAACCCCAGTTAAATACAGTAGCAATGGTGTCTTTAATCAAAAAATTTCTAAGATAAGTAGTCCAGAAAAAACAATTGTCTTTTCATTGTAAATATAATTAATGAAGTTTTTTATTAGTAGCTTTAGAGTCCAAAATTTTAGCAGGATTTTTCAATTTGGTAGTTAAACGATTGGAGAGCAAGCCAAATAGTACATGTGTATGCATGTATATATTTCACAAGTATTAATGCATTAGAGTCTGATGTCATTTGCAACTTGCAATTTTAAAATGTGCTATAATTAGTGGCAGCGACATGAAGAGGAGTTCAAGGATATCTAGTATTATGCTGACTTATTTTGCTGTTAAATGTGACATCTACAAGGGAAACAATAGTACTATATCAGTAAAAAGAAGGAAGTGTGTCTGGTAACTGACTTCAAAAGACTTTTCACCAAAAAAAAATCTATTTAACAAGCCCTTTGTCAAAAGTATAGCTGTTCTATTTCAAATGTCTGAAAATTTAAAAATTAGATTCATGAGGGCAAGCCAATACACAAGAGTCATCCATGATAATAGCAGTATTTTCTCAAATGAGTTCTGGAGGTATATTTGTATAATTTCCTTCTGGGGGAAAGAGTGCAGATGTATGAAGTGAGAACAATGTCCAACTACCTATACCTATGTGCCTATCTCCTTATCAAACCATACAGTGTGACTACTCGCCAAACTCTTCTTCAGAGGTACAAAAGAGATGCAAACCACTGTTTATAAATCAGAACAACCTTAGAATATATAGACATGTTCTACCATATCTTAAGGAATAAATTCCAAATTCTACGTTGCCCATATGTGGCCTTTTGGCTATACAAACCCATTTAAAGAATTTACACTGCAGCAGTTTATGTTTTAGGGAAAAAATAATTTGATCAATTTGGAATTCTTGAGGAGAAGGGAGGGACAGGGTGGAGAGGGTTTGGTAATATAGTTCTTTTGAGCATATCACTAACTAAAAGTATTAGTCACCCTGAAAAGACAGTTCTGGACCACTGAGTACCAGAGGGCAAATAAAAGTCACATTATTTCCTACTGAAAATACTTTCAAAAACTATCTCTTGGATGGTAGCCATGCCAGTAATCAGAGAAAACATTTCAGGCTAGGTAGTTTTGTTCTGACTTTTTTTCCCTAGACTGTGTAAGAAAAAAGGATTCTATTCTAGAAACATTATCCAAGATCATAAAGCCCAACCTTTGACCAAAGACCACCACACCAATTCAAGCATAGCACTAAGTGCCAAGTAATTTCTTGAAAACTTCCAGGAATGGTGATGTCACCATCTCTCTGGACAGCCTGTTCCAATTCTCAGTAGCTGAGAAAAATTCTCCCTTCTAAAACAAGCAAACAACAAAAAAAGGCAGAACGGCATTTTTAATTTCACATCTTTGCAGGTATGTATATGCATTTGAAATATAAATCTCATTATTGTGAAAAAATTTATAAGTGTCTAGACTAGGCCAGAAAAAAATAAAAACCAACCCAAACTAAAATCCAAATCCCCCTTTCCTTTAGACTAAAAAAAATAATAATTTTTAAACAGTTACTTAGTACAGGAAAGAAGTGTTTAAAATTATATTAATGACTAATATTGAAGCTGCAACTACTAAAATAGCGTACATAGAGCAGACTAGCTTTAGGGTTAAAAAAAATCACTGAACAAGAAAACTGTGAATCTAGGTTGAACTCCATAGACAGTCAAGATTTCTATTCTGATACTGTGCATATCACTTAATTTTTCTGCATCTCGGGTCTAAGCATCAGAATGTTAAATCCATTGTACTGCTGTTTCAGCATAACCAGCTGTAACTGAAGAGCAAGGCAATAATCAGCTTTATTGTTTTCCTTAAATATGCTAAGCAAGCACATCAGAGCATGGGTGCAAACATCTTTTATAGTTGCAAATAGCCAATCCCAATTCAGCTTATTTCCAGTAACAATTCTTTTCTAATAAAGGCTTTGCAGTACTGCAGTGAAAAAAGCCCTCTACCCCATCCCACACAGTTCCACAAGAGAGAATCAATGTGCCGCTAAAGTTCAGAAAAGACCTTCACTTCATGGAACAGTTTTGATCTTGAAGATCACCATAAAACTTTTTTTCATACCACCTGAGTGCTTATCAGATGCAGCATACAGCAGCTAGAAAAAAAAAATAATAAAAAACTCTGAGTCCTGTCCATCCTTTTCTTACCTTTACATATAATGTGTGAAAATATAAGAAAAAATAACATAATTGAAGGAAATGCTGAAAATTAAGACAACATTATGCCTTATTGATATATTGGATTTTCCATCTTTTTCTACACTCCAGCTACAGTTGACATTTATTCTCTATTATGTCAAATGCTCTATCATGATATGCCTGATTTGAAATGTTGTTGTTATTCTGTTTTCTAAATACACTTTTTTGAGCATTTTCATAAAGTTTTATCATGAATTCAGTATTATGATGGTGACAGCAATAAGAATTAATAGTCCTGGGCACTTCAAATTAATTATCATAATTATATGAAATATGATCTCTCAAGTGGATGATGCATGAGCAGTGCAATTTAATGAGGGTGAAGAGTGAAACTACACTACTGTCAAAGAATAAAAGATTTTGTCAAAGATGTCAGAATCAATGACAAAAGAAGCAATACAACAAGTTACCAATTCCAAAATGGACTTAGCTTGAAAAGATGCATAAATTAACATCCTCAGATGGAATTTACACCAGCTAAGCACAATTACTCTTGGAAACAAAAGCAGTTTCATTTTTGCTTCAAAAGAAAGGAACTGGTAAGAGCGCAAGAGAGAAAAAAACCTCTCTAATTGAAGCTGAAATGAATCAAGACAGTAATATTTGAACCGAGAGTGACGCAGAGCAATTCACAAAGGGACTGACATCACAAGTATATTTCACAGTGTTCTCCCAACCAGAGGATAAAATATGTAATACTTTTACTTTACTATTACTAAAATATGTAATATGAAATAAGAGTAAAACTGTAATTCAGTTTGGATAAATCTTGAATGTATGCCCCATACAAGAGTGTGAACCTGATCTTGTCTCAGTTTTCCTCTTTTCATTTTCCACTTAGTTTTCCTATCATATATTTCTGTATTTGGACATAATAAAAAATTTTCCAGTCTTCATGAAACAATTCTTTTGATCAGAAGTTCCCTAGGCGACTTTCGGTAAGGTTTTAATTCTTAAGTTTATTCAAACCCACAAAAGCAATACAATTAAAGCACTGTTTGGAATATGTTCATTGTTATAATTTATGGAAATATTACCTCCACCTCTGTTCCTTAGGCTTATAGAAAAATATTATAAAGCACCTTCTGCATTTTTAAAACTTATTTATTTTAAATCCATAGATTTGTTTTTGTAATACTGAGTCTTATTGCAGTAACTCCAAATTCAATTTTTGTTCAAAATATGGGTGAGAGCTGTAGTAACATGTTTTCCTGAAAGATGGGCTAGAATCATGCATTTTGTTTACTTGTTGACATTTACTTTGTTTTTCAAAAACTTAATCGAAATCTGTTTAGAATTAGTCTCAAAGAACAATTACAGGTCCATTTGCCATAAAAGAGTAACAAAATTGAACAGTTTTTCTTCAGACAACTAGCTAAAGTAACTGCAAACATCTGCATAAAGACTAAAATTGGTTGAAAGTGAAATTTTAACTTCACAACATCCTCTGTATTACTGATATATTCATATAACACTAGAAAAATATTTCTGGACTTTACAGAATAAATGTGCAATAACTGTCTTAGTAAAGGAATACACCAACTAGCTACATCCAAATACCACAATCTGGTTTAGCACAAAACTACTAATTGAATCTTCCCTTGAAACTACTGTGCACAGCACTTGAAACACTCTGAATTTAAAAGACTTTATGGAATATGTAATCATTCAGGATACTATTCCTTCACTGTCCAAATTATTAGTGTTATTAGTAAATATAATTTTACCTAATTTGAATTTATTAAAGAAGGCTTAAAAGTCCTTTTTCCTCAATAAAAATGTTCAATAAAAGTCCTACAAATGCTGTAAGCTCTCTGAACTGGTGACTGAAAAGATGTGGAACATCTTTTCTACATGCCATTCCATGCATGGGAAGCTCCAAGTCTACTTTGTTCACCTCACCTAAAGGAGAGGTATATTGGTAAATATACCTCTCCTTTAGGTACTCATTTCATTCATTCCACTAAAGCAACACAGAATAACTGTTAATTGATAATGCACAAATTAGGAATGAATTAGTTCCATTTAACATTCTGTGCTAAGCTGTGCACTCCAATCGCTATCTTTGATATGGTTTATACACAAATTTATGTATTTGCAGGAAAAAATACCCACCTAGCCATTCATAAGCAACCAGTACTCTGAATTCTGCATCTGCATCATATAACCAGAATAAATGCTAGCTAAAACTGCACAAGTCAAAACATTATAAATATAAAAAAGTACACGCGGATGCAGTTAGATGCAGTTTTCATCTATATATAAAATAAATATAAATCCAATTTGAGAAATCAGTATCAATGGCAGTGGAGAAACTTAATATTCCTTTATAATTTAATGTTTCTGCACATTTGATAGAGACATTAGCACCAGTGGTAGTAAATAGTCCTGATAGAGACTTTTGAAGGTTACCCTTACCTGTCTTTTCTTTTTCTGTTCTGTCTAGGAAGATCAGTATGAAAAAATTGATGTTGAAAAAATTAAAGAATAAAATTAATGATAATAAAAACATACGAACAAACAAAACCAAACCAAAACAAAAACCAAAACAAAACAAAATTTAAAAAAACCACCACCCATACCACCACCCATAAAAACACCAACAAACCACCAAACTCATGATATTCCCCAGCCTTTCAAGGACACCTGTTATTTTGTTCTAACCTAAATATTCCTAGCTCTCAACTTGTTCTGTTGATTATAAAAGTATCAATATATTGATATCCCACAGTCCTCATAGGACATCATGCCTTCCAGCCCTTTCACCAGCCTTGTTGGGCTACTCAAGACACATTAAAGTACCTTAATATTATTTTTAGATTCTGGGGACCATAACTGCACACAAAATCAAGGTGAGGCCAAATTAACACCAAATACAGCAGGAATTAGATAATGGGAATTTTACTACCAGCCCCAAGAAAGAAACTGTCATTTTATTTCAAATCAATGCCATTGCATACTGTGAACACAGCAACAAAATGACATCTTTCAACTTCCTTCATTTCAGTTAAAGCACAGGATTCAGTGCTAAAGACCAACGCAAAATATTTTTATTCTGAAATAATTTTTCAGCATTTACTTTGGCTTCTGTTCATAGATGTAACAGATTTTTGGTGTTTATACTCATTCACTCAAGACCAAAACAAAAGTTAATTAAGAAAAAATATCCAGAATGCTGTTTATATCAACTTCTTCTGTTGATATATAAAAGTATCAATATATTGATATCTATACAAGTGCCACCATAATTTAAGAGCTCATCATCTAATTATTCATACATTTTTCTCTTTTTTTTTAATTGTCTGTGATTCAAAAACTTATTTACAGTTTGTCTAGTCTGTTTTCTTTAGCACAGAGATTAGAATATGTACTTGAAATTAAGTTATTGTTTTGAGACCAATTAAATCCATTAGGACATGCAGATGACAAACATATTGTCATTTTCCCACTTTTCTTTCTTAAAGACAATTGACTGTAGCAAATCTGTAAATCTGAAAGGACTTAATTAGTGTCCAGGGACAGTTTAGTGGAATTTAATTAACAAAGAGACCATAAATTAAGGGAGAAAAAACTAACTGGCCTCTCATTACATCCTGCTAGGAGGTTTTTTTTATTTGGGTTTTGGTTGGTTTTTTGGGTGTTTTTTTTGTTGGGTTTTTTTGGGGGGGGAGGGGGGGTGGATTGCTGGGGTTTTGTCTGTTTCTGCATTTGTTTTTTAACATGAAATCCCAGTTAAAAGAAATATGCTTTTCCATTTAAAATGATCAAAAGAAGCAATATTTATCCTTTTTAGCAAGAAAAACGTTTTAGAGCCCTATTACAATTTTTTTGCCTGTACAAATATGGGCTATATTAAAAAAAAAATCTTGATAGAAAAAAAAGGAAATTAAATCGAAGGAAGCAGAAAGTAGTGATTATTTAATATAAAAAAAAAATTAAAATAATGAAAGTCAATGCAGGACTCTAAAACCAGAGAGCCACAAAAAAAGGACTCACACATTTCTAATTTCCTGAAAGAAAAAACTCATCTACTTAGTGCCACAATACCTACTCCATAAAATTTTACCAGGGCAGAGGCTTTATTATAATATTAAAACCTTTGTCCATTCTATGTTCATTTTTATTTCTATTACCATAGCCCCACAGTAAAAACTGCATCTCTTCTTACCGAGTCAAGGTAGAATTTACCTTTCTAGTTTATTCATCTACTTCATCTTATTTGTACAGTCTTCGGTCTTTCTTATTACACTGTACCCAACCTGATTTTTGCTCACTCCGCTGTTATTGATCATATCCCTCTAGAAGCTTCCCTGTACCTATTTCAGCCTGGCACAACCTCTATTTTCTCCTGTGGCAAGCTATCTTGCATTCCTCATTACACACTCCTGAACATGAGGCAGGTCTGATCAGCACAGAACAAACCAGTACTCTAAGGCTCAGTCTGACATGAGGAGCAATAGCTGGACTGCAGACATTCATCTTCTCTGACTTAGCCACTTCTGCATCATAAAGCACGGGCCAGGGTCCAGTTGCTACCCACAGTATATTGAAAAAAACTCAAGCCTTTTCTCAAATTAGGGGTAAAATGTACAGCTATTCCTTCTCTGAGAATTTAGGGAGAATGCTTCAAAGAGGGAGACAACAAACTAATGCCTGGTCTTAGTAGTAATCTTGAAGATTATTACAAAGGGAGACTAGGATTCCAAATTTTCTCTCTTATTTCAAACTGGGCTATAAACAAGCACTGATTCCCCCTTTACCACGTTCATACCACCCAATCTCAAATCAAATTAGATCCAGACCAAATACAAATATCTATTTCATACATGTCACAGAATCATAAAATAGTTTGGGTTGGAAGGAATCTTAAACATCATCTAGTTACGATTCTGTCCTCAGAAGCAGGCACGCCTCATCTTAATTTTTTGAAGGCAGCTACTCTATGGATTGAAAGACACAAAAAACAGTATGGAAGAGTTCATCTACACTTACATGGATCAATCACATAAATGGCTTTCCTTCCTACAAGGTAGAAACTTGGGGGAATGAATAGAGTTGGACACGATGGTGCTGTCCAGGGGCAGATGAACAGTGCACTTGGAGTACTGGTCTCTACCATACCTCTGGGAGTGACACTACTGGCCTTTTACTGGCTGCAGAGTGTCAAATAACCACACAGCTTTTACCATTTGTTTTTACCCTAGAAGATATATCCCACACTGAGGAGACAAAGAACGTGGACACAATTTTGAAGTTTTTTTTAGCTCTGAAGCAAGTGAGATATCTCTCTCTTATTTTTACCACATGTTAGCAATTCCTTGGAAAATTCATAAAACTGAGCCCTAGCATTTAAGGAGATAGACACATTTTTAAAAATGTAAATAGTTAAATGGACACATAAAATCATGCTTTCTCTCAGAGTCAACGTACTATCTTGCAGAACCTTGACATATGGAAAAGCCCTGATGATAATTTATTGGAGAAGTATCCAGACCTAGTTTATGCATGCTTTATACCTTTTCTTCCTCTCTAAAATAAAAGTATCAGCTCTCTTAGTATCCATATTTACAGTAATAATAAAAATACATTAAGCAAATGTGAATCTCCCAAAAAATATTCGGTTTAGCAATTAAATTATCACTGTAGCTGCTATACCAACATATTATTGTCTTGACCACCATGCCCTTTGGGGAATTGTCCATTCAGATAAAGGAAATCCATGGCTCTAAAATCACCTTTAAAAAAGGCATCCAGCATCATCCTCAACAACCATTCAATAAAAGAGTGCAAAATGTGGGTGATTAAAAGAGAAACAAAGAAAAAGAAATTAAGAATTATATCCATCTTACATTAAGGAATCACTGATCAAATAGACAAAACAGACATAAAAAGTGAAAAATATATTGTATTCATTGCCTTAATTTTAATTATTTTAATTAGGTCTTAAATGGCTCAAGTCATACAACACAATTTCTAAATCTTAGTTGAAACATCACATTCAGCTCCAGTCCTAGACTCATAACTGAATATTTGTCTAATCCTATGACAGGAGAGAACCACTTTCCAAGATCAAGCAACTACTTCCTTTCAAAAGGTTCCTCCCCCCCGCCTCAAAAACCACCAGTTTGCACTTGAACTCCAGCAGATTTAAAATCTGCTTCTTTAAGACTAATAGTTTCTCATAGCTAAGAGTTGTTCCTGTATGTACTTCAAAGGCAAGTGATGCTGTGGACTTCCCAGAAGTGTCATTTGCTTTTAAAGTCCTGGAATTGTCCACAGGAGATGCTACTAACTAAGAGAAGTTGACAGTCTTTAAAAAGTAGAATTTAAGTTCACTTTACAGAAAACACCACAAAAAAAGAGCATAACCTTTTTAAAACACACCGATTTTCTTCTGCCTCTTCAGACAGAAATAGATTTCAAGGGAAAAACAAAAAATGTCGTAGATGAGATTACGGGAACAAGCAGTATTATAGTATAAAGAGCCTGGCCACTTCAGAAAGAAATATAATTTTAAAGAGATTATATCCTGGAACAAGTCTTTATGTTTTTCGAATAGATTAAATAACTCAATCTACTAATTCATTGTGAAATTTATCTAAAAATTGTTCTAAAAAAGGTTATGTTTGGGTTTTTTTCTCTCTCAAATATTAACAGTAATACCAAGTAGAACAAGTAGATCAAAATATATATGAGAAAACCTTCTTTTTCATTTTCTTCCCATTTCTATTTATGTCCTGGCTTCAAAACATGCTTTATTGAGATCAGGTCTATCAAGGCTGTCAACAACATATCTCTGGATATGAAGAGCTCATTAAGCATGAAGCATTCTTTTGGTTTACTTTTTTTTTGACAGAAGAGAATTACTTGAAATTATCAAGCAAAGCAGTTTCAAAGTATTAAAACACATGAATTTTCTAACTGAATTGACTTTTTTAAGAGGTTCTTGAAAAAGTAGTTAGGCTCCAAATGATTTTAATCAAGGTGAAATATTTCCAATTTACACAAACTTAAATCACCACAACTCACTTCTTTTTACCATCATTTGGTTAAAATTTGAGGATTTAGCTTCCTTTCCTATTTCAGAACAATAACAGATAAAAATTTAGAAAACAAAAGAGAGGGAAAATAAAAAAAGAACAAGCTACATATCACTTCCCTTACGTCTATAAAGCTGTAGTTTGATTTTTAAGCTTAAATCCAAAATTTGACTTCCTAAAACTTTTGGTAACACCAGCCCACAAACTTGCAGTGAGGCAGCCCCTAAACATCACTGCCTTACAATTTTTTAAAAGGCATAAAGAAAAATATCAGTTATAAAGACTTTCATGCACCATCTTCTCTGCTCCCTCCTCACCTTTTGGTAGCTACACATGCATCTTATCTGAGCTTGAGCAGCAAGCAGGTGTTCTGTCCTGATGTAGTAACTGCTGTTTATCCAGCTCAGTTAGTCTTCCTTATAGGTAGCCTCACTTTGTTTCCTGATCTTATTTTTTTTTTACTTCAGATTTCAATAGAGAGTAGCATCATGTAATGAGTGCATCAAACAGCCTTCCAGTTCAATGAACCACAAGAAGAATTTGAGGCTCCCTATGCTCTTTTCCTGACAGATGACAGATCAACCAGCATGGAAGAAGTTACCAGCATTTCCCATAAGATTTTAATATGTCTTCTTTGGCCAAGCACTTCCTTGTATCTTCAATTACAGTGATATTTTCCTCTTAACCAAGATTTTATTTCTAAGAATGAAAAAATTTCTCAAATGAAATGTAAGTTTTATAGCATTTTTAAAAGGTACCACTGTCAAGGTGAAACTGAAAGGCAAAACAAATTTTAGGGTGACTAAGAGAAAGGTAATAACCTAGTACATTTCTGCTGGAAAGTCAGGAGTTGATTTTTAACTCCTCTAATTCATCTGTAAAACAAGCCTCCAAACTTCCTTTTGGTCCAACTGCTAAGAGTTGAAACCAGGGCTCCTTCTTCACTTCTATCTGAAGAAACAGATACTAAAATTCCAAACAAATATGGCATCTGTTTTCAAACTCAACCAACACCAGAAGCAGCACCAGAATTTAAGCTTTCTCCTTCACTGAGCACACTAATGTATTTTTCAAGATACCATATTTTTCTTCCAAGTTTAAGTTTTAAGTAAAATCAAAAGACATAGCTGCTAGCAACTGTTAAGACACTGCAGAAAACACAGACAGAGTGTGACCAATTTATTGACAGCTGTGAGCTCAAACACACAGAATTCAGCAACTGAAGCATACTTATGAGAATACTTATGCTAATAAGTCCACATTATTTGTTATTCCCTGCCTCACCAGTAAAATTCTTGCAAACTATTAAAGATTTCTTCAGTTATGAAATATGAGTAGTGACACCCTTCCTCCCTCTCTTTGTGTATGTGAATAGATCTGCACATAGCCTGGTGCTTTGGCCTTACCAGTGCTGTCATCGTAAACAACAGTAACTGTTTTCCACTTGAAGAACTGCACAAGGTCAAGGATGGCACGGCTGAGCGAAGAGAAATCCGGATAGAGGCTGACATAGAAGGAGTCCTTGTTGTCTGACACCTGATGTTTCCAGCGGGTCTGGATGTGTGGAACTCCCAAGGCGTTGCAGATGGATTGCACAGCGTTGGCTGAGGAGCTGTGGGAGGGTCCGAAGATGGCTGCCACCCCAAGGGACAGCTGATCACAGGCTGAAGAGGAGACAGAAGTCTGTCAATGATGAGAGGAAAAAAGGCAGTGTGCCAGAAGGTATTGCACAATTCATATTAAACAAAAGGCACTCCATGAAATGTGACAGAGCTCCCTTCTTGTGTAACGCTTTCACTTACACATTTCAACTTCCAAGCTTCCATTATAAATGATGAATATTGATTCTTAACATCTAAATAGTGCTCAGCTATGTTTATTAAACATTTCTATGTCAGTGGAAGTGATAAAGGCCAGTAATTGTGTGTCTTTTTAAAAGTACTGACAAATAAAATAGGTTTGTGCTTATCTGCAGCTTATATTTGGAAAAAGGTCAAATAGGGCAGTATCCTAATCTGGGTTGTTTAAGTGATAACTTCCTCCTCATTCAGTCACCACTATTTCTACTGAAGTCCTAATTACTCAGAAATTTTACATGTGAAGTACCTCGCAGTTAATTATCAGGTGTAGAGTTAATTTCATTAAAATGGACATTTGAATTTCTGTATCTGAAATAGGTGTATTGGTTAGTACAATTAAAGGACCAGTATTTTCCCTGAAATTAAATTGCTGTCTGTTAGTGAAAAACAATTAGGTGCCCCTTCTTAAAAACTGGAAATGCTCAGTTTTGCTATACTTGTATGAGTATATAAAACTGGCCCTGAGAGTCACTGACATGATACTGCTCTATTCCAGTGGCTCAGCTTCCTGTTTTCTGATACAGGGTGGCTTTACCTGTGCTGTTCATTAGCAGTCTCTGTCTGTATAATCTCCCACAACACACTCCAGTATCATCTTGTTGAATATTTGTTAGAACATGCCAAAAAGAAGGCAGGAAAAAATAATCAATACTGAAGACTAGAGTTTCGGCCAATGCCCTGCTCCTATCTCATTCACTACCACAGGCATAACTTTTACAAGTACACAGCTCTGAAAACAGACTCTGTCTTCTGGGAAAACAACTCATTTGGTAGAGGGAAGTAAAGAAAACCAAACTAGACATGAGTATTTATATGGGGTTTGATTAATACTGTTACTCCACCATCAACGTTTCTGACAGCTGAGGAAACAAGCAGTAGAAACACATCTTGCTGCACTGCTTTTCTCATCAATTCAAAATTAATTGTTGTGCACATTCTTTTCAACTTGATGAAAATATTGCTAAGTCTTTCAAGTGCATTCCAGAAACTATGCTGGCACACCTTTTTATTGCTGCAGAACACCAGTGGTTTAAATAAACTTGTCAGACAGAGTGGATCTTCATTGCTATTCGGTGTGTTGCCTAAATGACTAGCTCAATAAAAAAACATTTATGCTAATATTGCCCTTCCTAAGAGTAATCAACAAGCTTTATGCAAATGTCAGTAAATGGGATCACTAACAACAGCAATAGCTACCAGATGGCTTTTCAATGGACTTTTTTTTTCCTCTTTCTGAGATTTGAATAATGCAATGATTTCACACGTGATTTAATATGGCACTGGCTCTATCCGATGCATACCAATTTTCCTAGAATGTTGAAGGATATTTTGTTGCACTTACATTACTCTTCACTGTAACTGTACCTTGGAAAGGTCTTCTTGACTTCAGGTTGCTTATTCATATAGTACCTTTAAAAAGCCATTAATATTTCATCTATATCCAACTTCAAAATTATGTGTTAATAAGAGGTCTAAACAGGCTATTTTTGATGCAGTGCCTGCCTGCTCACTAATGGACATGATAATGAACCACAAAAATGAGTCAAATGCTTAAACTTCATTGTTAAAATTCTGCTTTGGATCCATCATAATAAAATGAACCATTTTGTGTTAACCTTTAGCCTCTGCTTCTGAACTAAAGCACCTGTGAGCACAAATGCAGTTGTCTGTATTGTGAATTGATGATGCAAAAAGCTATTAGTACTAGAAGATTACACAGATTTTGACATAGCCTGAGCAGTTACAAATAAAGTGTTGCTTTCTCATCCAAGATGCAAGTGGGAAAAAGGAATATATGCTTTCTATTCAATATGTCTAATCAATAGCCCATTGTCATTCTAATTTCAGCTATTATAGTCTAACAAGAATTAGCAACATAATATACAGGCTAGCAAACCCCAGGTAAAGTCTAAAAGTAGTTGCATTTTCTCAGGAAAGAATTAAAGAACTAGAGATCTCAGGAGAAGTTTTTCTGCTGTCTGGATCATCCCGCAGGAACAGGGAGAAAATGTCCCATTAGATTCCACAGGTCAGCATGTGCAGGAGTCAGGAAGCAGTTGAATTTGGAAGGTGAGAAGGAAAGGAGAATGAAAGAAACAGAATTAAGATTCAGAACTTTTATTCACTGTTGGCTGAGATGGAAAGGAAAGTGTAGTCTCTCTCAAAATCCACTTTAATCCATCATCCAAAACACTGCAAAGAAACTCTATTAAAAGTGCATTTTTTCCTCTTTCTTCTACCATGCATGCTACTCTGCAAAGAAACCATCTTGCTAGGCACAAAATATTTAGCCTATAATTTTTCATACATGAAAAAAGACCAATTTTCATGACAATTTTTCATAATAATCTTTCAATGACCAAATTGTATTTCTGTACAAATAAGGATACTCTCTTTTCATGCCTAACAAGAATCTATATTTGAATTATTTATTTGTCAAATAAACAGATAAACAGGTTAGCAAGATCCTCTGTTAATCTGTAATAGTAAAAACAGTAAAATTTTTCCCTCAGTTCTAAACTGAATATTTAATTAGTATTAAATTCCACTTTTAAGATGCCCTTCATGTACACTAATCATGCCACAGGAACTTTCCCTTATATGTAATTTCTAATGTTGTATCAAGTGCTTTCACTCTTCTCAGCCCACCATAATACCAAAAATCCTTTATTGTATAAAGTTTATTGGCCTTAGTGCTTGGGAACAACATGCTGGGACCAGATCACTTGGCTGATTTAGGATAGAAACCTGCCATAAGAAACACAGGCTGACCTCCAATTCTTTCACCCTTCTTATTGTCTTGTTACATATACCATTCATATGAAATAAGCTCTTCAATTTATAAAAAAAAGTGGTTTTAAAGAATATGTAATTCAGTGCAAAATTCAGTCTTACTGAATTTTCACATGAGGCTTCGTACTTTCTTCCATAAATACTTATTGAACTTTTTGTTGTTTGCACTTTCTAGGACACAACAATGATGCAGAAACTTGTGCCTGTTATGCCTGACTTAAATGTAAAGCAATCTGAAAATTTGGATTTTTTTTTTTTTTTTGAGAATCAAAGATTTTAAAAATCAGAGAAAAAGTTCAAACCTAATTTTTAATCTTCATTCTTCTGTAAACATATAATTAATATTTAGGAGAAAAGAGCTTAACTCAGGCCAAGACATGTATCTGATAGTCTTAAGCACAGACTTAATATACAGGCTTATTTTTATGCCATGCTGGTGTGAGATGCACAAAATTACAACTACTACTCCCCTTTCAAAGTCTATGATTAACTATATAAAGACATTTGTGAAAATGTACTTGAAGTGATTGAATATTTAAAATTGAATCCCAGTTTCAGTAGAATTTGGGGAAATTTCGCATTTTGCTGGATAAATTTTGAAGACAGTGAGATTTCTCACTCCAAAGGAGCTGGTATAAGAAACACCCTAGTCACAATGTTCAGTAAAATTTATTTCAGATTTTAAATATTTAACAGAAAAGCTTTTAGATAGGGTTAGTGGGAGCAAAGGTGGCAATGTAATTGTCAAGCACTTACCATTACAACCTTTAATAAAGCAGCTCTTTAATGCCACTGACAATAATGTCAGTCTCATTGCATATGGCTTCATTGGATAGAAATTTTTTCAGGTAAGTAAACTGAGCCTTAATCCTTCACTAAAAAAACTAAATATGCAAAAGGTTACCTTTTTTGGATGCTTCAAAACTGTCATAAAGATTTATCTTTTGTGTGTCGTATGTTAATGTGGTGTTTGGCAGAAGAGTTCTGTTTCTGTTGATTGTGTTCACAGCAAATCTGAAGGCTAATTCTTCTGCTCCCATTGGACCAGATTCCACACACTCAAAAATGCCTCCTGGTATAGGAACAAAGAAAAAAGAAAAAAAAACACTAGTAAGCAAAAAGGGCATAAAATAATATCTCTAATAATCCTTTTGGAAAAGATTCATCAGTCTGAAGTATGTAATTCCACAAACATGATACAGTGCAACTCATGATTTTGATGAGCTTTGAGTCAAGCAAAAAGTAAACCAGCAACAATTAGAACTTATCTTAAGGAGAGGGATAATATTTAATTATTACAAAGCTACTATCTCTATTGTTACTATTTTATATAATTAAACTTGAAATAAATACATTTGCCCCTTCCAGATCTTCCACTACCTATGTGTGTGTGGCAGGTGGAAGGGAGACTTATGGATTCTTGCTTTCTACTTATAATACATTAATAATGAACTTGCAGTTCACTGAAAATACAATATAAAAAGGAGTATAGAACTGGCTTGTCCCAAATTGTCTCCAGAAATTAAAATGGAGAGATATTTTAGCATGACTGTTTGTCTGAACTGATAAATATGCTGAGCAAAAAGTTCAGATTTTGCTCTTTTGCCCTGAACTGCATGTAGATGTTAACTTCATTCTCAGTAAATACAGGAATACAAGAAACTACACCCTGCATAACCTCTATCCTGCAATGAAAAGATCCCCAGACAAGGCATGCTACCAGAGTAGGACATTCCTCAAATCATAAACAATGTCTAGAACACTTTTGAGCCAACCTTCATCTTAAATGAAACAAATATGTTTGTGAGAAAATGCTGCACACCAGCTTTTTCCATTAATGAGATATCATAGTCCATAGAAGATAAATTTATCCATACTTTGAGGTAACAAAATTTATTCTTGGATCTGGAAAAGTCTAGGATACTGTGACAGTAAAAGTAATTTGAAGATGTGTCCTTACTGTGGTGACATGGAATGGCTCAGTAAAATGATCAGTATCCTTATACTCCCTTCAGCCCTCATTTTTACAGAGACCTGTCAATTCTAATGGACAGACCATGGCCATCATCACAGGATCACTAATTACAAGACAAGTATTGTGCCTCTGAAAGGAATGTTACTCATTCACTCTCTCCTTGCTTGTATTTATTCATTTCCAAAGTAGTGGTTCTACTTGGACTTGTCTAAAAATTTTCTGTTCAACACTGCTACTTTCTCATCAAGAAGTTCTCAGAATCTGAATATCCAGTGACTGGATAAAACTAAACTTCAAAAACTGTAGTCAGTTTGTAAACAGTCTTGTGAGTAACCAAGCAGATAAACTGTTGGTAAAGCAAAAAGATGTGTATTTACTATTTACTGATAATATTAAATATAAAAGGCTATTTGGTTTTGCAAATCTTCTTCCTCTTGCAACACATTTCTCACTACAAAACTGAGGTGTTAACCTTTTTTTCCTGAAGATCAGCCTTTTAATTTCTGGCAAGAGCCAGAGAAGCATATGCTCATACATTATGACTTTAAAAGCACAAGCCCTTGCCACTGAGAAAAGATGTGACTAAAAATTATTTAGGCATTAGTCATTTCAAACTGGAAAAGAGGCAATGATGGGAAAGACAGACTATTAAGAAAAAAATCAATATCAGGGGAAATCCAAACTGATTGAGCATAGAATATATATATACATACACATACATACATATATATATATAAACACACACACACATATATATGTATACATAATATATACAATCAGTAACCAATATTAACAAAACTGTTGGAGCTCAAGCCAAAGAAACTTAGATGGTGTTCATTAAATATATAAGCCTAGTACACTTTAAAACTCAAAAAACTGACCATGTTTATTTGCACAATAATGGAATATGAACATGAAAGGCAACCTACTGTTTTTGAAGTCAATGGAGTGCTATGCTCAGGCAAACATTCTGATAGACAAGTTTTTGTGCTGCTAAAACTTACAGAATATAAGCATTGCAATTCAAATGGTGGCACATAGGAGGAAAGTATTTTGATTTGGGGAAAATACTTTTAAACTGCTGCAGAAATCCAAAAATTAGTTAAACTATAAGTATAGGTATTCAGAGACAATTTACATGAACAAAATGAAAATTAGGATAGATTTCAGAGGCTTTCCTAAGGCATCTGGAGGGCAGTTATTCAAATATATTTGAATAAACCAGTATCACACCAACAATTATGAAATCCTAATTATATCCTAAGCTAAATGGATTAATTAAAAGAAATAAACATTACAGTTTCTTGGTTCTCCTGAATTTTTTACATTGGAAGATTTATTCTCTAATTTCCATGCCTCTGAAGCTCAGTACAACCTTCCTTCTTTATTCTTGCATTTTTCGTTATACTGATTTCTAAATCCTTGAGACAGGAAATTCTCTGTCAAAGATTCAGCCACTACTCTTAGCATAAAAAAAAAAAAAAGAGAGGGAGAGAAATTTTATTTTGACCTTGCCTATCTAGGTAACTCCTAATGTTAGTGACAGTCCATCACATAGTAAGACAATTTTATGAAGATGACATCCCCTGTGAGTGGCCATGATGCGTAATTGCCCACATACGCCATGCAGTGATTTCTTCCCCCATTCACTGACTTATTCTCTATCCTTGTGATAAAAAAATCCCCAAACCTGGCATCATATGGTCTGTCTGTTTCAGGGTATATTTCCAGTCCTAAGAAAAAGAGAAGTAGAATAACCTGTTTCTATTGTTCTATGATTAGGATATTTTACTAGGAGGAAGGAAAACTTGTTTTCTGCTCCTGAATATTTTCACATTTTTCACTAGTTAGACACTGAAATTAAAAATAAGGACCCTAGAGGAATATGAAGTAGACTATATATTTGAAGATTCTTAGCTATTTTCTAAGCTGTAGATTGTCAAAAATCCACTAGGTTGCTTTCATTTCAGTTAAGTAAAATATATAGTAAAATATTTTGGATGCTGGCAGGTCCATCATAACCTTCACACTAAGAGACTCAAATCAACTGGTTCTCAAAAGTGTTCCACATCCTATGCAAAATAACTGAAAATGCCAGGTTCCTCAGTAGTGAATACAGCTTTGGCCAAGTTGATACAGCTGATACATACACACACATATCATTGTTTAATTGACCATTTATTTAGTTTAAATTGAACTCAACTGCTAAGACCAGGAGCTCAGACAGACACACGACTGAATTCTGAATATCAGAATACACTAAAAAACAGATCCTCATTTTCCAGAAGGAGAAACCTTCTGGAAGGTAAGTTTGCTTGGAAGTCTATGCATTAGGTGTTTCCAGGGTGCTCAGCAAAGACACATAAATGAGTTCAATTGACAAGTATGAAAAATTTTTAAGTGGTGCTTTTTCACTGCTACATAAGGAATATAAACTTTTCAGTAACTTTAAATTTACTATTGTGTTCCTATTTGTTATTTAGTATGTAAATAATAATTAAAAAATTAAAAATACTTTGAGTATTTTTAAAGTCTATGTCATGCAAATCCTGGCTTAATACTGGGAGACAATCCATTCATTACATTGTGATTTTTTTTATTAAATGGAAAGGAAAATAAAAGAATTGGCTTATGAGTTCAGATATACTCAATTACAAAGGGATAGTGGTGTCCAGAAGCTGTCATAGCATACTGTGTCATGTTGTTCCCTCCCAAGCAGGCTTTTCTTTACTGCTGCTTTATTTTGTATTCAGGCTAGCCTTATTAATAATCAAATTGAGGAATGCACTGCAAGCCTTTAGATAAGCAGACAGAAGAGTCATAAAT
The DNA here is from genome assembly GCF_963513975.1 of Fringilla coelebs. Taxonomy (NCBI): domain Eukaryota; kingdom Metazoa; phylum Chordata; class Aves; order Passeriformes; family Fringillidae; genus Fringilla; species Fringilla coelebs. Next base: position 42,264,234 of record NC_140030.1, on the reverse strand, counting down.
CTTGCCATTCGTATGGGGACAAGCAGCCAAACCAACGCCTATCTCTGTCTAACAGCTTGAAAAATGCAGGTGTTAGGATTTGGGGTTTTTTTAACAGAGTTTATAGACCCATGGTAAGCAGAAACATTAGTTCTCAGATGCAACCAGCAGCACATCCTGGAGGAACAGCCTGAAATTCCACTACTACCTCAAAACAGAAAGAGAAAACTTAAAAGCAGTAAAAAAAATGTGTATATTATTCCTAACTTGGTTCAGTGGTCTCATACACAGCTTCTTCATTACAGAGTTAATGATAAGGCAGTCTGTCTCTGCCCTATAAGAGTGGCACTAGGGAATATGGGATCACGTATCTGCAGCTCAATCTGTAGCCCATGAAGTTTTATAGGCTGTGTACAGTAGCTGATAGCTGTATGGCTGAGCACTTCCAGTTTTTACTGTCACAGTAACCCCTTAGATAAAGCTCACTAGATTTCTTGGGATGATCAACACCTGAGGAATATTTCAGACATGCCAATCCAAGTCAAATAAGACAGAACAATTAAAAAATATTCTTTAAATACTTCATCTTCAAAGTGACATCTGGGATAATTCAAATTTCCTATTAATGTCGACATGAAAGAATTGCTTCTTATGTACCTGAAATCCATTAAGATTTTTCATCAACTGACTCTCTTAAAAAAAAACTTTTATATGACCAAGTTCTTTTACCAAACAAATAGGAAAAAATCAATCATCAATGTAATACTGATGGAATAACAGTTTCTTCAGAAACACAAATCATTGGAAAAAAAGAATAGTAATATTTTACCTAAAAGGATATAACGCAGAGGTCCTTAATATTTTCCAAGAAAAAAGAAAATCTAAAACAGTTCATAATTATACAAGTAAAAAAAAAAAAATTTATGAAATTGTTCAAATGAAAAGCTCTGCATTTTCTATCAAAAAACTGTAGTAGAATTGACATTTTTTGCTTACAAGTCATCCTGTTTTCCCCAGTTTTCAAATAATTTTCTTAAACACAACATCCAGAGGGGGAAAAAAAAGTAAACTTGTTACACATCTTGGCAAAAATTATCCCCCCCCAAAAAAATTTCCTACTCCAAAGTACCTAATTTAAAAAATAATAGGTTAACTCTCTGAATGGTTCAATTTTCCATTTCCATTCCACAACAGGGTCCCCTTTGAAGTTTACCATCTTGTGTGTTTTGTATTTTCATCTCCATGTAACACCTGACAAAACCCTGCAGAAAGAACAAAACTGCATGAAACACTAGATAACAAAAAGTTCCAGAATGAGTTATTAGGAAATCTTCTCTCACATGTAGAGAACTTCTGAAATAGCAGCATACCATGAAACCTGAGTTACTGTTACCTACTTGAAAAGATCCTCATTCAACCAAGCTTCAAAAGTATCCAAGTAGGACTGCCAACAAGCTAATACCAAATCTGGATAATATAAAATCAAAGAATTTCTCCTTTGTTTCTGGTACAGTCACAGTCACCTGTTTGTTTCATGAGAAATGAACGCCATCTAATTACAGCTACAGGCTATTTTGCAGTCTGTGCCCTCTGAAAAATTAAAGCCTTAAACATGTAACAGAAGGCCAAATTACCTCAGATCATAGTCTATCAAATCAGTCATTATGAAGCTTGCAGACTACTCGAAATTACTTAGCCTAAAATAACTGGTACTAATGATATTGCAAATGTATGAACTACATACGCAGAATTGAAACTTCCATGGTTTTTAAAACCCGGATACAAAAATTCAAAAATTATTCACTCATAACATTTTTCACATTAACAAAGTTATGGAAACAGTAACATTAATCTTAATTTTTCATTTAACTGTAATTTCTTTGTTTGAAGATATAAAATTAAGTTTCTTTTTTTCTAATATCAAACCAACTGGATAGAGGTCTTACACATACTAGCTTCTAATAGCTATAAAATTTTTTAACATTTTAACCATATTATCAACATGCACCAATCTGCACAAATTTACTGACAGTTATAAAGGTCTTTATTAATGTGTTATAAAAACTAACATCAGTCACATGTGACATGAACACTAATTTTTTAATGATACAGTAACTCTTCAAATATAACAATGAAAACCTCTTTCTTAAGTAACATTAAAATGGCACTGAGAGCCTGGAGAAAAAAATATTTTAAAGCCCAGTAACATTTCTTCCCACCATTTTACTTTGAAAACACACAAATATATTTAAATTTTTCTACTAAATTTATATGAAGTTCTCTAGGAATTACATTTTTTTCCTTTTCCTTCACCTCAGGTCAATACTTTGAATCTAAGATAATTATGCTGCCCAGATGTAATCCTGATGTGACAAATTGCAATCTCTTTTTTTGATTGATTATTTCATGTTCAGAAAACATGATCTCTGAGACAGACTTTGTTCAATTAGCTGCAAAATTTGGGAGAAAGGAGTGACTGGTATCTGTGATAAACAACTCTTTTAAAAAGTGTTTCAAGACAGCATGAAAGTAATTCTGCCAGGTATTATACTATTAAAATATATGCTTTTATCTGACATGTTCCAATTTCAAAAATGGCCATTTGGTAATTGGAGCCAATGACTGTGCGAGGAGGTACCACATGGAGAAGATAATAAGTCAAAAGCACATTACTGAGAGTTCAGAGGATGTATTACACTATAGACATTTGTAGAGATGGGAATGATGGCTTTTTGGAAGTGTGAATGGACTACACTTCTCCAGGAGAGTTATAGCCAGAAGGCACTGAAGAGGCTCATCCCAAAAATGCGATATCACTAACACAGCATGCATGGCACTGCACAGTAGGTGCTGAGCTACAGGGACTGATAGAGGCTGCTGGCTGAAGGCATTTTAGTCCTAATCAAGTGTGCTGTGCACTGTACTGATAATCCTCTTTCAGGTCCTGTTATGGATTTGAAAGCCACAGAGATGGTTCAAAGAACTCCTTAAAGGTTGGCAGCTTAGACTTTGTGCTTCCTACAAATACAGTACAAAATTACATCTTAGCCACTTATTTCTGTCTGGAACAGGATTTAAGAAATTGAATCACTCTCAAACAAGATGTTTAAAATGAATGAAAAATTTTCTTCTTTACAACATTTTCCATAAAGTAATGTAGTTTATGGAATTATAGATTTCAAATACAGTTGTGTGAATCTGAACAATACCACGTTTTTATTACTTCTTTTCAAAATTATATTGAAAGCTTTCTGAATCTCACAACAGGAAAAAAGTTGAAAAGGATTACTTGACAAAGAAAATGCTGGTTATTTGACTTTGAAGCCGGTTTTATGTGGATACAGCGCTGTGGAAAAAGATAGCACACTTCAGCAGAAACCTTTATCCATTCTGAGTGCACATATGGTTTGGAGGAAGGAAGCAGGATCTGGAATTTCAGGGGTTTGCTTTCATTGCTACTGATTTCCTGCACAATATTGGACAAGATTATTTTCTTTAAAATAAACATTTCATCCCAAAACATTTCAACATTGCAAAACAGGCAGAATTGTTGGAAAATCCAACATGTTTTGTAATGGGATATAATTTTTGGTCGTGAAATCAGTGCATGAAGCCATGACCACCAGATCCTGCAAATTTTGCTGTTTAAAATGCATAGAACTATTAGCTTCAGCATCTAAGTCATACTTCGATTGACATTTTAGTGTAGTTGCATGAAACTGCCAACTTTTAGGTATGTTGAAATCCTAAAAAGCATTTGAATTGTCCACTGATTTAAGACAAATAAAACTGTATATATCCTGATTGCACAGTAAGGAACAGGCTAAATAATCAATGTTATGTTTATGTTGTTAATGTAAAAATCAAATATCAAAAGAGAGAGTTTGGTTTGTCTTTCTTAAATGTAGGGAAATAATAAGGAACATTATGAGGAAATAGTAACTGTAGATCTCATTTGAACAAAATTTTCCTTAACTTATAAAACTGATGAAAAAGGTTTTAAAAGCTACGTTCATACAAATGATGAGTATCCTCAAAGTTATTTTAAATGTAACTGGATGGATTCTAGCATCTTCAAGTCAGATGTGACAAATAACACACATTAGAATCTTTCCTTTCATCAGCACAAAAATGCTTTGAAAACTAAAAAATGAAATACAGCTTAAAAATATTACTAGGCTGAAATATGCAGTATACTTATAAAATACTGCTTTTGATAACATCTCTATGAATAATGCTCCTTTCAGTCAGAATATCAATAGAGCACAAGTAAGGATGACATATAAAATAATAATACCTGAACACATTCGTCTACAGTGTTAGAAGGTACTATCCATGAGATTTCTTCCCACTTTAAGGGATGTACATTATCTTTCTCTGACATGCTAAGCAATGTATTACAGAATACACTTGATAATATCAGGGTAATTATCACACTCACATAATAATTAGCCTCTCATGGTTCACAGTAACAAAAGGAAACAAAGTAATAAATTAAGTCTGACTACAAAAAAGGCCTCAGGAGATTTTGCTAAAACGTGCTCTCCCTTACTTTGGGTGACAAAATGTTTTGAACTACCTTAAAACAACATGGTTATTTCTTTCCTTTGGTTTTTTTTCTGGAGATAGTCAATATCCAGATGAAAATTTTCTCAATATGCATGAAGAAAACTTTTTTCTCCAAAACTTCTTTAAAGAAGATAACATACAAATTTAAATGCCTTCATTTTACAGAAATAATCTTATACTGGTCCTCATGAATTTTTTACGTCTGTTAATAGGCTACTAACTGGGCAGTTACCATCTTCTAACTTCCCTACTTATAGGTCTAAAGATAGACAAATCATAAACCATTTAATTTCATTCTAGAAAGAGTCATATCATGTATTAGAACACTGATACCACCAGTTCTCTAACCTCATCATAAAGACAACAGAAAAATGCTAAGAATATTGCATCCAGGCCAGACTTTTTATTTTCCATTATTCCGCATGCTATTTGTCTTCTTAAATGTTAGCTTGTGTCTGGAATCTCATTTGAGAAGCCAAACCATACACAGACAATGAAGGAAATTATATCCAGGTTTTCACTTGCTTTTAAAACAAAAGTGACTCATGTATAAGAAATAACATTAAAAAAAGTAAATGCATTTTGAACTTAACTCCTACAATATTGTAGTATATGCTGCTAATGTGTCCATGTGCATAAGCTGTAGAAAAATGTGGGGATTTTTCGTTTTGGTTTGGGTTTTTGTGTTTCATGGGTTTGAAGGGGTTTTTTTTTCAATTTTGCTTTAATAAGGTAAACAAGAATCAGGAAAGAATGTCAAATTTTGCCACAATCCTTCAAGCAGAGCTTAGAAAAGTCGAATATCTAATTTTTCAGAAGAAATTCACAGAGACCATGGTTCAATAGTTACCAGAAATCACTTCAAAATTCCTAGAAAGCAGAAAGGTTTTCCAGGAACTAAAGACATCCAAGCAGGTCGAGATAACACTTCTTATACTGCATTATAAGGCTCTCATGCTTGGATCTCTCAACATCTAAAGATTAAACAGAAAAGGGCCTAAACTTCAAAGAAGTCTGAAGACAATTAGTAAAAGCTAAATGTTCAGCTTACGTGGAAAGACAACTTCAAGAAAATATCCTGCTTGTGATTATATGATTATTGTTTCGGGTTTTTTTAAGCAAACTTGTTAAAGCATTTGCCTATAAAGCAGAAAACAAAATCCATTATACACAGTGTTCAGAATGATGTCCTAACCAGCAGACAGCATGTTTACATATAAGGTAATTTTAAATTTTGACTGAAGATAGGCTACCATGTAGGAATTTTCAGTTTGCAAGAAACAAAAAGCAAGAGCAACCCTGGTATTATCTTATATTTCTATATGCCTCTGCTAGTTATAAAAGAGGAGCCATCCCACAATTTCTAGATTATTTGCTTCTTATCCAATCAATTTCTTGTAGAAAATGCTGAAATGGGAGAGAAATTCAGGGCGAGGACTCAGGTTTTCTTCCTGAGTAATTAACAGTCCCAGCCTGTAGCTTCCAGCCTGCTTTCTTACTCCATTCTTTGATTCCTGCCACAACACCAGTGCACCTCAACAGACTGGTGTCATATGGTCAGGTCTCCTTCTGCTTGCCCTTTCTGGTTAGGTAATTTCTAATACATCTTCAACATCAAATATCAGCATGTGCTAGCCACAAGTACCTTCAGGGTCAAATCCCAGTTATCCAGATAATTTCACTCACTCTGCTAAGACCAAGTAGATAATTTAAAAGCAACAGACTAAACGCTGCAGGATCCAATAAATAAGAATCACAAAATATGGTCTTTTTTTTCAATAGGAAAAAACAAACAAATTCTCATACTTAACCATATCAAAAACCTCTAAATAAATAAGGTCCACTTCCTCTTTCCAAAAATATAAAGAAAAAATACTTTCTTAAAAATATTCACAAAAGCTTAGATTAGAAGATGCCATAAAAAAATCCATTTTTTTCTTAAACTAAACTTTAAGAATACTCATTGCCATGACTTTGGACATTAAAGAAAGCCAATAAAAAGTTCATTTGCAGTCAAAAAACACTAAAATTTGAATCTTGCAAATGTATAAACAAAAATAAAAAGCCCAACCTAAGGCCTGCCAGATGCTGTGACCATCATTAAAGTGAAACTTTAATAACCGGACCCCTGTGTTCTGAATCTTCTTCAAAAATTAAATGTTTAAATGGATATCATCAGCTTTAGAATGAATTTTCTTTAAATGCTTAATATTTAAGTGATCAGGAGTTTGTAGATATTTGAGTGATTTAAGCACGTTCAAAAACTGCATTTTCATATTCTCTTCCTTCTCTCAAGATTTCCATGCATGGAATCCTTCAGTAACCTGAACCAATTCTTATTATCTACTTTAATCAAGGGGAAAAGAAAAAGGACAAAAGATATATCTAGACTGCATATATATATACATATGTATATGCACATAAATACATCTGCCTAACTGATGCAGATTACCAATATAATTCTATGAGTGGTATGAACTTTAAATATGAACAATCCCTATTCTTTAGTAGTTGGATAAAGTGAGAATGGTTTTTTCCATTATTTTTATATTTTAAGAAAACACTTTCCAATTTTTAGTTTGCTGCATCATGTTTTCCATACTTAATAGTACATCATTACTACACCCTACAGCTGCATATTACAATGCATTAACTGAAATTGATTATGGTTTCCATTTTGCCCTTAAAGCCACTGAAACATGGCTTTTCTTCAGTACTGCCTGAGGCATTTTTGCTTCTTTTCAAAATGTTTTCTGACTGTATTAAAATTGAACCATTTGAAATCATTGCTATAGAAATGTTGTGAAATACCAGGAAAATTTATAATAGTCTTCAAAGATTTAAAAAAACAACCAAACAAGAACAAAAGAAAACCCTTCAAAATCAGACTGATGGATGAGTTTTAAATGTGACAAACACTATTAAAACGACTAATGTTCCACTTCAGTACTCAAATATTCAGTTTCCAAAAGATGTTTACATCAGAGAGTTGCTTAGAAATTAAGTCATTATCTTTTCATCTTATCAACAATCTCGTCAAAATCACTTTTGTCAACAGTACTGCTACCCTTATTAAAATATGGTTTTGCTACCATGAGTGTATCCTCTCTAGATACTTAGAAGCAGTTTTCAGAAGACCAATAAGGGTTATTGAATGTTATTTAGAAAAATCCTCACTATTTCTTTCCCTGATGTGTGAACTTGTACTGGAAAAAATGGGTATTCTTGTATTCTCTCACTAATTACCTTTTTGATTTTTCAGCCATGAAAGGAAAAATAAAGGGCGAGGGAGGAGGGATGTCCACTGAATGCAGAAACAAGCTAGTATGACCAAGAAAATAATAGTAGGTACTGATGATAAAAATGCCAAGAAGTAAGACAGAGATGGATCTTCAGTGTTATTGTGAAGTGTTAGTGTTGATAAAAGAGAAAATTGAAGACAAGTCTGTTTTCAAAAGCAGAGATATTAGGTGCTTCTGACACTAAATTGAGCAGATTTAATTTTAGTTTTAAAAATATGTTGGTTCTGATTTCTTGAACTTGCCTTTTTCATAAGTTACAGGAATAATGAAGCTTACACACTTTGTAATGTGACCCAAGATAAATAAAATCTCAATATGACTAACACAAACAAGCCAAGCAAAAGAAATTTAGACATGGCTCTCCAAAAAGAAAAAAAAAGGAAATTTACTACATCAATTCCATAAATAAAACAAATGCAAATTTAAATTCTCTTCTAAATCTTAACATCAAATGCACGAATTTTGCCACAGATTCATATTTATAAAGTCATTTATTAATGTGAAAAATATCAATAAAAAGCATGCCAATGTATACAAAATTTGAGTGCTTCAGAAACTAATAATTTATGGCACACTCCTGTGAAGAACACATTCCATTGGGCCCCTGAAGTAAAGAAACAAAATTATTTAATGAGACACAAGAGGGTCTGTTTCAGGATGCTGCATATCACAGATACTGATTCAAGTCTCCAGTGATAAACCAGCAGTGTTTAATTCACAGCCTGCAGTATTATTATGGGAGGGTCTGGGGGAAAGTGTCATACACAAGCAGAAGGTAAAAACATTTGATCTGAAGCACAGAGATATTGAATACCTTACACTCCCCTCTAATTTGCAATGAATTTGACTGTCACTTGTACTTCTCAATGATTACCCAATTAATCTTTTCCATGAGAGGGATGTTTATGTTCCTAATGATTGAAATGCAATGTGCAAATGATTCTTGCACAGTATATACTTCCACTGTTTCCATCTATATGTGGAAATTCAGCACTAGAGGTACCCATACTTTGGGTTTAGATTGATCTTCAATTAGATGCAGACATTTTGTTTTATTAAGAGTCTAGATGCTAAGAAGTTATTAGCTAATATGGTAATTATGCTCTAAAATGTTGCTCACTAATTTGATAATTATGTCTTAATTACTGAATTAGAAACCTCTTGAGAAAAATGAAAAGTTGTTTTGGCAGAAAACAAGAGTTATGTACCCTCCCTTATCTGAACCCTGTATTTGGATTAAATATTAACTGTTATCTTATACAAAAAAACTCTTCTATTTTATTGCCTCTTCTATATATTTTTCTAGTGCATGGCCAAACAGATACATCTTTAACCAGAATACCATAATCCATGACCAGAATATTTGCTTTTCCTTCTTTACAATGATATCCTTAAAAAAAAAAATCTAATATGCTTTAAGCTACTTTGACCACAGTGAAGGCTTGCATTTGTAAGAGAAGACCAGGCAGTATCACAGAATTACAGAGAATTTTCTGAGTTGAATGAACCCACGATGATCACTGAGTCCAACTTTTAAGTGAGTGACCTGTACAGTGGTTTATACAGGAACCACAATCTTGGCCTAATTAGCACCATGCTCCAACCAACTGGACTAATCTCACTGGCCATGGTTTTTTCTAATTTACATGGTTCAAACATCAGTTATTTTTTCATCTGGTACAATCAGCGTGTCCCCATGCTGAGACCTTTTTTTCCTTTCCCCAAACACCTCCACAAAGAACACAAGTTTTTTAAAAGGGAAAAAAGATCCATGAATTATTTATTTGATAAATAATAATAATATTTTTATTTATCATAAATTAAAAAGTGTGGTTTTAATGAATCCAAATCTTACAACTGGATTTATTAGTGCCTAACAAAAAATCCTATCTTCACTGACAATCATTCTGGTTTAGGCATGTGAGCATATAGATGTGAATATGTAGCTGCCTTTTTCACAGCTCTTTTCACAACTGTTACCTTCACAACCTCTGTTTTCAGGTATTCAAGCAAGGAAGCATACTTAGAAAGAGGCAGAGTATTGACAGAATCACTCCAACTATTTCCTAAGGAAAACAGTCCAAATATCAGCAATTTAACAGGGGAGAAAGGGTTCAAACAGTAAACTGAAAGATAAACTCTGTAACAGTGTATGAGGTGGAAGCTTTACTTCCATGACAATAGCTTGCACACTGCACATAGCTTCAATCCCCTCTGCTGGGGAGGGGGATTGGGCAGAGCAGGGAGGGATGACTGAAGTTCCACAGTCAGTAATGTGTAGGAGCCAATAGGTACAGAAGGCAATAAATAGGTGTGCCAGGAAGACAAGCTCCCACTGCACTCATTTGATCTGGCAGAACAGCCGACCTGAGCACAGTCAATACTTATGCTCACATAGGCTGACCTTGTTGAAACTATCCCTCCTGGCCTCTTCCACAGAAATGAATGTGCCTTTCCCCAGGTCTTATGTCTTATCTATGTGGGAGTCTCTGAAATGCAAATAGATCTCAATTTTAGTCAGCCCTTCCCAGCTTATCAGTTTTCCTGTTTTGTCTGCGAACATCCTTTGACTAAAAGGAGTTTGGGTACTTGGCACCCGTATGTATCTGAACCTTGAACCAAATCCTGCTCATTTCAAAAGTTATGTAATAGATCTGGAAAAAGTAAAGAGGATGGCAACAAATTGCATGATAAATTTCACATAATGAGTGAACAGGAAAGGTTAATTCAACCTGGTAAAGAGACAGCTTGAAGTAAGGTAGAATTCTGCAAAAACATATATGTCATGCAGATGGTGGGTACCATTTTCTTATTCACTGTTTCCTCACTCACAAGAACTAGAGGGCCTTACTTGATGCAAGTGTTAAAGTATTCAGTGCTAATTGTCACTTTTTTTGCAGAGGTATGAATTGGGGAAAACAAACAAGGAGATTTCAGTGCTGCAGACAGTGGATATAGGTTGCCATCACCTGAGGTGGCTTTAAATCTAGTAGCTTTACAAGATATATATGTCTTCTTTCTGAAGCTGAGGAATTTTTCTTCTTTCTGATGGTGTGAACTTGTGATATTTGCATGAGACAGCTTCATGTAATACAGGTGGTTTGTATGCTGAGAGAGGATCTCTCTGAATCTGGTATTTAAATTTTCTCCATTTCATGTTTATTGTGAAAAGATGTATTTGCTCGCTGGTTATATAGTTTGTATAAAATATTTAGTATTTCTCAAGCACAGCTGACGGATAAAGGTCTTAATAAATTTACCTTTAGTGCCACACAGTACAGCTGAAATATGTTATTAAAATTAATGGAATAAAAAGGTCAAAGAAAATTATATTTAATATTTTGATGGTCAAAATACAGCAATATTTTTTCATTTCTAGGCTCCTAACACATTCCTTCTATGTCAAAGAGCAACATGATTGACCTTCTTTGGTTTTTTTTTCCATTTAGGTCTTTATATTACCATGAATTTTGCTGTTTTGAAGCATCCTTTTTTGCCCATCCTTTTAAAATACTGAAAAACTTTAAACAAATTTTATATTTTAACAAAGCAACAGATTGCTGATGTTAAAAAAACACCTCATTACTAGTTTTTACTTAGAGTGTAATGTTTGGGTAGTACTTCAGACCAAAACAAATCAGTTTTTGGAGAATTAAACTCTTGTGCAACAATTGGTCATAGAACCCAAGTAAAACTGCAGCGACAATTATGAGCCAAGGGGCTCATAATTATGTTGCACTGGTTTCATTGATTTTTTAAATTGCCTTTTATGTTTGGTTTGGTTTCGATTCTTGGCCTCATCAGCCCAGCAATTCAGGTTTATTTGCAGTCATAGTTAAAATTTTAATGCTGAGGAATTTTGCAAAGAGGAATTTTAGGGGGACACAAGGCAAGACTCAGTTGCCTGAAAACAGGCATCTACTGCCTTTTCTGACTTCCTAAAACTGTCTTGGGGTGCAAAGTGTAGAGGCTGGCAGATGTGGCAAAGGACTCACTGGAGTTGCAGATGCTTTTGTAACTGTGGCTGGAGGAAATACATCTCATAGCACCTACATTATGGCAGCTGAATGACACTCACTGAGTTTGATTCAATTTCACCTCCAATTAATTTTCCTTAGGATGGATGTAACTTCTGAGTTTGTTATTGTAAGCAGCCTTTACAATCTTCCTGAAAATGAGATTAATTGTACGCTGAAAATTATATTCAAAAGAGGTCAGATTTCCCTGCTGCTCCTTGTTAAATACACATATCCAACATTCCCAAATACTCTTGCATAATCCTCAATGTCTTCCTGCAGGTGAAACTCATTAACTGTTTTTCATTTAGAGAAAAATTAAAATCTTATTTCAGCAGAAGATGATGATGATTTTGTCCATCATCTTCCTGCTAAAGATGATGGACAAAACAGGGCATACAAAGAAGTATTAGTCATTTTCAGCAACACCAACCTGCATCCACTTCAAAAAAAAAACCAAACACATATTTTGTCTGAATTTTTTGCTTTTCACACATTTCAGAAAACCAAGGCATTGATGTTGGGCAATGACTGCTCAAATAATTAACAGGAAACAGGTGACATAGAAGCAGTGACTCACTGATACAGCTAAACAGAATTTACTCCCTAAACTAGAAATGAATTTTTATGAAACCAATACACACTCACTGATAAAAATAAAATTAGTCTTATACTTTTGAAAACAATTTTCTTGCTTAATTTTTGGAGGTATGTGGAAAATATCTGTAAAAAATTTGCCCACTAAAGGTTTACATGGGATTCAGAATGCACATGCACAAAATTCATCCTACTGCTGAAGAATCAGACTGTTGAAGTTAGTGTGATAGTTCCCATAGAGTAAAATAGAAAGGCACATGTAGAGACTGATTCAAAGTAAGTAGGCTGGAAAGCCCTTGGAATCTGTCCTTTTTCTTCCACCTCCTTACAGAGCTCAGATAAAATGAATCAAAGACCGTCCTTCAAGCCTCATACTTATTCTCTGAGTGGGAGATAAATGCACATCTGCCAGTAACAATATGAGGCCCTACAGCAAGAGCTTCCTGAGCCGCTCTCTCACACATTCATAATTACTTTTGTATTTACACACCAGTGTTCTTATCTCTTACTCTTTACCAGTTCCTCTTTATTACCCCATTGCTACTGAACAACAACATAAATATTTATTCTCTTATTACAGAATGGTGTTTAAGTTGTTACTGTGGTTTATTTACTGTTAACTGCATTTTGAAACAAACAGCCATCATAAAACATCCTTGGTCTTTTATAAGAATTTTTTCTTATAGCTCTCTTTCCCCAAATAATCAAAAATTAAGTATTCCATGCAGTGATTTTCCGTATGAATAGTATGTTGCAAAATGTGCTCACAAATTATAGCTTTCCATACCCACTCAGTTGCAGGAATTTCTTTAGAAATGACACAAGCAGAAGCATATCACTCTACAGAAAAAAAAAAAAAAAAAAAGAAAAAGAAAACCACACAGGATTGTCATATGTATATAAAGAGATCATATCAATTAGATTTAAATAACACTGTCTTAAATTATTAGCTTGTCATTGTTAGTGACCACTTTTGAGAAAAACAGGTTTTCTAGCCTTTCATATTGATTTATGTTAACCACTAGCCTCAGTGTCTTTATAATTCAATTCAAATCTGTAATGAGTCAGACCTGTGGAAAGGCCTGTTTAGAATGAACAGTGAAAACTTAGTTGAAATGCTGCTCATGCCATGGAAACAATGAAGTGTGACACTTTGTCTTTTACATCTGGCACAGGTTTACTGGGAAAGAAGAGTCATTTATTCTGTTTTCCAGAAAGGAAACAGATAGGAAAATTAAATTCCAGAAAAAACAGATAGGAGAATTAAACATTTACTTTAGGGGAGGGAGAACTATTTCTTGCCTTTTTCACAGGTGTATTAGGATGTTTTCTAAATTGATTTGGTACCTTGAATATTCATTTCTTTTTAGCTTTTCCTGCATTGAAGTCTATACACAGCCCCTTTGAAAAGCTTTGATGTCATTTAAGATACTTCTCATAGACATTTTTCCTTCTGTTGAAGTCTGTCTCCAAAACACCTTTTAGTTTGCCTGGGTTGAGGTATTTACCCATGAATTCAAGAAACCAGAAACATGTGTAAAAAACAAGACAAATGTTTCAAAAAGTTCAATGACCAGTGTTTTTCTGTCATATAAATTGATCTAGATTAAATAGTTGTGCATTATTTCTTTTATATACACCTTAATCTTAGCACAAAATTGTATGTACATTTTGCTCATGCTATTTTTTTAACAAAATAATATCCTTAGACCAAATATTTATGCACTCACTTTCCAGAAAGATTTTAATCCTTGACTCATATTTCCTCAAGCCTAATATGTTGTTTAATATGGTGCTGATTTCTACAGCAATGTAGAGCTGTAGAAGTTCAGATTATTCATTAATAAGGGGTAGTTTAAAGTATTAGCTTGCATTAGTTTGCATTCTAAATTTTTATACCTTCAATTTAAAGGCTGTTTTCAAAACTTGCAAGGACCTTAAGTCAGATCTTATCTTCTCTTAGCTCCATAATAAGCCTTTTCATTAGACAAGGGGCAATAGAGGAACATCTCTACTCAATTATTTCAAATGACCAAGGTAATGAAGTGAAATAACTTAAGACCACATGTGGAATGCAGCACTGTTCATGTTAGAGAAAATACATGCAGGCACTACACTGCAAAATTAATTAATAAATGTATAATCAAACCACTGATTCAAATCAAACAAGGAATATGAATTCATCAGCTGGTCACAAAAGCCTAAAATAAGTGCCTGGCTCCAATCCTCATTTCTGCATGCTGTTTCTGGATCCCTCAGAAGAAAAAAAAACATAACTTGGCAATTTTGAATTTACAGATCTTCAGAAGCAAAATAAAATAAAATAAAAGTATTCTAAATATCTTTGAGGCCAATTCTCCATTCTGAATGGTTCAGCTGAAAGGTCTCATGATCCACTGTACAATTGCTTGTTGATTGTGCCTTGTAGATGGCTTTAGCAAACAATAGACAACTGTAATCAGGAAGGGCTCTAATCAGACAGACAGTTACACATGTTATCCCTTATGAATGCTATTGCAGGAAATAACTGCAGCTAGCATTAGAGAAACCTTCAAATAAACTCTTGCTCCACTATTCAGTTGCATATAAACAAAAATAGCCATTTAGGCTTCAAGTGATATTTTATTGTATACTTACTTTTGCAAAATTCAGATTTGACATCCACAGTATTTACTATTTTGAACAAATTATGCTAAATTTTAACAAAATAGTTTGGTTGAAATTACATCTCAGACTTTTACATTTCCCCTTTTGCTCGAGTCAATTTACACTTAGGCTTATATCAATTTATGTCCTTTAACAAAAGGCTTAACAAAATAGAAGTTTCAAACTGAAATTTCAAAATATTCATGTCTTCTTAAATTTGGTATATAGTAGTCTAAGATTAGACCATTCTTTCCCACTGTTCAATGCTGCCAACAAAAACTGGGAAATCCACAGATTTTTCAATTTCTCTAGCTGGAAAGCAAAGCACTCGAAAGCTTAGAAGCAAAACAACTGAACATGCTTGCTCAGTCATTTCCTGGGTTTGGCTGGGATGGAGTTAATTATCTTCATCGCAGCACATAGGGTGCTTTGGTTTAGGTTTTTGGCCAAAACTGTGCTGATAACACACCAACATTTTTTACCATTGCAGAACAGTGTCAAGGCCTTCTTTGTTTCTCACTGACCCCAGCAAGAAGGCTGGCATAGGGCAAGAGGCTGGGAGGGGACAGAGCAAGGACAGCTCACCTGAATTGGCCAAAGCAGCGTTCCACAATATCTAATATCATGCTCAGCAATACAGCTAGGGATAGAGTTCTTCCATAGTTTTTGCATGGGAATTGGTCTACTGGTGATGACTGATTGCTTTTTAATTTTTTCCTTTCTTACTTTTTCAGTTATTTTTGTTTACTTTTGCCCTTCCAATTCTCTCTGTTTGAAGAATCTTTGAAGGGCTTAGTTTGATATGCATGCATTTGTCTTTAAAATCAGCCACATGGGGTTTGATTGCAAAAGTCAAGTTCTTCCAAGGTGATAATTGCATGTTACAAGTATTTATCTTGGTTCTAAGTGCACAGCATCTACGACTGTATTCTATTGATTCACAGATTCACAGATTGTATCTATTGATTCACAGATAAGATTATGCTATATATTACCTAGGTCTCTGTGTTAATTAAATATACTATTGCATTTTAATTTTTATTATTACTGAGAAAAAAAATAGTCCTAATACCTACAGTGAAATAAAAAATTTATATGATTGATAGCCTAAACACTGATAAAATAAATAAATTTAGATTACTAGGTAAACAATACGTCCAAGTATCATAAGTCATGATCTTTCTTCCTTCATTTCCAACTAAATGATTCCATGGCACTGCCTTTATTTTCTGTAAGCAGTTCATTACCATCTCTGTTTGCCATACATTGACGTTCCCTTGTCAAAGTTGCCAGTATTCACCAATATCTTCCTTAATCTATCAGAAAATTCTTTTAAGAACTGATCATTTGATCCAAAAGTCTGGTTGGCATTTGCTCAATATTTTTGGAAATGAGTAATGAATTAATTGATTAATTATTTTATAAATCCCAAATGAACAAAAGAATTTAGAAACTTAGAAGAAAAAAAGCAGACCAACCCAAAACTATTCAATATTTGTATCAATTCTTCCTACCTCACATTTGTGAAGTTTGAAAAATCTACAGTGCTGCATGCCAGAGTTGAAGCATCAAGTCAAAGCCCACAGGGGTAAATGGCTGTCAGAAGAGCCTACCTGACACTGTGTACAAAATTAAACACTTAAGAAGAGAGCAGAGGGTAGATAGGAGAAAAATAAGCCCAGGAAAACTTGAAAAGCTTCAAAAATAAGGGCAAAACTCATGATTCTGCAATCATAGTGTAGTATTTTCAAAAAGTCTCAGAGCACATTATTTTTGCTCAAGTGCATGGGATTTGCCTCTCAACCATGGATAAAGAAAATACTATGAAGGTTAGTTTGTTTGGTTGGTTGTTTAAAGAACCTTCTTGTATAACCCAAGACCAAATACCTGAACTCAGTGTCACAATCAGAAAGAATTTCCTTCAAGCATACATTTATTTTAATTCTTCTGTCTTGTTCAACTATTGAAATTTTTTAAACTTGAAATCTGAATGTTTACCTCCAAAGGACAGATAATACTTGCCAAATGAATCTCTTCTAGCTGCTTGCCCCTGCTGGTATCTGCTTCGCTCCCTCAGTGCTTTAAATCCCTGTATGTCTTGTCCCAAAACTCCCACCTCAAAAGCTCCATTCCCATCTGCATTCCAATCTTTCTCACCATCTACTCTGCGCTTACAGTATCCAGAATGCATCTTCTAAATGCAGAGATGATAGCTGCCGGTTGCTCAAGAGCTGTGAAACCTTTTTCTTATATTTACTTCATTACTCTAAGCTCCTAAAATATGCATCAAGTATTGAAGAATGAGTTATTATTGGGAGGAATAAGTTACATACCATGGCAGCAAACTACAGTTCATTAGCAATGATTTATCCTCTCTGCCTAGACCACATTTTCTAGAAACGGAGAAAAACACTTGTGAGCTAGTGAACTAGGCAATAGTGAACTAGCTTTTGGAAGTGCTACAAATTCAGATCTCAGATTTGCAGAGAAGTCAGCATCTCCTGCTCTCTTTCTCTTGTATGATTGATAGACACTACATTGGGGGTACTCAGGTTTTTCCTTATTTCCTTAACAATCAGATCCATACTTTATTATCAATTTTAAAAAAGATAATTAATTATTATCTTTTGTCTCTTAAAAGAAAAATCACAGAATATAATTCTACATACACTTGAGATAAAAGCTTTTAATAAAAAAAAGAAGGAAAAAATAAACATATTTTGATTTCCTACTTAAAAAGCAGTGAGAAATATTTTTATGGGTGCTTTGAATTAATCTACATAAATAATCTATGATTATTGAACTTTACTCTCTGATTATCCTAGTTTAAATTCTCACTCCTATAAATTCTCACTCTTTTGTAATGTACAGGAATTTTCTCCCACAACATCTTTCAATGAATGCAGATCTGTGGATCTGTAACTAGGCTCACAAAATACCTGACTAGCTGGATTTGCATTGATTATAAAGAGTAAACAAAAACTAGCAGTGGTAGTGGCTCTTTTAAAATAATGTGGTTGATAGTATGGCAGAAATCACTGGGGTAACAGTAGTCTGTATGAGATGCTACCAAACTGGAGCATAGATAAGTGCTGAGATTATGTGAGAGGTCACATACTCTGAAAATTTGAATATTTTTATTTTGTACAGAACTACTCCCATTTTGTACTCTAGTTGCTTAAGAAAGTGATTATGTTAACAAATTAAATAGATTAATAACTTGTATATTCCATGTTTCCAGCTTTCTCAAGTATTCCAACATTAGCTATGTTTTTCACTACATGTATTTTCAGTATCCATAGGAGATGAACGCTCAAACAGATATTAATTGTATTAAATTACCAGAGTATTTTATACATATAGAAATATTGATATTTGTTTTATGAATCTTATTTGAATCAATGGAAAAATTACTAAGAAAAATTAAAAGTTAATGAATTCATAGCACTTTTTAATCACAAAGTGCAGCAAATCTTCCTCCCCTAGGAAGATAAATTGGTTAACCCCTTTGCACACTGTGACTAGACACCATAAAAACATGTGTTCCAGTTCCATAACCCAACAAGAGACTCCCTCAAAAGCTCTTTATATTCTGGACATTTTCTAAATGTCCACAATTTTTAAACAATGGGTATGTTAACAATTTCTTTTTTACATTCCCTAGCATGGTATCTAGGAACAGGAATGTGATTTGGTATGGGAAATTTTACAGTATAAAGCAATTTTTTAATGCAAGGTGATTGTGATAATCTCTTACTGCTTTGTCCCACTGCTTCTGTATTAATAATGAGTTCCCTTTTTGGGTTCCCTATGGATTATTAACAGCAGTGATGTATTTAAAAAAGCATCCTAAGGAAGGTATCTGGTGAAGCTTTTTATTAAACAGTAAGTATATTTCTCTGAATGTATCATAACAGAGTGCTCAGTATATGGTGTTCTTTAATTCCCCAGCATAACAAGTTTCACATTCCAGATTCAGGCAGCATAGAGTCATATATTTACAGAACAGCTTGTGTTGAAAGAGCCCTTTAAAATTCAGCTAGTCCAATGCCTTTGCTATGGGCATGGACATCTTCAGCTAGATCAGGTTGACCAGAGCCCCATTCAAACTTGAATGCCTCCACGGACAGGGCAACCAGCACCTCTCTGGTCAGCCTGTTCCAGCATTTCATCACCTTGAGGATTTATCACTGCAGCAGTTACAAGCTAAATGTAAACACATTGCTATACAAATATTGTCACTGTTAGAGACCCAGGATCAAAGAACAAGAGAACTAATTACTTAATACAGGATTTTTTTCTCTCTTTTTATACACTAGGGAAAACTGTAGTGCCACAAGTCAGCTCGATACAAATATAAATTTAAAAAACTACACTGTGGGATTTTCTGTCTACACAGGAGATTTCTTTATTGATGTCTGCATGGTCACTAAATACAGGAGTTTTTAATTACCAAAAGGAAAATACACGCCCTCAACCTAATCACAAGTACTACTACACTTCAACGAGGTTAAGAATAATAAACGAGAGAAAGTAGTCCTATTTGATTTCAACCTAAGTGAAAAAGTAGATTGCAAGAGCTTTCTTCTAAATACAGCATCTAAAGGAAATACTAATAACTTCCTAATGGCTTCTGAGAAGCATTGATTTTTTTTGCTACTTTCTCTTTCTAATAATGTTATCAAACAAGCTCTGCCTAGGGAAGCTTCCCTTCTTAAGAGTTCTTCTTTCCTTCTCAGCTAAACGCAAATTTTGCCTAGGAAGAACCTTCCCTAGGAGAAACACTGTAAGGTATAAGTCCATAAACAGTGTCTTTCTCCTTAGAGTGGTGGGCAGGAGCTCCTAAACCAGAACAGCTTCTCTACCAAGACCCGCAGCTCTCATGACCTCTCAACTTTTAGATTCTTTTCTAGTGTGTTATATTTGTCAAGCACGCTCCTCCCCCAGAGGGCTGAAAATGCTTCTGATGCAATCTCCTGGTGCCTGCTGTCTCCCTAGATGAAACAGAACATCATACATCAACCTCCTGTAGGCCTTATATCTGAAAAGCTAAAATTTATTCCTGACTTAAAATGCTTTTTTGCAAATAAATATTTTTTAAAAAAAACCTTCATATTTATTTATATCTGGTTCTTATTGTTCAAATGAATAACGCACAAATAATATTTTAAAGGCAAGGTCACTGTTCTTTAAGCAAAATGATAGTACAGTGGGTCTCTACTAATGTTTTGTTACAGGAAGGATGATCTTAAAATACAAAGGATCAGGGCCATTCAGTTGCACAAGTGCTAGGGCAGAAGAAAAAATATATTTATATTTCTCTGGACACCAACTTCCCACAAGCCTTTGACTGCTAGAGTACATAAACTGACAAGACAAAAGTGACAAAAGCATCACTTCTCTAGGGATTCAGATAGCAAGCATAAAAAGCTATCCTAGGTCAGATTATAGGTCTGTCTATCCCAATATATTGTCTCCACAAATGTCCAATCTTGATCATCCTGGAATAAAACATATTCAAGAGAACACTCATAGGAATAATTTTATCCTTTTCAAAGAGTATATATGTTAAGGTCTTGACACGAACCAGAGGTCCAGTTTGCTAAAGAGGTTCTTTGGGCAAATCCATGGAATAAAGGCCCATTGAATGCAGTCATTGCACGAATACCCATGAATTTCTAGTTCCTACAATGTTTCAAGGCGGGAATTTCCACTGAACTTGTTACCTCTTCCAGTCATTTGATGTATCATGGTTCTTGTATTGGAACAAAGAGTGAGCAGCCATTGTATATTCACCTTTGTATTCACCTCCTCCACGCTGCTCATTATGTTGCAGTCCTATGTTATAAACCCATTCAGTTGTCCCTTTTTTCTAAGTTAAGAGAAGTGTCCTACTGAATTATTTCTGACATGGAAGCCGTTAAGCATCTTTGATCATTCTTTTCTGAAGCATGTTTCAAACACCACCTTTAAGGTGCATTTACACTCCTATCAATGCTCTTGCCATTTTAGCCCCTTCCACCTTTCATTTCTCCTCTATAAAGAGCAAAAATATTTTTCTGCTACTGTTTTGCCATCCCCACAAGTCTACCATTCCAAATCCCATCAGTCTCAGTCCATCAGACAATCACAAGTGCTTTCAAGCCCCTCATGATAAAGCATCACTGAATTGTTTAGCTTGGAAAAGACCTCCCAAGATCACTGAGTCCAACCATTGGCCTAGCATTACCAAGTCCATCAACAAATCATGTCCCTCAGTGCCATATCTACACGTCTTTTAAATACTTTCAGGGATGATGACCCAACTGCTTCCCTGGGCAGTTTGCTCCCTTTCTCTGAATTAATTCTTTTTCCTAATATCAAATATAAGTTTCTCGTGGCACAACTTGAAGCCATTTCCTTTTGCCCTGTCACTTGTTACCTGAGAGAAGAGACTAACCCCCACCTGGCCACAACATCCTTTTGGGTAGATGCAGAGAGAATGAAATCTCCTCCTAAGCCTCCTTTCCTCCAGGCTAAAAAAACCCAGCTCCTGCAGCCACTGCTTACAAGACCTGTGCTCCAGAGCCTTCACTGACTTTAGTGCTCTTCTTTGTACACAGTTTAGCACCTCTATGTCAGATATTAACAACAATAATAGAGGTTTTGTTGGCTGTACATATTGCAGAAATCTTTCACATATTTGCCTACTGAAGAACAACCAGATTTCTAAGCTTACTGTTCTCTAGGTACATTCTACTCTAAGGTCAGAGAATCACAAATGCCATAGACATAAGTCATGGGCTGCATGGTTTTAGGGCCTGTGATCATCCATTAGTTAATTCTCCTGACTGAAAACTCCACCTCCAGTTGTCAACCATTTTTTTTTCTTTTTAAATACTGACAGCAGATGACTCCTTTTTCAGGAATAAGACAAACCCATTTTGTCCCTGACAACCCACAGATTTCTCCTTCAAAGGAGAAACGAAGAATAAATGCTGCAAAGCACCTCATTGCAGCTTTGTGCAGTTGTGATGATGAGCAATAATGTACTGGTTTATTGCTAATTAAACATTTCCATCTTTAGTATTTTCCTCTACTAAAATTCTTTTTATCATCCCCAGCATCACAGACTCAAAGCATTATTCTTTTGAACAGTTTTTGTCATATTTCCCTGTCACTTAGGCAGGGGGAGAATGTTTATACTCCCAAGCAGAAGCCACGGTTCAAAAAAAGAAATTGCTGCTTGTAAAAATCTCTGTAGAAGCAATCATCTTGCCACATCAGCTGTGCATGTAGGCTTGCTTTTTATTGATCTGGAAGTATTTACAGAGGTCAGTTTCCTATGCAATCTATGCAATGGCCTCGCACTCAGCAGCGTGTATTAAGACATTAAACTATGAGATTTGTAGCCTTATTCTTTGTGTAAGAGTTGGAGACTTATTTTCTGGCACTTGCTATGCATTTTTAACTAGAAGTAATCACTGGGATTTTTTTTTTCTTTGTAGTCCTGACATATAGTGACACTTAATCAGCATTGCAATGTTCATAAAACACAGCACTGAAAAAAATGCACAAAACTAATCACAAGTAAAAGTGGTCCTGGAAGCTTTATTTTTAATTACATTTTCATTGCACTGGGATAGAACCACTGTGTCTGCTACAAATTTGTTTCTTTGACCTTTGGGTAGGAGAGGGTGAACATCTGCATAAAAGATGTAGATGGTTGAATGTGTCTTAAAATTAACAAGAGGCTCCATGAGAGATAGATCTGGCAAACTATGATCTCTTGTTTTGCATTTTTGCAAACATAGGGGTATTTAATAAAACAAGCATCCTATAAATAAGATTTGCTCCATTCCTAAGAGAACACAAAACAGAAAAAAAAAGAAAATTTCATATGTAAAAAAGACTTTTCAATATATATAAGACAGAAAGCACACAATTGAATAGGTGGAAGGCTCAAGACATCTATATGTGGAGTTGAAGCACTGCTTTAGAGTTGATTTTAAACATCTTTTAAAAGAAGATATTTAAAAGTATATTCTTTGTGTTAAAGTACAACTAATTTGTTTTAAATTCAGCAAAAAATGACCAGAATAATCAGATATTTTTTGAATAATACCAATACAGTAATGATAAAGATAAGTGTTACTAAATAATGTTTGCTCAAATATTATTCACACACTGAGAAGTTAAGCAGACAATAAAGTGCTTTACTCAATCTCTAACACTAGGTCTCAGGTCTGGCTTAAAAATCCTCTCTATAGAATTTCCTAAATGTTATTATCCCTTAAATTTTACCAAAGGAATTATGGACTTCACTGTCTAGAACCTACGAGGAGCAGAATTGTTAAAGAAATGTAAATATCAATGTCACTTAAAAGACAGTTTACCTACAAGAAGTGTGTATCTCATTATTACAAGAGTGAAAATGGATTTCCAGCTTTGACGATATGGTGCAGCAACTGTTGAATACAAATGGGCTATTCTGCGCAGGAAGTCACTCAAAGAACAAGTGATTTAGAAGAACATTTTGTTCTAAAGAGTGAAGAATTTGAATTTGAAAAAAAAAACGTGTCAGTCATCATGATCTATAAACAAATCAAAATAATAATAATCATTTTTTTTCTAACCTTTAAATTCTTACAATAATATTAAGATCTATATAGAAGGTAACAGAAATCACATGTATCCATTAGCATTTAAACCACAGCTGCTGAATGTAAATTTAAACTTTAGGGAATAGTCTATTATTATTTATTTATACAGCTAAAAAACCACACTGAAATCATAATTATCCCAAAGGTTACACATAGTCAAGATCAGTTAATTGTCCCTTAAATTTCATTTTATTACTCAAGTGCTTTTCATGTCTTTAGGATTTCCTGCATAATATGACTGAATCTTTCTTATGAATTCATGAGTTGTTCTGCAGACTTTAATATCTGACTCATACTGATCTGTATGAAGAGTTTAATACTTTTTTTTTCTGTTCTGGAAAGAGGATGTTTTGCATGAGACAGAATAAAATCCTGCTATCCCAGAAATGGCACCGCTTATATAAATGCATAGCAGTCACAACCAACACGGAGACAAATAAGATGTGCCCCTATCTAGATTTAGGCGTGATACCAAGATTAAAATTCTTAACACATTTTCTCATCCATTTACATTCTCCTTTAAAACATAACTTGAACTGTTACTGTCTGCAAGAATCTGACTAACTCTCTGCCAGAGTTCGAAGTGAAATAATATTAGCTCCTGATTTAGCAGATAGTCAAAATCACCATTAGAACTAGTGGGCTCTGATCAAAACAGTCATTTTCTATGAAAATAAATGGAGAGGTTTTCTTGGTCAGTCTACTGAAGATAAAATTGCCCAAGATGCAGATTCCAACTTCTGTTTCATGCCAAAGGTTTGAGGTCCCTGTTTTTTCCCTTGCATAAGAACACTGTCCTGGGAGATGATCTAGGCTATCACTATGTACGTGAGCAGTTTCCTTCTCCTCACAGCAAGAGGGCTTCTATAGAAAAATGGAATAAACATGGCCAAAGAAGAGTAGGAGGAAGCAAAGCTCTCCTAATCTATTAGCTGAGTCATCTGAGAATAATGAGGGGAATCTGACTGCTGGTCCCTGCTCCCACAGCACATGCAAGCTTGCCTCACTTTCTAAAGGAATGGTTTCATACTGAATGTTAGGAGAGTTTCAGACTATTGGATTCAATATTAGTCCCTCAAGCCCATCTGATATAGGAAGCCATATTGAAAAAGCAGCTCTGTAAAAGCTGATTTTCACAATTCTTTCGTGGTTGTTGCTCAACATGACATTTTTTATAAGTATTAACTGTAGTAATACTTAATGCTTCTGATTATCATTTACTGGGCATGGAAAGGTTATATGACCCCTGATAATGGCCTATGCGCTGGGTGCCTAAACCTGTCTTAGTATTAGATTTCCTTTCCCTTTCCTCACTTCACCTTTGTCCTGCATAACCCAGAAATCCATCCAGAAAAGCAAAGAAGAAATGCACTCATGAATCTGAACACACTTTGTTTGCCGCTCCACTGATGGCACTCAATCCTCTGGTCATGGAAACAAAGCA
The DNA here is from genome assembly GCF_963513975.1 of Fringilla coelebs. Taxonomy (NCBI): domain Eukaryota; kingdom Metazoa; phylum Chordata; class Aves; order Passeriformes; family Fringillidae; genus Fringilla; species Fringilla coelebs. Next base: position 42,239,039 of record NC_140030.1, on the reverse strand, counting down.
ACCACAGCCTGCAAATCCAGCCTGGTGAGCTGTGTGAACAAGCCCACTGTGACAATAATATTGGGCCAGCAGTAGCTTAGGGAAGTTGACAGCCATTGTGCATTACTTCAGATTAAAGATTTCTTCATCTCCCATCACCAATCCCATTGTGATTGCAGTTTTCATTATGTAATAAATTCTTTGGTGAACTTTAAAAAATGAGATTGAGCATGGGCATGTTATAGCAGAGGTCTTGGAAGTTTAAGCTCCAGATACTAGGAGAGACTCCTAAAGGTATAAACAAAAACCACAAGTGGTAACTTCTAAGACATCAAAGAGTGCACTAATGCATTAGAGCATTAGTGAGCATTAGTGAAACTGATTTTAGAGCAAAAGACAAAGGATCCAACACCTTATGTATCATAAATACATACAGGGTACAAATAAGTAAAAATCCAATATGAACAAGGGAAAGGAAAACAGCAGGGACTGCCAAAGCTTTTTTTCTCCTCACAACAATGTTGCATCATATCAACACTACATTTTAAACTAGCAAATTAGGGAAAAAAAGAGTGCTGCTTTTTTACTAATCTTGTATCCTAGGGTGACTGGAATATCAGTCACATACTACAGACTGAGCTAGTATTTGTGTTTTCAGTTACAATCTTTCCCACGCTTTGATTACTACTGCAGTACCAAGTGCAACAGAATTCTCTGTATCCCCTCTAACCCCAGGTCAAAGTGTCATGTGGAACAGATTTTGCTACACTTAGTATTTTTGCTGAAGCTGGAACCATGCAAGTCCATTTGATATCCTTTGGCACATAAAAAATACAAAATATCAGAAGTTATTTCCAATATTTGAAAGGCGGGAAGAAAAGAAATATGACTTTTTTTAACCAGCATGAAAAGTCACAGATAAAATGTTTAATGATATCTGGTTGCATTCATCTGTACCTATGGCAAACCCTAGGCTTAACCATCTTCAGCAGTTTGGTGGTTTAGCTGAAAGGGAAATTCAGGCAAGACTTAAACAAAAGGACCACATGACTATGCAGAAACCATGGGGAAAAGACAAACACGATGCTCAAATTCATTTTATTCATTGCACACATAAGGATGTAATATAGGTGTAAAATTTGATTTTGCAATGCAAAACAGCAGGAAGATATTTCAGCTGCCTGGCAAGAAACTGACTTAAGACAACATTAAGAACTGCAAGAAAATCTATGGCAAAAGTGGAAATGAGAAAGCACTGCCATTAGTCACTGCCCCCATGATTTCATCAGTGTAGTGCTGTGATGAAGCAGCAACAAGACCAGGCAGCAAAGCCCCTGCAGACAGAAGATTATAATGTACATTTTACAAAGTCAGTTTCTCACAGCTGATTAAGTAATCACACAATTTTTGTTTGCTTGATCATCTGTGAAAACAGAAGGCTTCAAGACAATACAAGAATGTTATGTTTCTGATGAGGCTGCTGTAAATCTCTGCTGCTAGTCTGGCTAACTACAAGCCATTTTTCTGGAAAACATATTTTTATGTTTGCCTGCAACAAACCCAAAATGCAAGTCTGCCAGTGGAGAAAGTCACTTTAAAAAACAGTAGAAGATATCTTCATTAAAAAATTTGAACCAGCCTCTGCCTGTTAACACCTATAGTTCTACACCTGCACGTGTCATACATGGTACCATGTCCCCATCTTATAAACTCCAAAGAAATTAAATCAATATATATGCTTTACAGGTGCTGAAGGTCCTTAAAAACAGAAACTAGAAAACAATTAGGAAAAAATTATTTCTTGTCTAGAAGGTTAAAGATAATATCAGACAGCTCAGATCTAGTGCTTTAGTTCATGCCCAACAATAGTTTTACCTGTAAAAAAAAATTCAAAAAAATCCTTATATTTTCAGACATTAAAAACTATCTACTCTGGAGAAAGTAAGTACTCAAATATTCATTTAATGTTAATGAACAACAGAAATACCAATCCTCATAGAAAAAGTATATATTTACTCAAAATTAATGTATAATCCTTTCATATTTTCATTGCAGTGCTGAAATAAAACTATTTTGGTTTAAGTGCTATTAGCTCTTAATGGAAAAACATGTCAACTAAGGTAATGTTTGCTTCTTATTCTGAACAGCATATACTGTGTAAACAGTGAAAAACACTGTCTCCCTGGCAACAAGTAATTCATCTACATACATAGTAGGAAATAAGTAACTGCTGATGAAGTCTTTGAGATGTGTGAAAAAATTACTCCACATGAAATGCCTATAGAGAAATCAATTTTTTATCAATGTATTTATACTAAACTGTACTGAGTGGCTATGCCTAGTGGGGCTGCAGGGCTGGCATCAGGGAGCAAAGAACGGGAAGCAGAAAAAATTGGAAGAAACAATCCTGTCAACACAAATATAAGAGCAGCAGGGGACACAATATTCCAGGTGCAAAAGCAGGGATCACCCGGCAGCCCAGGGAGTACCACATGCCAAAGCAGGTGCAAATTTCCTGAAATAACTGCAGCCAGTGGAAGACCCACATAGGAGCAGCCTGTGAAGGACAGTATCCTATGGGAAGGTCCCACACTGGGGCAAGGAAACAGTGAGGACAAAGGAACAGGAGAGAGAAACTGATAAGGAATACACTGGTCTACATTGGAATGAACTTTAAAGACAGATGGTTGTTTGTTTTTCTTAATTGCACATCTGGTTAATTGGTCAGTAGAAGAATTTATGTATGTGTAACATACAACTGAAAAGCTATTAATCAACCAACATGACATGCTTTCATCTTCAATCACAAAAAGCTACCTGTTACTTAATTGCTAACTGTAACCTTAATTGTTGGCAATTACAACAAACACAGCTGAAGTTACAATTTAACACAGCAAAGAATGAAGAATGGCAGCATATGATCCATAATGTGTGCTAGAGAAACAAAGAAAAAAATTTTCATCTGGCAAAATATATCTGATCAAAGATATGAAGAAGAATAAATAAGGAAGAGATAAATACATAAGGATAAGGGAAGGAAAAAGGAACTGTCTAAGATCACTGGCAATGCTGATGATGAAACGCACAGGCTGCATCAGGGTAACAGACAAAATCAGTTCTCAAATTCCATCTCTCTCCCTCAGCAAAAGATAAAATAAATAAAACTTTCAAAATAATTGTTAGATTTACAATAAATAGGTAGATGTAGATCTTAAAACATAATAGAAATAAATTCATTAACAGTTGCCTGTCAACTTGATAAAATCTGCCTAGGATTTCAGGGCTCCTGGTCACTTAAAGCTATTTTGCAACTCAGCTGGTTGCTTTTTCAGAGAAAATTATCACATATGGGAAAAAATGGGATTATGCCTAAAACTTGAAATAAATTTTCATTTTCATGTGATGCAAGCAGAAATGTATATGTCTCTAACTGACAAGTCCTGTACTGCTATAGTGCTGATACAGCCTGGGTTTAAGCCCATTTCATGAGTGTTGTTCATTTCTATGCAAGATTTAGGGATACCAAGAGTAAATACATGACCTATGGGATTGTTTTCTTTCACTTTTGACTTTAGAGTTTCATTTTGTAACTTCAGTGCAATTTCTATTTTGCCATATTGCAACATTAATTATTTTATCTCAAAAAAATCTTCATCATTTCTTTTGCAGAGAAAATGCAGGTTTTTACACTATGAGAGTGAAAGTATTTCAGATTCAGTCATGAGCAATATGTTAATGATGCAGTACAGCACTCAGTGAAATAATGTCAACATTATCTGCAATCTGCACAGCAAAAATGAAATGTCAGCCAATTCCACCAAATGGCAAATGATTTTACTGTTCAAGGAACTGATTTATAAATCTGTTAGTTCAGACAAGATGACATAAAATAGAAAAACAGAGACTTGGGTTGGGGAGCAAGAAAAGTAGTAGCTCTATTGATTTTTCTTTTAATGCTAACTCTACAGTAAATTGTAAAATTTTGTAGGTGCTGTTTTTTCAGTAGTAAACTTCATCACCATAATGGGTAAAGGTGGAAGAATCAATATAGTCCAAATGTTTAGAGAAACCTATTTTAAGAAAAAGTTATTTATTCTTTCCATAAATGCAGCCTACTTATATACAAAATAAACCCGGCAAGCATTTTTAAGCTCATGAACTTTTACCATAAAATCCATCTTGTCTATTTAATAGCAATAGGAAGTATAAACTAAACAAGCCTGTGTCTCATCCAATATAGTTAGTGTGGGAGTTACACTTCCTATAGTAAAACAGTAAATATGACTGAGATGTTTGGATGGAATTTACATACACAAGTGGATTCCCTATCTCTCTTTTTAACAGATACTGCCCTAAAAAGTGAATAGATTTGTATCTGCTATAGGGACTCTCACCATTTACTGGAGCATCAGTCACACTAATCACAATGATTACTAGGAATTGTAAAAAATTTCCTTCAAAATCTCTAATGGTGTTCAAGTATGTCAAAGTCTTTCAAGCTAGGTTACTGAGCTACTTTTGACAGTTTAGGCAAGATGGCAGAAAGGGGCAAACATTAAACCAAAGCAAATAGATGTCATTAAATGAATTGACGTTGCCATTAAATAAATTCTTATTATTGAAGTAATAGACATTGTCCATCTAAGCTGGAAACAGCTCAGGCTATAAATGCCAATAATCAACAGAACTGCTTTTCACTGTACTACATATATTCCTTGATGCATCTCTGAAAATATCACACTAAAACTCCATAATTAATGAAACATAAAATTACTGGGTTTTTTTAATAAGTTAAGCCATTCTATAGAACAGACAGAGATTTTCTGAAAACATTCAATAGGGTTTTCCTTATTCAGCTTTGTCTCTTATTTAAAGCAAAAAAACCCCAGTTTGTAGTGCTGGAATTTGTGGACACTGTTTTATTTTAGTGTTGTTGAACACTGAGAGAAAGAATAAGCACAAAGTCTACATCTTTATGACCTTGCCATTTTGCCTCTTGGCAAAACTGAAGTGACTTGTCTCTGCAGCATTTTCACAGTGCTATTAGATGGCTCACACATTTTTCTATCCTAACACACAAAAAGAGTCCCTATTCAGCAGTTGGAGTGAAGCCTCAGTCAGAAGAGTCTCTTCTTTATACTGCATTTATAAAAATGAGTGAAAGCTCGCCATAAAATGCAATGGGAGTAAGAGGGGATAGGGGAAAAATTCTTGTGCTACTGCTTTCCTAGTTCAGCTAAACCATTACCTTTCTTAACACATTTTCTGCCACTCAGTTACTATACTAGCCATTGCAGAAGCTGCTGTGTGGATTAACTCAGAGCCATTCTGTTGTATACCAGCTGAGAAATTGACTCTACTTTCTCCAGTGAGAGGCTGCCCACATTGCACCAGAAGACCAGCACTCCTTCAGCTTGAACAGCACAACGTCACAAAAAACATGACAAAAAGGACATGAGCAGCAACTCTCAGACCCCTTAAAGCTTTTGCCAAAGGAGATGGATCAGTAATTGATTTTTCAACCCATAGTTTTTCAGCTTATTAACTTATTGCTAAATACTATTAAGCTTTTGCTAAATACTGTGTGTGAGGTGTAGACCACATTCCCTCTCCCACCAACACACACTGAAACACTGAAACTCCCATTTCCCTAAAGCAGCAGTATCTGTATTACTGAGAGACAGGTTTTAGCAAAATGAAATTGCTGGCATAGGTGCAGGAAATACTTTAAGAAATTTAGCTACTATCACTACTGTCCCTCTGTCTATTTCTGTTCTATAAATACATATACTAGATACCCTACACCATATTCTCATTATAAAATTCTCCCTGGTATTGTAAGCCTATGTACCTATTTCAGAACTGTGAATTCTTATCAGCAGGTGTCTGAAAATTAGGCACTATAATGCTCAGTACTGTGATGTTTCCACACTTTTAAACTTCAGTCCTTTTATAGTTCTGCTTCTGAATCCATTACTAGATACCACACAGAGTTCTGAATTCACAGGGTTAAAGTTTAGGAAAGAAAAAAAATATCCAACCCAAATCCCCCATTTTCCCACACATCCCAAAATATTCAATAGGAAAGAAAACAACAGAGAAACCAAAACAGCTATGAAGAAACCAAGGTGCTGTTGAAAGTTAGAAGACAAGTACAGCACTCTGGCTATTTGGAAAGCAATGATTAATCATCTATTTTAAAGTAAGCAGGGGATCTGCTTAGTGCTAATGTATCTCCCAGGATCACCATCCAGACCTTCACAGTTATTGAGTAAATAGCAGCAGATGTTGAGCTGTAAGACCACATCATTCAGCTAAGATTAGATATTTAATAAAAATAGACATGCTTGACAGAATCTTGCACTTAGTTTAATAAAGCTCTACTGAAAGGGTAGGAGGAAACTGTTCCCAGAAACACTCTGTACACTCTCCTCAAACCTAAAAAACTGTTCACTTCTTTGACTGTTATTGCAACTATTATGTGTTAGATAGACCCAACACCTCACCTACGAGAAAAAGCTTTATCCAATAACAGCTAAAAAGTTGCCAGGTAAAGTCCTTGAGAGACAGCTTCTCTCTGTATAGACATTATTTCAAAAGGAGAAAAGAATAAATATTTTTCAAGAGTAGTCAAAGTACACCTGCTTATAAATCAGTTTGCAATTACCCTACCTCATTCATTATTTCCTTGCATGTAGTAATTGAAAAACAGTGAGCAACCTTTCTGGGGTTTTTGGGAATTGTGAGTCTGCAGCCAAATAGAGTGTGGAAGCTGAGTGACTTGACTTGGACTGATGTGGACATGGAGTAACCTGGAATGCATGTATCAGTCCCACTTGCAAAAATCAAGCAAGCAAAAAAATCTGTTTCATGTCTCATCAGAAAAAATGTATTTCTCCATTTGTTTTCAGACATCTGTAGTGCAGAAGATATCTCTCAGATTGTAAAATTCTGAAGACTTTCAAAAAGGGGCTGCAAGCCCAGATTGCATCAATACTGCTCAACAGTGCAAATAAGGGTGCCTAACAACATTGAAAAATAATAAAATGAGGAAAACATTCACACAGAAATGCATTTATTCTGTCCTATCCTTGAGAAATTTAAGTTATAGAGCAATTCTTCTGGGATTCCAGTTTAAAGTGTTCCATATACACCAGCCCTAGGAAAATACAAAACCAAAATCCAGTATCCTAATGTACCCTTTAATACAGGAGGACATGGAGTACTGGTAAATGGGCAAAATGAAAGTGCTCAGCTGCCAAAATAACAAACATCATGAAGTGGAGATAAACAAATGTTGTTGCCTTTTATAGCTCCATTGTTGCCTTTTATAGCTCCAACTGGAGAGAGGAACCAAGAAATTTCTCTTAATGCATAGAAACTTCCCAGAGAGAAAACAGCATACAGGGGAAATTCAGATAAAACATTTGTAAAAATCCTAAACACAAAAAATAAATTCCACTGCACCTTTAAAAACCTATTTAGAATTTAAGCAATACCTAAACTATAGCAGACGAATCTTAGATAATAAATATTGACCCATACATCACTTAGTTGAATCCATCTAGAACTTTGTGTCCTTACCCCAAAACTAAGATGTGAAAAAAGAAAAATTTGGCATATGAATAAGCTTACCCTCCAAGTTCAGGTATTTATTCAAAATTTAAATTCATGCTAGATGAGTAGTCTAGATCATAGCTAGTCTATAATCGATTGCATACATATTCATGTTCAAAAGGCAAAAAAATGTGCAAAGATCTCTCCTAGAAAGCTCCCACCTCCCACTCCAGGTTCTATAGTTTTATCCAAAAGCTGCTTAGTATTGATTATACAGACAGTCCTTAAAGAAAAACTGGAATTCATATGAATCCTTTACCTAATGTAAAAGATCTCATTTGTTTCAAATCATGTCATTTGAGAATAAAGCTATTTAAGAAAAGAAAATTAATTTAAACACTTCTCCCTGTGCATCCACCTAAACAAATCAAATGTCTACTCTTTGATCACTCTCTGGGATTTCTAAGAATTTGGGTTCTCAGAAAAAAGAATTTTAAACCCGAGGCCTATGGTCAAACAAGTAAATAAAGTATTTAATGTAAGCTATTGAATAGAAATGTCATTATGAAAAGAACTCTTTCCTCTTGTCAGTATTTTTGGTGTTATTACCACTCCTGTAATTTTCAGGTTGTACTGGAAATAGAAATGTATAACTCCCAACCAGATTTCAGCACTAAAGTAAACTCATCTTGAGCTCTTGAGCCCATAGATGATTTAGCTGTATTGCCAGAAAGAAGGTTGCCTAATCTGCCCCATCATTTAGTAGCACTTAAAGAAAGCTCTAAAATAACAGTAAAATAGATAATCTCTATAAGTGATTATAGATAGAAGCTGATACTTATTCCAGCACTGCACACAACATACACAAATGCTAGTTTGCTTCAGAAACCAGTACAGATTTTTCAACAGAATGCCACAGTTATGCTAGTGTATTGTTTTCACCTTGAGATATCTAAAGCACCACAGCAAAACTCATCTGTATTGATTTGCAATTAGCCAAATCAATAATCTCTGTATGCAAAATTATTTTACATCCTAAGTCAAGTTGAACCATCCTAAGGGCTTCCATTTTTGTCAATAAGATTTCCTTGGAAAGTAAAAAAATCTGAAATAGCAAGTATGAAAATTTTGACCTTATTCACATACATCAGAAAGTTTGAGCTCAATTCTAAGCTGTCCTAGAAGACAGAATCTCTAAACCATTAATCACTGGCTTCAAAGGATGCAAAATTAGATCACAGCCAAAGGAAAAATCTAGCATGTCACGGTTCATATCCGCAACCATCTAAGCTGTATTTGAGTAATAATACCATTATATCTCTTCTGAATGTTTTTGTCACAGTGTAAAACTAGACAGGAGTTATTTAAAGGTGATTAAACAGAGTCACCACTTGCACCACTATTTGAACAGCATTTACTTTGCTAAATTATTATTATTTAGTGACTGTCAGATTTTCTAACAATGAAAGATAAATCTATCAGCCAACAAATCCCCAGAATGCAGTTAGAGAAGCAATTAATGAATATTAGATCTTAGTAAATAAAACAATAGCTGTTGTGTTGTATAAAAAAGAGACTATTTTTAGTAGCTCTGAAAGTTTCCTCCAAAACCTAGACAAAATTGGTTTTTGTAACTACCTCATCCATCAGGTATGTCTAGGACCTTTGAAGCCTTATATTCATTGAATGGAACTACTGTGTTATCATCAAATAATTCAACTTTTTAATCAACTTTTAAATATATACAATGTAGAGCCAAGAAATTTTGATATAGCAAACACCAGCAAATCTCAACAAAAATTTTCATTGAAAAGAGAGACCACATATTTCATCCTTTCAAAGATTGTGGCTCAGATATTTTCCTCTGTTTTCCATAAAATATAATGTTTTCTGTCAAAGAAGCCTCAAATTATTTGTACAATAGTAACAACACTTTCTAAAAGAACTTGGGACACCATTTGACTTTGTCTTTTTATGACACCGCTTTCAAAATGTTTGGCACTTCCATTCTATAGTTATAGAACTATTATAAAGCTTTAGCCTGAAAATGATAAACAAACTGAATAGTCAGATTTAAAAAAGAAGGTCACAAATTAATTTTTCCATGGCTTTGTATGATTCACTATAGAAATACACATAATGTGGACATGTAGGGGGTTTTTTTTCTTACTTTAAGCGCACTCTGTGGCATTCTCGCCAATTTTGTGTAAGGAAAACAAATCCCAAAGTGACAAACTAAAAGCATCAGGAAAGTACTTTAATTTCTAGACCAAATTTTTGTCACTTGTGTGATCTATGTCATGGGTTCTTCACTTGTTTTGGTTGGATTTTCAGTCAAGAGCCATGTTATTTATATTTTATTTGAATTCTAGTGAGATACCTACATATAATTTATATTTTATTTGAACTCTTGTGGGATACCTACACACATGTAAGGTATTGCTCAAAAAGGACAATTTCATTTATACTATGGCATATAAAATAGGACTACATTATCAAGAAATTCTATAACAGCCATTATATATTTGAGTAGCCACTATGTGTAAAAGAGTTCAAACAATATGGTACAAGGCTGTTCAAATCCAAGAAAAATAGAACACATCAGTAATTGTTTTATTTTGTGCAACAATTATTTGCTTGGGAACAATGTTTTCATTGTTATTATGAGAGAGCATTAATAGACAGAAACCTAGCCATAATGAAGAAGGCCTCAGAAGAATAAGTCAAGTGTATAATTTAACAAATTATAAACAAGTTGAATTTATACCCCACAAGTGCATACTACATTCTACCTTGAACGGTAAGTTTTTGTTAAAAACACTCTAGATGACCGAAATAAAATTTAGTATTATATTTCACAATGTACATATATCAGAGATAATTTTAACAGATGCAAGTTAAAAAAGCTCTCAGATGCTAATTTTGTGCCCTTATAATCACTTCAAAACTGTTATGTTTTATTTGACAAATGGCCTGATAGAATTTACTGGTCTTGGAGTCACTGTCACAACCCCAAGTAAGCCCTAGATTTGCATGAACTCAGTCCTAGTTTTACTTGCCCCACTGAAATGAAATAATATGACAAGGGGCAAATCTTATATTATTTCTGTCATCCTGGAAGAGACTTATTGTGTCCGTAAAGAGAACATACCATGCAATCTGAAAAACCTTTTGACCAATGTTTTTAATAAAATTGATACATTTTACTATCTACTACATTTTACTATTACTACTCATGACATTCTGAAGAATTCTTGAAAAATTCCCTGACTTTTGTCCTACATTATCTTGCAGTTAGGCTTCAAGACATCCAATAGGTAAGATGTAAATATGTATCCAACAGCATGTTGCAAAGCTTACAAATATGGGGTTTTTTTATTTCAAGGAGAAATAGACCATTCTTATATCAGCATTTCTACTCTCCAGAGCAAATCTGCTTTCTGGAGTAATTTTGTGAGGTACATAAATTGCACATCATTGCTGCTAGGTGTAGGTACAAAAGGAATGCACAACAGTTTTTAGTGCTTTTAGTAGGCACAGAGGAGATGCTAGTAGGTAAATTTTGTGTTCAAACAAAGTATGTTGGCTTAAAATTAACAGGCATGAGGGGTAGAGGGCACACAGGAATAGTTTATGGTAGTGGATTTTATTGCTTTGTTGCTGCTGTTTAAGAGATATGGGGCATAAAATATTACAATAAATATATTCGGTCACATTCAAGAAAAAGGTAAAGAATGATGCATGTAAGAAGGAGTTCAACAGACCAAAGGAGAAAAGTCTGCAGAGAAGTAAGCATTACAGCTGCCTCCAAAATGGGAAAGAACAAAGCTATGTTTATAAAGTTTCAGTGTAAACTGTAATATGTTAGCAATGATAATTTTGACTCAGACAGTAACAAATGCTGTGTCATGTACATAAATTACTACAAGCTAAAATTTAGGAGGCACAGCCACAAGAAAATGCTTAAAAATTACCTGTAGCATTGATGGATTAGAGATGTTTCTAGCAGTCATACCTGTAGCATTGATGGATTAGAGATGTTTCTAGCAGTCATACCAGGAAGCCAAAACAATGGCAACTTTCAAAAATATCATATCCACCATAGATATAATGAAAATATTGTTATTAACCAACAATCAATTATTTTAATGAAAATGTCAATTCAGAACAATTTTCTCACATATACAAATTAAATTTTAAGTGCAACTTTAAAATTGTACATACAGAAATTCTGTTTGAATGTATGTATATCTTTGAAAAAAGTAATGCTATTTCGAACAGAAGACTGAAATAAACCTTTGAGAAAGTGAAACCACCAAATTTTTTTTAAATGATACATAATAGTTTAAAAACCTCTTTTTAAACATTACTTTAAAAGCAATTTTAAAATATGTCTTTGTGAACTTAGCCATAAAACAGTTCAATTACAAACTGCAAGCTTATCAGTTATTACATTCATATCCATGCTACCACTTGAAAATCTCTAAATGTAAAGCTTCAAAACCAAAACCAGTCCTCAGTACACTATGTTGGTTTTTCCTGTCTTGATTTCATAAAAAGAGAGAAAGAGCAAAAAAATGTGCCCATGTGCCAAAACCTTTATTTACTAACCCAGAATTACTGTTCAGCACTACTCTGTTCAAATCACACACAGTCTCTTTTGGATATTCATCCAACTGTTGAAGCTGATCCTGCCAAGATTTTAGCTTCATTGCAAAAATTCTCTGTTACCTATTTAGGACCCAAAATCATGGCATTCATATACAATCTAAAATCCTCAACAGTCAAATAACATCTCATCAACAATTACAGTTTCCTTATCTTCCCTACATACCACCATGCAGTTGGTAAAGAATAGATATCTTTAGCTACATCTGTGTAGCACCAAGTGTTTCCTGGGCTCCATAACCAAAAGCGTTCCCAGAGGAACAATATCAAGCAGCAGTTGACCCCACCAGCATGGCACTAAGTTAATACACTAAGAGCCACTAGGAGCAATGAAGGAAGGCTTCCAAACTGCCCTTTGCAACAATCCCACGTGGAACAAAGGTGAATTTTACTGCTGTGACTAAGATTTTGACCTAGATCTGTCACAGATAACATTTTGCAGTCACATAGCACCTGCCAGCTTTCATCCCTAAGGATTTCAAGCACCTTTCAATATGGCAGTATTGCCAGAATAAGTAATTGGGAAGACATTTTAAGAAGTATTCCTAACCTTTGACACTAAACAGACTAATTTTATTTTCAAAACTGGGTAAGAGGTTTTGGTTTGTGGGTTGTTTTTTCGTTTTTTTTTTTAATAGCCCTCTAAGGAAAATTCTAAAGATAAAAGCTACAGAAGTTTAACAAACAAATAATGACTCTCCTTTGAATAGTCAGCCCTGAAAAGTATTGCAAGACCTTTGTTTAATAAGAATATATTTATTTTCAAGGGCTAATATTTTGAAATCACATGCTATTTCTAACAAAAGGTATAAAAGCAATGCTCTGAGGTTTTCATCTTTTATTTCCAAGAAAAAATTATGGTTTTCAGATCTTCATGCTTAGAAAAAAAAGGGTTCTTATTTGATAAACCAATTTTGAATGCTGAAGGTTAGTTTGCAGTTGTGCTACCCACATAGCAGTACATGAACGTGTGCCACGTCTGTGGATGCTGGCAAACTTTGTGCATTGTAGCTGTGGCTGGTTTAGTTCTTCCACGATAAAGGACATAACAGACCTTGCAGTCACTTGGAAGATAAAGACCACAGGAAGCCAAAAGAGAGGCTGAAATGATCCCTTGTCCTTCCATACCACCAAAGACTCATGCCTCCACAATTTTCAACAGACAAGGCATCTTTCAATGTTCCTTATGCCACAGGAACTTGCAGAATTCACACCATAACTTTCCTGGCTTTTGCTGCTGTTCTGTTAGAACTACACAGAAGTTATTTCTCTTTACAACGATACCTTCCTTATGAGAGGCAAATAGTAGTAAAGCAGTGTAAGGAAGCCTATTACCTGGGCTAGTTACCTTCCACCATAATCTGCAGAGGTCAGCCTCTGCCCTTTGGCTCTCTAAAATATCTTCATGGAGCTAGATACCCGTGTGTTTAGCTCAGAGCCTCAAACTCCTGGCAGCGTGTGCACTCATTTAAAACATGACCACGCCAAGGGTTATTTTTCTCCTTGGAGACAGACGAGAGGGAACACCTAACATCAGCCATGCTCACCAACATGCAAGGAGAGGGCACAGACTGAAGGGAAATGCAAGGGAGAACCTCTTCCACGGTATGTAGCAAAGTTTTTGTCTTTCAAAAGTGAGTAAAAATTTGTATTAAAATGTTCTGAAGCCAGGCACAGATCAGAAAATGACATGAACACCACGGATACATGTACTTTGCCTTTAATGTTAACAATAACCACGTGGACTTCAGCCTTGCAAAAAGATTAGAATTAACTTTGTCTGTGTAATAGAAGCTGCATCAATATCCAGTCCTTTCAGCTTGACCTCTGAAGACAAACCTAAGGCTGCCTTTGATTCAGGCAACTTATTTTTACCAAGCAACAAAAAAGCTCCTTGATAAAAAAAACAATTCTCAAAACACAATTCATCCAAAACTGTCGCTTGCTACCACCTCAGCTCTAGAAACTTAAAGTCTGGGCTTCTTCTAGGGTTGCTTCAGAAAGGTTGTTTCTGTCAAAACTACGAAGAGTGCAATGGCAACCTTCCCTAGACTCATTAATAATTACATTTTTAAAATGTAGCTTATCTTATGGATCCAATAATTATATCCAGAGCAACCTATTCTTAGGTTCAAAGCACCTGCCTCTATACAGCATGAGAACTATTGTGACTATTCCTCTTACATTTCTGCTTGTAAGCTTGTCCTCTTTCTGCAGTAGAGACAGGCAAAAAGACTATAGATGTTCAAAAACTTCCTATGCTAGAGTCTTACATAAATTTTTTGTAGGGCAATGGGTATGTTTTACTAGCTCAGCAGTGAGCTCAGTCCAGGAAAAGCGGGGCAGGCTTTGTAGCCAGTGACATTTACTATATTTGGAAAATGTTTAGAAAAGTCTCTCATATGCTCCTTCTTTCACTGTCCTGAAACAAGCAACTAGAACTGATCACAAATACGAGACACTCAGGCCACTATTTCCACTCCTGCAATGCTATTGGTAATTTTGGATAGACAGTGTTCAGCAGCTTCACATAATAATGCTTTACTTTAGACTATCATCAGTGGGGTTTTTTTCCTCCTAAGTGTTTAGCTTCTAAACTTCTGAACCAGTGAAGTTCATTTGAGTTTACATAACTACAACTAAGGGACAGTTATGGCCTCTAGTTATTTCTTTCACTTAGAGAGATTTAAATCAGACCTTTTGATACAAAAAGGGTCAATAAACATGAAAAACCCTGAGAAGTGCCTTCCATAAAAATAAGTAGTACTTGCAGGTGTCTATCAGCTGTCAGGAACTGACATTGCCTGCAGAGAAAAAGGTGTTCAATAGAAAAACAGTCTTTGAAATGGAATTAAAGTCCACAAGGAACTCTGCTATATACTTTCAAAATCATTGGTTGTACTGAAATCCAATTGCTGCCAGCACCACAGCTTAAATCTCTAGCAATATTCTTGGACTTTGCTGAATCAAAACTGATAAGCTATACCCAAGATGAGGGGAGGAGAGTAAATGTGGTTTGGGGTTTTGGGGTTTTTTGATGATTTTTTTTTTTTAATAAATTGTTTAAGTAATTGGATCCTGTAGTAACCTGGCACCTTCCCTATCCAGAGAGCAAGAAGTAGTAGAGGTAAAAATACCCTCTGAGTTTAGATTTAATGAAATATTTTAGAGAGCATTTTTTCTAAATTAATCTCTCACATGATGACATTGACTAGATATCCTGCTGAACACACAAAACCTAAAACAGGAATCAGTATCAAGTAGTTTATCCTTAATAGGTCTGGCATGCCATTCTACAGAAAGATAGTATTAGTGTCTGCTGACATTGATTTAATTAATTACTAATCAGAAGCCATGCCAACTGCTTGACACAAGTTAGGGTCAGAGCCAATTTGTTAGAGGCACATGCTCAGTCAACTGCATGTCAACATTTTCTTTTACCCTCAGGTAGATGAGCAGAATATCCATAAGTTTATGAATGAAAAGCTAGATGGGTGGACAAAATGGGAAAGAATTTATTTCACTGGAAAATTATTTTTCAGTATTTGAAAATAATGGCTACTAGAGTAATCTCTCAAAATTTCATCAAATTGACAATTTCTCTGGCTCAATGATGCACAAATATATTTTATTTCAGTTTTGGAGAGGGCACCATTCATAAGAAAAATCCAACAGTCAAAAATTTCTGCAGAGCTGCTTTGTTTCTCTCACTTATGTTACAAAGAGGTTTTAAAAAACAAGTTTCTTTTCTTTTTAAGTCAGTTGTAATATTCAATTTCCACTATTTTCCCCTCCTACAGTAACAGAACTTTGGCTTCCTCGTCTTTATTCCTCTTTCTTCTCTACCCAACCAAAAAATAGAAGGACAAATTTTATCATTTCTTCTTCATTTTCACATAGTGGCCAAGTTAATCAAATGTGTGGGCTGTTGGGTCTTTTCCCCAGTTTATCCAAATTGATTTGTTTTGCCTTGTTTTCAAACAGGAGGGTGAAGGTGTCAAATTACATTTAACAAAAACTTCAGACAATATAGAAGAGGTTGAGAAATAAAGCGAGAACAAAAGCAAAAGCTCCAAGCAAATTTCTATCTCCAAAGGTACTGCCTGCCTCTATAACACAAAAAAGTGTTATTAAATGTCACAGCACATTAACAGTGACTGTTTTCTCACCAAATACAGTTAAACAAGCACTTGCTGTAGCACTTTGAAACTCAACATGACTGACTTAAGAAGGAGGCATGCTTTGATCTACAGTATAATTCAATATTAATGCTGCAGTTAGTATTCCAGAACTGTGGTATTATACTGGAGTATTCCTTTCAGTAGGTTTGTCAATAAAAGTTGACTTAAAATCAGAATAAGGTAGCTGAACCATTAGTGCAAATACTTAAACCAGGAATGACATACACCATGGCAGGGGGGCACAGTTTACCACAGAATAAAACTACTGAATGCTTAGATCTTTACAGACTAGAAGAAATGAGTCATTTATGCTCCACCCACAGTAGCTGGATACCCAGACCTGACATTTTTTTTAAGCAGTGCAGGAATATATTCAATAGTTCACACACCTCAAAAAAATCCAACTTGTAACTCAACAAATCTTTAACCAGTTTAGTTATTCTCAAACTCCTGTTAAAATATACATTTTTCCAGTCAAGTGACCAGAAAATAGCAAACTCAGATTTTAGCATGTGCTCGAGATTTAAGTCTGTGATTAATTGTGTGGGTTTGGGTGGTGATTAGAAAGAAACCAGACCTCATAATACAGAGTGCAAACAGGAAAACAAATTTATTATCACAGCATATAAGGAAAAATATCCTTGGAGAGGATATATTTAACTCAGGCCAAACCCAAACACCTTTGATGTACTTCAGCTCAACACAGCTGTTTTGAATACTTACTCTAAACTCTGTTAAAGCTTTAAGCAGGGTGCAAGGGCTTCCTGAGTGGGTGTGTATAACAAGAATTAACATCTGCTATGCTTGTAACATATGATCTTTATGGTACCTTATGTTATGGCAGCATCCAAGGTTATTTTTATGGAAACTGAGATCAGTTTCCATAAACTGAGATCAGTTTTTAGTTTAAAACCATATAACTGCTTTTTTGCATTATATTTGATAGACAAAAAATGTTTAATATTAATACTTCTTGTCTGACTAATTAAACACTTTCCAAATATGAACATGTGCATATAAGCTGAAAATGCAAATGTACACACATTGACAAGAAGGACAGTTTGCTTAGAAAATAAACAGAATATCATAAGCAAATTTTGAATTTGCAAGAAAAGAAAAAACAAAAAAATCAGAAAAGTCCATATTTTTTTCTATATAACAGAAGCTTAAAGTATAAAGCAAATTTAATTTTTATCACAAAACACATACCAGTCATACTGTGGTTTCTGGTCAGTCTTAATTTCCACCCTGTGAACTGACTGTATAATTTAAGTTCAGGAGCTCATGATTTCTTTCTAAATCAATGCAGGAATTAAACTAAAATTTGATCGATTTCATCTTTAAAATTCTTTGTAAAAATTATTCTTTTACATTTAATGTAATGCTGAATAGATTCATGGCTATGGAGAGTAGTAGAGAGAAACATTTATGATGTTTTGTTACAAAGACTGGGTGTAAGTAGAACTATTATTTTTTCAGTTCAATACTCTGAAGTATTTTCCAAACTAGTTTTCTATTTGTAATAGTTTTTATGAGAATAGTATTCATAAGACTATGAATACTATTTCCATATGTATGGCAATAGTTTGCACAAAGGTAACAATCTGCAACTAAAGCCCTGACAAAACAAAATGTTTGTTTTAAATCAGTACTGCCTGTAAGATGAACCTGCCATTTAACAACTCACTTATCAGTTTTCTTCTTCTTCAGCTTTGAATTTACAAGTTCGCTAGCTCTTTTCCATTTTAGCGTTTTCCTGACACATTACCTTTTCAAATTTTTTCATGGATGGTTGTTGTTACGGTAAGAAAATTAACGTATTCATTATTCTAAGTTCTATATGTATTCTGCTATGGCTGAAATTACTTAGCTTGTCATATGATATACTGGACTTGGAGGAAAAAGTCTGACCTGAAGAACAGTCAAGGGTAAATAAACATGGGACTCTGAGCAAAGAGGAGGTATTCAATTAAAGACAGTTTTAAGACCCTGTTATTTCTTTTTGACATATTACAGATCCAGATGTAAAACCTTCATATCAACTTTTAGTTGTTAGTATTGCAGAGACTACTAAAACCTGAAATCAAGAATACCTTTTAGTTCTTGTAGTAAAATAACTGCCTCTTTTCAACAGGAAATCAAAATTTATTACACAATTATAACCAGACATATGATTGCAAAACCTACAGCTACAGCCTGGCAGTATGATTTTTAATAGTAGGTAAAAGCATTGGACATACATCAGCCACTACTGGATATAGCTTCCTGCAAGTAAGCATCAGGTTGCATAGCTTTGTTCTGAAATAAGTGGTGAGTGAAATGCTTATAATTCTTTCACTGACAGAGCTAGAAATAGGGTTCCCATTTTTTTCTGGAATGCTTGAATGAACACTGAATGGTATTGGATAACTTTTCTTACATACTTATGTACAGCAGTGACATACAGTGAACAGGCAATTCCCACAGGACAGTTTTGTACTGATGGGTTTCCATAAAAAAAAAAGAAGAAAACTATACACAAAAACAAAAGAACCCAAACCAAGAACGCAGCCACATTTTGTCACCTTACAGATTTTGCAATGAAGTAAATATGGAATTATTTGTCTCAGAAGAGCATCTCACTAATGCACTACTTGGATTTCATATTTAGTTAATATGCTAAATATTTGGCTTCTGTCTAACCTTGTGAAAGGCAACCCTTAACTTATTTCATAAAGATTTCATTATATTTAACATTCTTTATTTTGTGTTATGTTTCTAGTCACAGAGCTTATCCTACTCTACTAGCAAGTTTTAAGAACTAACAAGTAGACATCTTGAGTCCACTAGGTCATGAGATATTCAGAATACCTTGAACTCATCAGTCAATCACTAAGGAAAAAAATCTGTCATTGTTGAGTCTCCCAACCAGCATTTTCTGGCTGGCTGAATGGAACAAGACCAACAAGATTGTATATTGCCCCATCTGTCAAAAGTTCTGATTGATATTTGGAACTCACAAGAGAGGACTATTCAGTGCTCCATTTGGGAAGTGAGGAACTTTGCAGCAAACAAATTAGGTTATTTAATGAAGTAAATACACATTTGTGCTCCAGCTACACTACTGCTAATTTGAAGAGGGACTTAAAGCATGGTTTTACAAGCCACTATTTATAAAACAGTTTTCATTTTTGAAGGCAGCTAGACTGAAGTCAAGGAAGACTCCAGCTAATGTGAACTTTAAAGAGCAGAAGAAAAAAATTCTGATATAGAAAGAACATACGAAAACTTCATAACATTTTACATAGATATGCATTTAGCCCAGCAATGGGATTTTTTGAGCCTTAAGTACAAAAAAATAACCACTGACACATTCTCCACTGTAAACCACCAAAAATTGTTGCAATTTCTCCAGAAAAGTGTTAGACATGAATGTCTAATGTGCCTGTCCTAAAAAGTTATAAGAAAATTTAACTAAAAGTGGATGATTTGACCCATTCACGTTATTTTGCATTCTTCTGCCTGAAACTGCAGCACATTAGGAGACACATGCTGACTGAAATTTACTTCCTGTAGCTCCCAGAATAAAAAAAAAAAAAAAAACTTAGATGAGTATCTATAGAGAGCTGTCTACTTTAATAGAGTTTACACATTTATTTTAGCTGAGACCCAAGTGCCATAACCAGCACTAGCAGACATGTATCAGTGTGAACAAAAATCTCAAAATTTACATAACTACTGTGTTCATTGCCTTGATCGTATGTACCCTTATCTAATTCCTGTTTAATAAATACTAATAGATAGCTCCCTGTAAGTAAAAAGTTACTTTGTATATAGAAAACCTTCTACAGCAAAGAAAACAATTTACATGAAATACTGTGCTGTTTTAAATTCTTGAATGGAAACCATCTTTCTGTTTCATTTAAGTTAAACCATATAACAAGGGCCATAGCGCTCTGAAATATTAAGAAAAAAACCTTTTTTTCTCTCCCTTATCTTCAACATTTTAACAAACATTTTTTCAGTGGGTTCAGGTTACCATTCACAAAGGGCGGCAATATTAAAAGCAGGAGGGTAAAAAAAAATCACAGTCTAGCCAACTGAAATATGTTTATTTCTAGGCTACTGAAATTCATTACTTACATCCAGCACAGATAGAATCTCAAATGCTAAAGCAAAAAAATTTCTTGCCACAGACTCATATGATTATCTTTTCTTACTCCCCATCTCAACTTTCTTAACTTGCTGCCTTTTTTTTCCCATGGCTATAGAATGTATTTTGCTCTCTAGGTGATGTTCTGTTCTTTGGGTTTTTTTTTCATAAGCAATAATGTTTAATTTGTAATCTAAGCAGAAGACAAATGTCAAATGGAATTCTGGACATTCTCATTTGCAATTTATCCCATTGTCCAACAAATAGTTCAAAAATCTATAATTAACCATATATTTTTGTTATCTTTGTTTGTTATCACTGTGGCATAGTATTCAGACGGATAAGACTCCATTAAGTAAAATGAGTTTCAGATCATAGAATAAAGTGTGATCAATGTTTGTAAAGGTACTTAAAAAGTGCATATCTGTATCATATCAAAATTTTATGCTTCTTTGTGGAATCTATATGAAATTTGGTGATTAGCCTATTACCACAATGGTACTGTAAGAAGTCAGTCCTTTACTCTTGATTTATTACTGTTCAGCTTTTAGAATGCTCTGAATGTCATTTACAGTTTTGCTTCTACCTTATACTCTCACAAAATCTTTCTTGAAAATTATTCTTGAAGTGATGTGTCATGCAAAGTTAATGGCTATAAAGAAAGTTAGTTGCCAGTGTATTGACCAGAAGTTTCTAAAATGTCAGTGTGATTTGTATTATGGATCACTATCTCATATCATGAGAGAGAAAGTACATTTGCAAAAATTGATGAAGTCCAATGGTAAATTCTACTCCCTCACAATACTATAAAGCAGGCTCAGTAATGGTGCCAAAAGCAGATCTCATATTAAGGTATTAAACAAACCTACAGGTTTTAAAAGGACTGTGAAAAGATACAAAAAAAATATGTTAAGATAGAAAAAAAGCAGGAAGAAAGAGTAGTAATGATACTGGAGAATCACATTTGTAAAAAGAATGGCTAATTTAGACATTACCAGTAGTAATTGAAAATTGCCTGCACAATCTCAAATGAAAAAGGGTAGAGTTTAGGACAGATGGAATACACAAAACCAGACTTCACACATTTTATGACATGTGCAGATAGAATAATTCTAACCTTGCAGGAAGCCAGACTGGATGACTGCCCTTCTCTCATGTTATCCAGGTCTATTCATGCCCATTAATTGAAATTTTCCCTGCAGGGGAGCCTTTGATCCAAAGCTGGCTCAGGTGTATAACAGAACACTCACTAAGTAAGGATTGCTAGAATTTCCTGGTTCAAACCTACTGTCAGTATCACAAAAAAAAAAAAATCTGGTAACCAGATTTTGTTAAAATAGCTAATCATCATAGGCTCAACTTTTTCCCTAATTTGCTAAAAATTTTAAGGATTTGGACATTTTTACCCTTTAGAAAATTCTTAACAATGTGATAATAAATTTTCATGAAAGAAACCGTTTTATGGAAAAAATCAAATCATACTCAAGCCCATGTTTTACTGCTTTACCCTTTAAAAAATGATAGAGCATACACATACATGTTATATTAGTCAAGCAAAGTTGCAATTTTCATGTAGTCATAGCTTAGAAAATACAACCAATTGTTCTCTTCAATGCTTGTATTTTTCTAACATTGTTATAATTTTTTCTACTAAAAAAACCCTCCAAAACCGATAATTAATTTTATCCTCCTGAAGAGAAAAAAATCCTAATTCAATATTCCACTTTATATATTTCTAGGATATTATACATATTTAATATCTTTTTTAATTATTTCAATTTAAATAAAATTGAACCTAGTATTGTTTGTCAATACTAGGACTTCCTCCTCTTATCAATGTGCCTGCAAAATCAACACTTGAACAAAACGCAGAGTATTTTGAAAGCTAAGATTTTCAAGAGCAAGATACATCTCATCCAATGTTAGCCACCAGAAGTTTGATATCAAATCTCATCTAGACATTTACTTCATTTCTAAGAAAACTACTTATTTCACCTCCTGTTTGAGAGATGACTCTTAAGATAACCGTCTTTCAATGGCTTCTGAGGAAGCCTAGAAGTTTGCTTGCAATTAATGGCTAGTTTTATGATGGTGAGAGCTAAGCAAAGTAATCCTCATCCTGTGTTTCTGAATCTCTGATAAGTAGAAATTGGTCTCAGGAACACACCTATTTTACTTATCCATTCCTTGTATTCCTTTTAACACACACAGTTTGAGTAAGCATAGTTCAGGCCTATCATAACCAACAACAATTAAAAATCAAGGCGAGTTCTACAGTGGTCATTTTTGTTGTCCTCCTGTATAACCAACTTGAACAAGATTAGAAGGCGGAATATAAAAAGGCAAGATCGATCACTGTCTCATTGTGGAAATAGTACTGAAATTAATGGCCATTTTCTCAAGAATTAAAGATCTAAAGTAAGACTGGAAAGCTTTCATCTATAAAAACAATTTAGACGAAAAAGCCCAATCAGTGCCTGCTTCCTATTTAACACATAAATTGGAAATCAGATATTTTCATCTAGCAGGCAGAAAAAAGGGTGCAGAAAAGATAGCCTTTTCCCTAAAGTAAGGTCATGCACATTTCTGTGCAGTGGTTCCATGCTGCTGACACACTGAATGGTTTTGATGCATTCAAAAGAACATTTAATGCAACTCCTTCAGCAAGAAGGAATAGGAAGTCAACAGGGAAGCCTTCTCTGGAAAGGAAAAGGATTTTTATAAAAGAACAAAGAAGGCAATTTGAAAGGAAACGTGATGCTACCAATTCAATAATGTATTACATTGCTGAATTATGTACTGTGCTTAAAAATTAATAAAACAGAGCAAGTTTCACTTGCTTCCTGTAAGTAAATAGGTTATGCAGTTGTGTACCTTTTGTGAGCTAAATGAAACCCATCATAACCTGGGGACTGGCAAATGTCACTAGACTAACAGAGATGATCTGTAGGTGCAAGTCAAATGAAGGTTGTACTAAAAACTTTCAAGGTTCTTCAAAATAGCCTTATTAGTTTCAGTCACAGAAGCAGTCCTTAGTATCACTTTTCTCATGGTATTTGCATACTTTGAGTTTAAGCAGTAACATGCTGATAATATGGTGGTTGTTTCAAAATAGGACTCACAACATCTGATCCCTCCATTTTCTTCCCTGTGAAGATAAAAATCTGTGTATAAAAAGCCTCCCATTACTTTTTTTTTAACACCATCTTGATATTTCAGTTTTTTATATATATATTTATTCCATCTAGCTTGTCTAATATATTTCTTACTCAAAGATTGTTTTTATTAATAAAATTCCACTTAAACTTAAGTACACTATGTAAACAAGTTTATCTGCTGAATAATTGATATAGTAATTGGTTAATTAGCTCTCCTACACATAATCCAAGTACAGCATTAATATCCCAAACTAACAGAAGGGAGGAATGTAACAGGGCAGGTGACTGGCATGGCCAGGGTCATTGGAAACACTAAAAATTAGCTGGCTTCTATCTTGTAGTTTGACCACGTCACTCGGTAATGCAATTCTGTCAAAAAAAAAAAATTTACATCCAGAGCATATGGTGCATCACAGCAACTGTCTGTGGCAGTTCCGGAAAGCTACATGGAATAATAGTTGTTGCATGGGGTGGAACACATCAGATTTAATGACAGAGAATGAAAGCAACACATTTTGCTTAAAGTGATTAGCTTTATCATCTTTGGTTTACTAAACATTTTTAGCATGAAGGAAGCTAGCATATTTTACAGACAAAAGGCTGGCATAAGGCAAGAAGCAATGAAGTAATGCTATAGGACTAGAGGGTTGATGCAAATGACAAAATTGCTTCTGGTCACAGAGTGTGTCAGGCCAAGACATACCCAAACACTTCAGCAGTTGGAACGGCTTCGGGAGATTAGCTCCCTCAAATCCCTGCACATAGGCAGGCATAAGTAAGATAGATGTGTTTTTCTTGTCTGTTAGTTATTGCATTTTGAACTAACGCAGACAGAGCCATTTAATTTCTCCTCTTAGCATGGTAGGGTTGAAAAGTCCTCAGTGACCCAGGTGGTTCTGCCGCCTGCACAAAATTTTTCCCCAGATCCAGCCAAGTTCCCTATAGGATCCTCCCAGGAATCTGGAGCAAAATGACACTAGATCAAAATAATTGAATACTGGTTCTAAATGTTACATCTGAAATAATAACCAAGTCCAAGTAACTGCTTTTCTGATTATTCTAATATCTGATTTTTTTTTTCCCAAGGTCCTGGAGTCGCGTGACTCCATGTGACATTTAAGAAAAACGTGGGTTTATCATTAAAAATTGCAAGCTCCCAATTCTCTTGATGGTAAAGAAAAGCTTGCAGACGTGTCTCTAGTACACTCTCCTAACACCAGCAGGCAATATCTATTTCTCCTTTTTTGGGGCTGTTGAAGCTATCTGCTTGACCAGAGATATCAGATTTGTTTCAGCTCAGAACTGTCTGTACATCCTGTTCTTCATTCATATTAGTTGTTTGTAATTAGTAGAGTTGTAACTCAAAAGTTGCAAACAGAAATGAGAGCAGCAGTACCTGGAGGAAGACAGACAAGGGCAAGCTAAGTCTGTAGAGCACGCACTGTGAGATTCCACAGATTCACAGTAATGTGTCTCACCCAGACCTTAGGGATACCTATCCTAAGCCTCCTTTTCAGTATGTTTTAGACAGACATAATTTCTAATTGCATGACTGCCTAGACCAATTCTACAAAGGTCTTGCTTGGATTTGTAGATCTAATTGCATTAAATAAAAAATTTTAAAAGGTGCTGTCTTGTCTGATGATTTTAATATCAGAGGCTTGATATAATTTATATACTTATTTCATTACTTATGCTGTGATTTTTAGGCTTAAGTGAAGTTACCACACTTTCCTGAATTATTAGGTCACTGATATGAACAGGAAAATGCTTCTCCCTCTTTGTATGGGCAAAACATTGGGGTGCTTCCTCATTATATAACCCACAAATAATTTTAGTAGTCAGTTAGCCATCATACACTAATTATAGAACTACATTTTCTGAAATGCTCTCTTTGCAAAAGATTTTACTGTGTTCAGCAGAATAAATTAGAAGTTATTTCTCCAAGTATCACTTCATTTGGGTTTTATTAGGCAGCTCCTCAAAGCTCTGGATTGAATTGTAAACATGCATGTGTTTCTAAAATTTAGCACAGAAACAATTACAATATTTGAAGATCAGACACAAGGTAAGAAGAATAAAACAATAAAAAAGTATATAACATTGAAGAATCAAGGACCGTGAATGCACTGAGATCACTCTACAAAACAAACAAGAGTAAGAAATCTATTTCTCACCGAAATTAATCAACATGATTCCATGAAACAGTTCATACACATTGTACAGGGCTTTACTTACATGACTGCAACCTAAACTAGTCCCCTCTGAACACTGGTAAAATCCAGACTATATTTTAAATTATATTATAGAGTGTTAAATATTATGTACAGTGAGAGAATAATACATTAAACTGCATTTCTTAGTGACAGATGCGCACAAAAAAAATGTCAGAAAAAAAAACCCAGAAGAAATATATAATAATTTTTTCCTCTTATTAAGTCATAACCTCTCACGGGTGGATCTTATTTAGGTAATGCAGTTACTTATCCACTGGACTGAAATCTGAACACCTGAGTATGCTCTAGATTGCTTGGGAGTTGGAGGGCATAAATGCATAAAGTGAGCTAAGAGTTAATAATTGGCTGCTGCCAAAGGCAGCTGGAGTCCTCCTCCCTCTGTGTCTTACCCAGCCTTTTTATCCAGACTTCCCAAGTCTTGTTTCTGGCACTTGTTTGATTCTTCAGTGAGCTCATTTAATTCACTCATTAGCAGAAAACCAACCACAGAAAAAAACCCTAAAACTGCTGGTTTGGCAAGCTGCTCTTACTCACTGGAAGCAGGGACAAACAAGGGCCAGGAGAGGCAAAAGGGGAAAGGATAGGTTCTTAATGAACCTTGGAAACAGGAGGCAGAAGTCAGCCATCAGCACCAGGCTACTAAGCCACCAAAAAGGACAATTACACATGACCAAGGCCTAGCAAGTAAATACTAAGTGATTGCCTTCCCTTAAAATACAGAACACCAGCTGCCCACCGTGCCAAACTCTTCCTACTTCAAAAGCATGCAACAAAGCAGTCACAGCACTGAGCAATTTCCTTCTTTCTATATAGCTGTCTGCCATAGTGGAAAAATATTTCTTCATTGCTAGCTATGAAATGAAGTCCTGTATTGTGTGGTAGCTGTGTGGCTATAGAAAATAAGCACTGTCTGACTAATCTAGTGGCATGTTACAATGGAATAACCACATGAATGGACACAAGAACTACACATGTGATCTAGTTAGACTTCTGTAAGGTCTTTAACACAGTCCCTCAAAATATTCTTGCTAAAGTCTATCTCAGTACTGTGTATTACACTCACGGAATATTCTGAGTTAGAAAGGACCCACAAGGATCATCTGTCCCACACAGGGATCAAACCCACACCCTGGGCATTACTTGCACCATGTTCTAATCAATGGATCTAACCTTAGGCTTAAGTTGTAGTGCCTGGAGAGTATCTATTGCAAGCTCCTTTTCTTAACTAGATTGAAGGCACAGATTCTGTTTTATATGCCTGACCTTTAAAACAACACTAATGTTTTAAAGATAATTTTACTTCAAAATCAGAAAACATAGTCTACTGATTAATTTACCACTCAAAGCAGTCCATTTCACTCTAAATTGAGAGACAACTAGATTTATAAGATTTGCAGTTTCTTATTTAACCAACCCTTCCGTTTCCCACTCATCAAACTGTGACACCAATTATCACAGACTCATGATTTCATCCAAAGGTTCCAATTTTACACTTTAACAAAACCTATCTGATTTCCAGAAAAAGCTGCTCACCTTTTATTCTTGAAAAACCTTTGTTGAATCCCAATGAGAGATGGAGCTGTGCTGTTAAAAAAATTACAAAAAGAAATTGACAAAGCAACAGAAAAGGAACATCCCTTTGCCTTGGACAAGAAAAGAAAGAAGTTTACAGGGTAGGTTATAGGAGCATGCATGACTTAAGTGTTAGCAGATAGCATATTATGTGCAATTCTGGAAATCCAGTGAAACCCAGTCTGAGTTGGAAAGGACCATCAGGATCATCGAGCCCAACTCCTGGCCCTGTGCAGGACACCTCAAGAATTCTACCATGTGTCTGATAGCATTGTCCAAATACTTCTTGAACTCTGTCAGGCTTGGTGCTGTGACCACTTCCCTGGGGAATCTGTACCAGTACTCAGCCACCCTCTGGGTGAAAACCCTTTTCTTAATATCCAACCTAAACCTCTCCTGACTCAGCTTTATGCCATTTTTTTGAGACCAGTGGGTCATGAGAATTAAGAGACCAGTGTCTGCCCCTTTGCTTCCCCTCATGTTGAAGACCATGTGGAGTTCTGCCCTCACTCTCCTTTTCCCCAGGCTGAACTGAGTCACTCCTCAGCTTCTTCTCCAGACCTTTACTATCCCCCTGACCCTCATTTAGACACTCTCTAATAGCTTAATGACCCTTTTATGTTGGAGTAGCCAAAACTGCCCCCCGCAATCGAGGTGAGGCCACCCCAGCTCAGAGCAGAGCAGGACAATTCCCTCCCTTGCCCAGCTGGCCATGCTGACCTGGTGCCCCCCAGGACATCACTGGTCCCCTGGCTGCCAGGGCACTGCTGGCTCACATTCCACTTGCCACTGACCAGGACTCCCAGGCCCCTTTCCACAGCACAGCTCTCCAGCCTCTCATTCCCTGTCTGTACACACAACCAGAGTTGCCCCATCCCAGGTGCAGAATCCCGCACTCAGCCTTGTAAAACTTTGTGCTGTTGGTGACTGTCCATCTCTTTAGTTTGTTGAGGTCACCACCCTCAAGAAGGTCAACAGCTCCTCCCAGTTTTGTCATCAGCAATCTTACTTAGTGTTCCTTTGAGTAGCTAATTAACTGCCAGTTGGTATCATGTGAAGGTCATTAGGGTTATCAGCAATCAGAATAATATGAGAAAGGTGAAGCTACTTTGAATTTTGAGTTGGTTTACAGCTTTTGAAAAACTATTGTAAGGTATACCTTTCCTAATTAAGAAAAAGCTGTCATATTTACAGACTTTCTTAGATATAAACTATGTCCCGAAAGGAAGTGAAATTATGTTGTTCATTCTATAGATATATGCAAAACCTTTTTTTCATTCCACAAAAAAATACTTCCACCATCAAACATTAATTAAAGAATGACTTAAATTCTGACATCAGTTTCTAGATTTATCCTAAAAGGGAATAACCTGAATCCTTCTTTTATCCCCTGAGAATTAAAAGAGTTCTCTTCATTACCATTTTCTCCCCAAGGTTAAAAATTGTTTTAAAATTCAGAACAATCCTCATCCTTCTGCTCTAGTCAAGGCCCAGGAAAAACTGTTTTGGCACCTACAATTAACATCACAATTCCCCAGAATAACGAAACATTCAGTGCTTTTGCTCTTTCTCTGTTTCATCTGTCAGACTTCTATCTTAACATTGCCAAATCAGGTTTTTTTCTTTCTGTATGAGCTAAAAAAACTTTAAAATCCAGAAGGTTATTTAACATTTTGCAGAATATAATTAATATAAAAGCAAATTAATAAATTTCAGCTTTGTAACTCCCCTGTGCAATGCAAAGATCAATAGGAAGGCATAGACAGGCATTTGAAAACAAATTCTCAAAAAATCCTCCTTAAAACTACCCCTACAGACATCTATTCTGAAATTAATTGACTATCACATGCTAAAGTAATGGAAACCCAGAATACCATCTTCAATTTTTAGGGACTGATTCTGAATTTAGGTTATACTTAATTAAAATACAAACAATCTACAGACCCCTCACTATTAAAGAGTGCACTGAATAATTCATCTTTCATGAACAGTGTGATATTTTGGAACTAAATGTATACTGCTAAAATGGAGATTGTGGGCGTTCCTCATTTCAATTGCTGCAGTAAAACTGAAAGAAATGAAGGAAAGATAGCAGCAAGAAAAGGACAAAAAATTGTCCTACTAAAACAGAGTCTAAAAGCCAACACTGGTGATATCTTTGGTGTGAAACTACAAGACAACAGTGATGCACCTCTACTATAAATCACAAAAAACCTGAAAGTTATTAATTTTTAGATCAAATTGTATTTTTTTAGTGGGAGAAGACGGAGACTTGTTTGATTTTTGTAAACAGAGCGCTGGTTGAGCTTCATTGGACACTCATATTCTTATACTTTTAAGTCAATTTTTTTCATTTAAATGAAAGCCTTTGTTCAACTACTCTGGAAATACAGAGGAAATATTAAAGTGAAGAAAAGTGCAGTTTGGTGTCTTAAGGTTCCTTTGCAGAGCAACAACAACACAAGGAGAATTTCTTGTAAAAATCTTCATTTAGCTGCAGAGGAAAAAAAAAAGGTTTATTAAGTATAGTCATATTCTATTTATAAAGGGGAATGCCTTGGCCTATCTGAAATTATGTTCCCTTTCACGGAACAAGCTTCTTCAATGTCTGATTATATGCTATGTTCTAAGTCTATGTTGAGTTCAATTCCTTGCAAATATATATCTTCTAAATTTCAGAAAATCATTTCACTTAACAGTGAAATATTTATTAATATTTATAAATCTTTTTATTTTAACTACTTTACATCAAGGTCAGAAATTGAGGTCAGAGAGAGGAAGGCTATACTTGAAGAAAATGCATTCTTAACTTTCCATTTTAATTAGTTTCAGAAGAACTCTGTGCCTTTCTAAATCATAGATCACTTAGTAAAAAATACAGACATTTTTTCATTGCAACATATTTTCATTTATGAGTATTTTCTTTAACATAATCTTTTAAGCACCAAGTATATAACCTACACTTGAGTTTTGACTTGTACTCTGCAAGTCTGAACTGTGTTTTGCATCCTGGAGTAGTGTTGAAGGGCTGTTTTAAAATTATGCAGCTTAAAAACTCCTTCCAAGAATTCATAATATTTCCTTAGAATATAGTAGTGAATTTGTACTAGCATTTTCTACTACATTATTTCCCACAAAGCTGCAGAGATAAAAATACTGTAACTGCATATGTTCACATTTGAGCATCATATGATTCAGACAGGAAGAGGTAAATATGTGGATTTTAAAGGCAAACAGATAGTAGTATATCTTCCTGTCAAGTGGGAATTTTAAGAACTTCAAAGTTATAAGAAAGAAAAAAAAATAGAGGTAATTTCCATTGAAGTCTAGGGGCTATGAAAGCAGACCTCTGATAGTAAAAATATTGTTCAGAAGTGGCTTAGGGTTGATCCCTTTAAACTATTACTGCTTTCTGTCAGAAATTCATAAACATGTGTCATATAGACATGCCTAAATGCCAGGTGCATAAATCAGTATAATAACATGAAAGTAATAGATCATTGAATGTTTTCCCAATAAATAAAACCCTATAGTCATTTAGCATGTATGTCATGGAAGACATACTCCCATTAAAAGAGGCAAAATATATTCCTTTGGTGTTTGCCTGAAGGAAGCAGATTTCTCAACTCATTGCAAGAGCTGAGAAGAAAGAAAGTAGCAGGACAAAGAACTCAAAGGACAGACGTTTGCTTCAGGAAAGCCTGTCTCTTCACACTTTTAATTGTTGTGAAATATAGGCAGAAGAGCTTTTACCATGAAACAAAATCATGTTTTATGTAGACTTTGGAAGGAAAAGCACTATAAAAGTGACCAAAGTGGAGCTGTAACCAGAAATATGCTAAGTATAGCCACCATAACTGCATATTCACAGTTACATGGATATATTGTCCCTGTATTAGATCACTGTCCTCTTTTTGTCTCTTTTTCTTTATTGTATTCCTTTTAAGAAACTGAGAAATAGACTTTTCTTTTTTTGGGGGGAAGGAGGGGGAGGGGTATTGGAAAAGTTACAATAATATTAACTCATTACGCTAATTAGAGGACAATTATACCTTTTTAAAATTAATTGCATTCATTGACTCTTTCTTATTTTCTAAATCAGTCCCTTTCATGGTTTCAGATATCTCTGCTCTTTTAACTGGAACAAACAAACTTCTGCTAGCCCCACACAGCCCTAAAAAGGATAAGATTTGAGATTGCACTCAGCAGCTATGCTCACATAAACATATTCCAGGCAGTAAAGCTGTGTTACAGCAGACAGTGAGGACACAACTGAAATCTTAATTTGACATTCAAAACGTCTTTTCACTTATGACAGCACGAGGGAAAAACACAGCTTCTCAGACCTTAAATTGGATGGGTAGGATTAGCAGTTAAAATATTTATTTATAAAATGAATATATTTGTTATAGAAGTGAAAGGCCCTAAATATAGAACTACACCATTTTTAGAGCCTTTTTTTTATAGCAGAAGCACAAGCAGTGCTGTACAAATGTTAATATATTTTTTTTTAGGGTGAAACTTTGCTCTAGTTTATTTCAGTTCATATGCATATAGGGTCAGGAAAGATGAGCTGAAAAGGGCTTACCCTTAATAGGTTTACCCGTATTCCTTGTTGAAAAATACATTGTAGCTCCCACTTAAATGCACAACCAGGCAGCTGAAGCAAATCCATTATTTTCCCAAACAGAAGTTGGTTCAAGCCATAATTTTAATTATTTATTAATGAAAGAAGAAGTTGCTATTTTGAAATGTTGTTGAACTTGAACAAGAACTAAATTGGAATGACTTCAGCCACAGCTGAACAAAATGAAACAATATACTACTTCATCTCCTAGTACATAACACTGTCATTCAGATATGGCTATGGCCACCCTTGGCACAGTTGGAAGAAATGTGAATAAGAGCAGAGACTAAATTGCATCTGCAGCCTGCTACTGGAATCATGCTCTACTGGGGAAGGTTTTCACTGCATTGTAGGAGGTTGCTTTTGCTGCTCCTGTGAGCAGCAGGACTTACGTGCCCCCAGCCTGACTACAGCATACACACAAGCCAGGTAGAAAGTTAGATTTACCATGCTTTCTTAGAGCAATGCTGGACTTCACTATTAGTCAGCTCTGCTGATGTCTAGACACTTGTAAAAGTGTAACGCACATTAACTGCTGCTGCTGCTGCTGCAGGAGGCTGAAGTATGATTCTAAAGCTTCTAAAGTGTCAAAAAATTATGTTAAGGGGAAATACAGAGAAATGTTAGCAATATAAACAGGTATATTAGTGTCCTTAATATTTCATTTGCAAGTCCTCTAGGCTTGCTTTTTCACTATTTTCTACATTAGCATGCCATAATATATTTGTTTTTACTTAGGTGTTGCTCATTAAGAAGTAATTTTCTATGGTAGTTTTATCCCTTTTTTTTTTTTCTTTCTTAAGACCAAGGGCCAGGAGTCTCCCTATACCTGGTGTTTCTATTGACAGCACAGTTTATCTACATCTTATGGTGCTTCAGTCCACCCATACTGGTATGTACAAAGTATGAGATAGCTAAAAAGCCCATCTGTCTTTTTTTGCACACAGCCAGTCACCAGGTACACAGTGTTGCCACCAGAACAGATTGCATGTGCATGACTAATTTCAGAGCCAGCCCAGGTACACACCAGGTACTTCTTGCAGGGTTAGAGATAAAGGAAGAATAGCATTCATCCATGCTCCTCTTTATTAATTAAATATTGCCACAAAGTTAAGAGTAGTCTCCTAAAAATTGAAAAAGCTTTAAAAAAAGGAACACAAGCTTTTCCCTTTATGATCTCTGATGGGATTTTTATTCACCATAAAACTAAAGAAGGAAGTAACCAGTCTGAAAATAGAGCCTTAACATCTCTAAAGCATCTCAGGAAAAAAAAAAAAAAAAGAACAAGGAGAAAAAAGGGAGAAAAAAGTTACAGTATTGAGAAAAAGTATGAATCAAGACCACAGCTGGCAAAAGATTCTGTTTAGTTAGTAACAGACAGACCACAAAGAGTGATGGAAGCATACTTGCTTGGAAACTGATCACAGTTATATATGTATTAATTTGTTTTCAATAGTCAGAATTGATTTTAGAGCTGTAAAGTGTTTTAAATAATAAGTATAATAATAATTAGAAAAATGTAGCACCTAGAATTAAACCATGAGGTCATCTGGAATATTTTGCTGAACACAGAGCTGCAACAAATGAAGTTGGCTTTACAGCAGCTGTAACATCAGAGCCATCAATAAAGAAATTAGCTACTCACATTTGAGATAAAGGGCAACTTATGCTTACAATCACCCGATCCAAAAACTGCTGTGAGAGCAAAGCAAACATCCAGCTCATAAACCTATCAGTATAATTTTTTGGAAATAGTTAGAGGTCAGCATTGAAATTCTGATTACAGCCAAAAACATCAGTGGCTGAGGGAAGCAATTTAAGAAGTGGTGTCAGTTCTCATTGACCAAATAGTAAATCATCCTCTATTTTCGAGCTGATGTTAGGATACATAATATGACTCAACACAAGTCTAGAATTCTGTAATAAGTGAGGTGGAAACAATCTGTCACAATTTTCTTCTGTCCACAATGTGTTTTTGTCACTATTAGATGTGACTTTCATCCCTTCTGCTGTCCCCAGGTTGCCAGTCACCAGCCTGACTCTGTCCTCAGCTTGTACCTTTGTGAATTGTGTGCTTTGAGAAAGAAGAAACCAGTCAATGATTCGGAGATTTGTTATTTTTAATTCCTGGATTCCTTGATTTTCCCAAAATGAGAAGATAATTCTATGATTTTTTTAAAAAATCAATATACAACAAATGATTAATAGAACTAGTGATTGAATATATTTATGTGGTATATTCAATTCAAACAACCTTATCACTGCCAGACAGTTTGTAAACTAAGGAGATTTAAAAAAATAGCCAAATGTAAATTTTGTTTTCCTGTTTGGAAAGACTACAAAACTCTGAGTATAATTTTGAAAAGCGGATGTTTCCAAATTTAAGTAAGAGAGCTCTTCAACTCCTTAGATAGAGTTGCATTTTTTAATCTCCTTTATTAGAGTATGAACACTCTGGTCATGAGAAGGCCATATTCAATCATTCATTCTATAGTCATTAATTATGTGTTTATTTAGCACAAGCACTCTGAATAAATAAGTGTAAATAAGTTCTTTAAACTCATAGAAACTGTAAGGTTTTGTAATCTATTTTGGTAGAAAAATGTTATGATATATATAGATATTTTTCCATTTTCTATAATTAAATGTTTTTATAGAGACTATAAATTTGTAATAGACATTTTTATCCAAATATTTCAGTGCATACTTATCTGGATCAGATAGTCTAAAATAACAGAAAAATCAAAGCAGCTATGAGTGCTGAATCGCTGAATTTAGGTATGAAAATGTTCTATTGCCTTCATGCTTGGGGAAGAGTTTCCAAATGCCAATTATGTATGGTCAGGTATTCCCAAATGTGAACAGAGTTGAAAATAGGAAAGTGGTCTGTGAAACCATACTGTACAAAAAAAAAATATATGTATATATACATCTACAAAACTGAAAATCTGATACCTTAACATTATCCTGTAATCTGATAGATGTCAGGACCAATTACCATTTTTCCTATTAAGTTCCTTCTGAGAGTGTCTAAAAATGAAAGACACTCTCTTTTGACTGCTGCTCATTTGAAATTGGCATTTTCATGTGGCAGATGGTGACCTTATCCCTGTGCTTTAGGAAAAATGATTTTTATTAAGCCTAAACAAGTGTGAACAGTGCTAATTTCCTGCAGCAGGCAGAATTTGAATGAGAGCATATAATGATTGGAAGAGTCCTGCCTCACCATATGGAAAAATGCACATTATGCCAACACAGTAGATTACTAACAAGACAGTGCCTTACAAATAGATCCAACTTTCCATTTTATCAGTAGTCATGGAAAGCATATTTATTTTAAGATTTCTAGGAGCTGCTGAGGGTTGTTTGCAGCTAGTTCCTATCCTAAAAGCTAAACACTTAGTAACAGTGACATTGAAATGACTACATGAAACATAAATTGTAGTTAAAAACTATCAGATTAAGAAAACAACTTTTGATACCTTTCAAGACAGACTTAGTATCTCAATAAAGACTATATAAAAGTACAGATGTTTTGAAAGTGCATGTTTGATATCTGCATTGCAGAGTTATTCATAAATCTGACATTTTGGATAATGATCATACCACTGTCTCTAACCAGTAAGAAAGTATAAAGGAAAGAGAAAAAAATATATAAAATAAAGGATCTTCTTGGAGGTGCACAGTGACAGGACAAGAAGCATTGAAATCCTGAGTAGATTTCAGTTTAAAAAAAAATCTGTCAAATGGCACCAATACACAGGCCCAAAGTTTGCCCTGCTTTGAGATGGAGATTAGATGAAACAACCCGCAGAGATCCTTTCCAATCTAAATTATTTCGTGTATCTCTAAGGGCAGTCACTAATCAAGAAGCAAGAGTAGAAGCAGCATGACTTTCCATGAAATATCAGATTTCACTTTAGGGTTTCTGTCTGAATCTGAACTGAATGACTAGGAATTCTGGCTGAATTGGAACACCAATTAACTGATCCCAAGGAAGAAAGGCAACAATTAATAATGTGTCTTAGGTCTTCTGAAAATTTTTCTTCATAATACTCTCTAGACTTGTTTAATATCTTAAAATATATCATGGAAATGTAAATAGGACTTCTAAAAATGATAAATATTAGCAGAAATTAATTTTAACTATTTCAAAAAATAGTCCTTTCCTTATAGATTTAAATTTCTGAAACTTGAAACTGACATTGTGAATCTATTTTTGCAAGAAAATCATAACAGTGTTTTCGATCCATTGACTGTGAGTACATGACCTTCTCAAAGAGGAAAGATAACATATTTGTCTCTCCTAACATGCTAGGAAGAACAGAAGGAATAAAAGTCACACTAGAAACTGGAATCCTTTTGCCCATTCCTTTTAAAATCAAATAAATTGCCAGTGCTGCTTTCATCTGCTTAGTAGTTCGCAAGAGAAAAAAATATTACAAACATACTAATGTTTATTTTCGCAGTAACTCTGCCATGGCTGAACTCTAGGTGGGACTGAGGCATCCACTGTTTGATGAGGAAGTCAGGAGTACTCTTGAGGGCATTGAAGGAACTCAGGCTTGAGAGAAAACTAAAAGTCACCACCTGACTTTAAAATGTCAGTGGAGATGAGACAAACATTCCTTCAGGGAAAACAAATAAAGCAGCAGAAGAGGAAGGTAGAGAGCAAAGCTGAACAAACTCAGCCAAGGGGTTTTCCTCCTATATGATAGTTTTATTATTATTTTTATACACAGACACATTATTTAGGAAAGGTTTCACTTTCAAGAGTGAAAAATCTACTCCACTCTTTTATCTCTTTCATTATATAAGAAATATATAATTATATCTGGTGCAGTACCTAAATACCTGATTACAAGTGCCTGAATTATTAAAGAAAAATATTATTTAGTGACACATTATACTGCGGTCTCTCTCACATGACATTCATCTCTCTAGTTCTTTTAGGAAAAGCTTGTATAATAATTAGATTAAAATTTACACTTCATTCAGAAGTATAGATGTTATATGAATATTCCTCGATACTGGGAAATATAAAATCCACATTTTGCTTTAAAAAGACACACATCTGATATATTTGATTAGTGGAAGGATTAGAAATGGTCATTCAATCACCTTGCTACACTAGAGAGGATACAACTTCTTGTGGCAGTCAGACTCTTCCCTTCTCTGGCCATTCCCCAATTTGAACTGAAGCCAGTTCTATCCTCTCCTCACAATGTTTAAATGCCAGTCTCCAGTTTATCTCAAACCCTTTCCATCTTCTTTTACTAGTCTTATATCTGTTGTGCAATTCTCCTCTTCCTTCTATAAAAATGCACATCCTTCTTCCCCACCTTGCTTGAAATAGCTGTAGGTTTATACAAAAACAACAGGAAACAACCTCACTGGGAGTACAAGAGACAAGTTTTGGTTACTTTGAGAAGTCAGGGATCACAAAGCCAACTGTTTGCAGTTTACTCGGTGTTGCTCAATGAGTTTGCACCTTTGCACCAGGTGGAACATGTTCACTCTGTGAAAGAACTGCATTTATTAGTCATCAATGATCTCAGAGAGACCTGATGATGCCCAATAGGAGTTTCTCCCTAGTATGAAACTGCAGGCAACCTTAAAAATAAGTTAAAAAATAACTTCTTTAGTATGTGTTTTGAAATTTTGGGTTTGTTGCCATGTGCACCACCTAGCCTCAGACTAATCTTGGTCAGGCATTAAGTTGGCATGCCAAGAAGGCAAGATCAGGAGTACACAGGAAAAAAAGAAAACCACAACACTGAAGGACATACTTCTAGAGCTTTTTTAGCAGTAAGAAAATATATAAATAAATAAAGAAGAAAAATTAAAAGCTTTACCCCTAAAAGCCAGTTTTAAAATACCACTTGTAGCTAATAAAAAAGTGAGACAAAAAATAAAATTGACTTGAATAATAAAATATTCACTTAACTAACTCTTCATCCAAAATATTAATATTTCACATATTAACTGTTGGAATGCATTATAGTCTGAATGAGATGCTTAAGCATTTTTTCCCTAAAATTCCTTTGTTTTAAAGGAAATTGCTCATCGTGAGGAGTCTTCCAAGTTTAACTGTGGAGAATGCAGTAACACTGCCTTTCAAAGATAACATTGGATCTCTTGGTTACAGTACTCCCTTAAACAGTACAGGTTAATCACCTTTAGGATGCCTTGTCACCAGTCATTAGAAATAATGAAGGCTGATAAAGCTTTATTTCCATAAATCTTTTCTACTTCTCAGTGCCTCAGAGAAAGCCTTACACTACAGAGCAATGCAAGGGTCAGTCCTTTTAGACATCTGAAAAGAACCAACAAGCCACATACTGAATTGGCTAGCTTTTGGTGCATGCTGAAACATGGAAGGCTGCATTTAGCAGGACTAATCAATGGCAGGACTGAAGGAAACAGCATGAAGCTGAGTCAGGGGAGATTTAGGCTGGATATTAGCAAAAAGTTTTTCACCCCTAGGGTGGTTGAGCACTAGAACAGGATCCCCAGGGAAGTGGTCACAGCACCAAACCTGACAGAATTCAAGAAGCATTTGGACAGTGCTCTCAGGCACATGGTGTGGCTCTTGGGGTGTCCTGTGAAGGGCCAGGAGTTGGAGTCAATGATCCTGATGGGTCCCTTTCAACTCAGATTCTGTAACTGCTAAATTTTATACAGCCTGACAACCGTTCGGTTTTTCTAGGAAAAAAATGAAAGACAGGAACTTTGTAATTAGTGTGCATAGGTTTTCAGTTTCAGTGTTTCTTTAAGAAAACATAATACCCTTTCTTAGATCTTATTTACACCATCATCTTTCTGCTACCCTCAAAAATGGACCTCACCAGCTAAAGAAACCTTTGCCCAGTGATGACGATGTCCATAGACATTTTATCTCTGTGTAGTTTTAACTATTAAACACGTACTAAAAATTTGAATCTTCCTTTGCATGTTTATGCATGTAATATTCCAATTAATACCATGGTGCTATCAAACTTTTATTTAAGGACACAGGAGTTAAAGAGAAGTTACATTCTAGTTTTGTATTAGGTTGACCCTGGCCAGCTGTCAAGTGCCCACCCAGCCACCCTCTCACTCCCCTTCCTCAGCAGGACAGAAGAAAAAGACAACATGCAAAATTTCATGGGTTGAGATAAGGACAGAGAGATGTTAATTTACCAATTAGTGTCATGGATAAAACAAACTCATCTTGGGAAAATTAATTTATGGCTAACTAAACAAGCTGAATGGTGAGAAACAAAACGCCACAAATTAAATTGCCATTTTCTCTAGTTCTCTGATCCTCATTTCCCCAAGTTCAGTTTCACTCCTTTCCCAACTGTTCTTCCTCCAGCCCACACCCACAGCAGCACGGGGAGATGGGCAGTGAGGGGTTATGGTCAGTACTCAACAGCTCCTCTCTGCCACTCCGTCCATCTCACACTTTTCCCCTGCTCCAGCATTAGTCTTCTCAGCAGGCTGCAGAGAAGAAAAACCCTCTCCAGTGTGGGCCCTCCGTAGGTCACAGCCCCTTCAGGGAGTGCCACCTATTTCTCTCATGGTCCTCTCCACAGGCTGCAGG
Source organism: Fringilla coelebs (assembly GCF_963513975.1). Classification (NCBI taxonomy): domain Eukaryota; kingdom Metazoa; phylum Chordata; class Aves; order Passeriformes; family Fringillidae; genus Fringilla; species Fringilla coelebs. The sequence continues at coordinate 42,199,343 of NC_140030.1, read as the reverse complement.
GAATACCTACTCCACAGACATCCTTTCCATGGGTGACAGGGTAATATCTATGACATCTGGAGCACCTCCTCCCTTCCTCCTTCTCTGATGTGTCAGGATTAAGTGGACATGCCTGATTTTGCGGATGGACTCAGCTGTGTCACGTGGTGGGTCTGGTGGGGCCTGAAAACAGCTGTGCTCAGTATATGGCAAGACCCTGTCCCAAAGCCCACCCCCTGCTCACCAGCACCTTGCCACAAGTATGAAGTTTCAAAATACTGGTCTTATTTTGTTGGTTTACAGAACAAAGCTGAGTTAGCTGCTGATAAACAAGCAAAAATAGGTTTTAATGTAAGAATAAAAGGAAAGGAAGGAATTACACTGAAAGGAAGTCAAGACTAGTTTGGGGGAGAAGTGACTTTGCTGAAGTTATCTTGAGATATTTGTATTGCATTACCCAACTGTGTAACTTTCCTGTGTACTCTGCTGTGTAGAGAGGTTACATACAAATCTTGAGAGAAGTTGCATACAAATCTTGAGAGAAGTTGCATACAAATATGTTCATTTAGTTCAGGTTTCTTCTCTTCCAAATCCCCTAATATATAAATAAAAGCATATTCTGACAAGCATGCATTCTGCATGAGAAAATAGGAAAAAGTTGTAACATTCCCTGCAACCAGAAGGTCTTCTATGACTGTCCTTCAGTGTCAAAATTAGATGAGAAAGCAATGAGGGAGAACAGATGTAACCCTGTTCCTTTCAAAAGATCATGCACTCAATTCTCAATATAAATGAGAAAGGAAAACAGGGCATAAACTGAAAGGAATTGTGCTACAGCTGCCTGCATATTCACAGATGTCTCAACCTAGTCTTTCTTCCCTTAATTTTTTTATGCCAGCAATATTCCATCTATTTTCACAGAAATATTTTTTATTTACATTCTTGTCAATGATCATAACATTCCTATATATTTGAAATTTCAAAAGCCTGACTCCCATAGCACAAAAGTTGTTGGTTGTAATTCGGTAACTTGAAAACTTTTTTTAAATATATCTTTGCCAGTGATTCAGTCAAGGATTCAAAGAAGCTGTTCATTTAGATGGGATTTTTCTAGACCCTGGATATGAGACTATCATTTTCTCTCTAAGAACATGATCTGCACACAAGTAAAAGGTAGAGATAACCTCTGCATTCCTAGTATCTTCTTTATGCACATTGCCACTCACTCCTGTTCAGCAGCTTGAGAGATGCCACAATGGCAGTGGCTTGAATGAAGAAATTCTAGAATGAAAGGAATACAGGTCAATGAGACAGAATGAGGAAATGCTTTGATTTCTCTGAAATTCAGCCAGGCAAATCCCAGTATGCTTAAACCAGGGTGGGGTTTTTTTAACAGTAAAAATATCATCTTAGGAAGTCCTTCAATATATTTTCTTACAGTAACACTTACAGAGGTCAGAGACCTGAAGACTTCAGTAAGCAAACATTGCCATGTAAATATTCCAGAGACAGACCTTCAGATTACAGTAAGCAAATCCAAATTGACAGGTTAAGGAGGGGAGGTAAAGGTGGAGCAATAGCATAATTTCTTAGTTCAAATACTGACAGTTGCAGCTACAGGTTTAGTTTAGACTTTGTAAGGTAAAGCAGAATAGTTGCATATGTTCCAGTGGCACTGTTTTGCACTTCAGTGATTGATCACCAAACTTGCTTTCCTGAAGCAAAAGGACCTAAGTGTTTTTCTCTAGAACTAAGCTGATAAATATTATGTCTAACATACCTAAGGGCACAAAAGGTCCTTTAAAAATGTCACTAGAACAAAGTGTACACTGGGAACTAATAATAGCAAAGAGAGACTGAGCTGTTTTAGAAGTGCTGCAAGGGCAGTAAAAACAATCTGCAGAAACAGTATATGTTACTTCATCTGTAGATGGCAAACTAGGTTTTGAAATATTACAAAATTTGGCATGAGTTTTTTTTAGTTTGCTTCTTTGTATAGAACAAAAAAAACCCAATAACAAAATAACTGAGAACTACTGAAATACAAATAAAGAAGCCATGTTAATATAAAATTTAATTCCTCAAGATCAATATCAGGAGACAAATTCTCAGCAACATGAAATAAATAGAAGTCTTTATTAATCACTGAATTATGATCTTTAACATAGTGTAAAAATTAAGTAGGTAAGTAGTTCTGTGAAACATGAAGTTTGCAGAAATTACACAGTGTGAATTATGCCATAAATCCTCTCTAAAACAGGATTTCCAAAATTTGTTTTAATAGAGTAAAATTGGCTTTAATTTTCACTTGTCTGTTCTTAATTATTCCATCCTATATAATGGGTAGAAGTCTATATGTTCTGTACACAGACAGAAACATTCAACAGACCACAGGATGAAAATCTATTTCTCAGTAGAAATAAATAAAAATTTCCTAGGAATAGTCTGCATAAATATGTCCCAACCAGATCACTTGTAGGGGTCAATATGTATCAGATTTTCTGCATTATTCATCATACTTAAAGGGTTGACATTCAAGTTTTAATGGAAATGCATTATGAGTATGAGTTTTAACTATTCAAGTCCCTAAAGTATAACATATCACAAAGTTTATCTTTCTTTAAAATTAGCAGTCATGTAACTCTGGAAAAGGGATTGTAGAACAAAATGTATAACATTTTAAAATCACCACTTGAAGGACTGCCAATCAACCAATTATAATTACATATTGTGCTTTTTAAAAAGAAACCCAAAATAGAAATCTGTCCTCATTCATACGCTAACGTATGTCATTTTTAAAACTCTGTAACTTCATGAATTTTGAACTGATGTACTGTCTTGTCTTGCATTTTAAATGCAGAAGACCTGAGTTATATAAAGCAAAGTAGAAAGACATAAAATACACATTGCAGGTGAATAGCCCTACCTGGTTCTCTTTACAGAGGACCCTTAAATTCTTTTTAGTGTATGCCCTCAGTTTAGGAAAAACTAAAATTCTCTGATAGTGTCAAGCAATGAATATTAAAGTGTAAACATTTACCTTTGGAGTTTATGAAAAATAATACAACAAACAGCCAGTTAGCTGTATTGTATTTGTTTGCTTGTATTACTGTATTTGTTTTTAAGCCATCATGTCTTTCTGCATATGACACAAGAAAAAGACATTTTTGTGAGGATAAATCCTCAAAGGTATTAAAATCACCAAACAAAAATACCTTCTCAACGAGAAGAACATCAGAAAAAATTAAACTCATTTATCTTGGGTTTAACAAAGTGAAACAATAATTCATAGATATTCACCTTCTTTGTCCCTCCAAAAGAGTCCAAATGGAACCTATCAACCACTTAGGATCTAAACCTACTCAAAAATGCCACATCTCAAGCAGAAAACAGTTGGGTTTTTTGCAATTTAAATTAGCAACAGATTATGAAGGTGAGGCATGAGGAACAATGAGGGGTTTTGAATATGCTAGTGAATCTCTGTCATTTAAATTTTCATTGCCAGATGTATAAATGACTGAGACATTTGCTGGGTTAAAACCTGATAGTTATTTCACAAAATCCACATCAAGTCATAACTTTTTCTGGGAGCTGAGGCATTTTGGAACTTGTATCTAACTCACAAATAGTCAAATAGACACCAAGTGTGTCAGTTTATGTACCAGCCAGAGAAAATGTCTTTGTCCAAATCACATTTACTTTCCTTGTTATTAACATGTTACCCATGTTGTAGAATAGAACTTTTCAAATGCTTTGCAAAGTGGATGGCAATTTTATAGAAAGAGTTGTAAAGCATCTTCATGTGCTGAATGTGGAGGAAGCCAATGAACTTCAATGAATATTACCGAAATAAAGATTAATTTCCAGGTTTGTGGCTTTCTGACAGCACTTCTACTCTGCACCTGACAGTAAACATCCCTCTGGTTGAGGTAGGATCAACACAAAGAGTAACTTGAGACTAAGGATATAGAAAGGTCCTAATGTTCAACTTCAGCCTTCATGTCAGGATTCCCTCAAATCCATGGGTTTTGCCAGGAGGCTAGGAGGGGGAAAAAAGATATCCTAATGAGCAGAAGTTTCAGGGACATGACTGATATTTTCTGACAGAATATCTGAGCTATCAAGAACAAGTCCAAAAGAGTATGCCATCTGTGAAAATAAATGAAAGGCTAGCACAGACTCTTGTCTGTTACCAATATCAGCAAGCCATTATTTCAATAAAGCCCTTCCAGACTCTATGGGTTAATCCTGTTTTTCCTGTAAAACTTCCTCTCCCAGTTCTCAATTGCTGCCTGACCAAGCAGGAAATAAAACTAAAGATATTATCCAATTTTGCATGTCCCTGAATCTGCAATATTAATTTTCCTTCTACCCTTTATTCTAACAAAGGGACAAATGTCATCCAGAAATAAAATAAAGTGTCTTGATTCTTCTTTGTCTTTGTTGTCTATTATTACCATATCACTATCCATTTACAATCAGCAACTACAGGTTCTATCTCCATACCTCTTTCATACAGGTATTATAGTATTTTCCATAGAAATTATTGGGTTTTTTGCTCACCCAAGGGTGGGGGGAGGGGGGGGGTTTGCTTTAAAATTACATGACTTCCATATCACCTAGGCAGCATAATATTCATTATTTGTATTTATAAACATCCATGTAGAACACCTGCTGGCAAATATTAAATTCATAATATTCTCAGGATACTTAGTAATCAGGGAACTCAGATTTTTTTCCCTAATGATTCAACAAAAATGTTGAGCAGATTAAGGAAGCTTTACATCTTGTAGAACTTGTTTTGATTGTCTACAAAGACAAAAAATAAACATATGAACATTCATTCTATGTGCAATACACACCCAGTTGATCTGATTATCCTACATAACTTCCAACCATTAAAATAACAACATGACATACAAAGTTGTGGAGAATCACACCTCAATTTTTAAATGATATGTGCCCAAATAAATTGAAATTACAACTGTTGGTTAAATTTTTTCATGGGAAGTGATATCATTACCTTCTTGTTAAATTTAATACCTGTTTTTGTGGTATTTACTTTCTTTTATACTTATAAATCAATCACCATAACCTAAAGACTAATTTTCATAATTGCTTGGTTGATGGCTAAAAGCAGGACTCTTAAATTAACTTTTCTTTTGTGTATAGCAGAAATTTTAATGGATTTTGAATTTACACATTTAATATGCCAAATAGATACCCACATATTTTAGCAAGATTAATTACAAAATGTCAGTGATTTCTATATAGAAGGCATAACTGTCATTCTGTGGAACAAAGGGTTCTTTAAAAAATTCAGTAAAATCCTCACATTTCACACGACTTCAAAAGGCAATGAAACACTTGGTACTAAATTCAGAGGAATTTACAAAGAAATATTGATCCCCTTGTCTTTAAGTGACATACATGACATATTGTGATTTCTGTTGGATATTTAACAGAAGCATGTCATCACATTGTCACTTCTTCATTTTGTAGTTTGTAGCGCCTACTGTACCCTTACATCACTTGGGGATGTAGAAACATAATGATATTTCCTTAACAGATTTCTCATTCATTTTCTCTAACCTAAATATACATACAGATCTTTTGAATCAATACCTACATTTAGAACAGTAATCCTTACTCTTTACAATCACCAATTTAAAGTTTAAAAATAACTGCTAAGCTCTGGAATAGGATTTTTTTTTTTAGAATAGAATGCCACTTCATGTAAAGGAAAATCAGAAGAAAATACAGTTTCCTAAAGATGGTTTCAAAGCTCTGTCTAGATTCTCATGCTAGATGCAAGGTAACAAAAAATAAAATAATAGAACAAAACAGATCAAGTTTATATGCCAGATGCTTTAGAAGTCTCTTCCACAATGGATTGAAGTTTACAGAGAAAAAGGAGTTTTAAAGCATGAAGAGTGAGCAGGAGGGGGAAATTATAGAATGCATTTTTAGGACCAAGAAGCCACAAAAAAAATGTATTTGTTTTGGTAACAAGACAGAAAAGAGAAAAAGGATTACACTGCTACTCAGTTAGTCACAGCCCTGCCCTGCCTGGCCAGGGGCCCCAGCAAGCCAAGCTCCCACTGTGACTCAGCCTTGGCCCATCCCCAGAGGGGTGCTCCATAACCTCAACTGGAGCTGCCTCCAGTGCTCCTGCTTGCCCTGCTCCTGGCTGGGATGATGGGATTGGCCCTGCCTGCCTGGCCCTGCCCTGATAGACCCTGGGGGACTCCTGCTGCTGCAGCATCCTGACAGCAAAATGCAGAATAAAATACTGACTTTGTCGGATTTGAACCAAAAGTGCTCATTGCTTTTTCTGAGCCAGACCTACCAAGCATTTATTTTTCTCCTCTTTTATATCCAAGTACTGCCATATTTTAGTGATCTTCAAATCAACTGCACACAAAAAAAAAATTTTAAAAGGCCAAAATCTATTTTCAGGTCAGCAATATCAAAATTAGATTGTGTATTTCAAAATGGCTCTGCCCACTCATCTTCTTAAATTTAGTTTAGCTTACCTTGGCTGAGTTTATTTAGGGCTGCTTCTTAGGCCAGGTGCTCCAAATGATAATTTAATTTTTTTTTATCTCACTTAGGAAAACTTCAGGCTTCCATTTCCTTAATAACAGCTAAACCACAAATCTATGCATGTCTTGAATCAGTTGGACTTCTTGTGAATGGATAAATCACAGTTACAACAGATGTGCTGCAGTTTGGCAGATTTCAAAGGGCCATTTCTCCAGGTATGTGAAAATCTCTGACAGGTATCCAAAGTCCTGAAAATCTGCCTAGACAAGATTTCCATTTTACCAACTACAACATGGATCCAACGGACTGGGATTAGCACTGCACTGAAAGATTAACACAGGCAATTCAAAAAGTCGTGAGGATTCCAGTCTCAAAGGGAATCCTCATGAAGGTATAACAAACTACACGTGTGTGACCTGAGGCTAAAAGTATCATCACTTCATACCCAAAGCAGAGAGCAAGAACTTGAGTGCAAGGAGGCAATATGAATGCATCTACCACACATGCCATAGCCCTAGTCTCAATCACATCCTCAAACAGCATTAAAAGCAGCGGAGTCACATGCAACATAACCAATGGCAAATTTCACAAGGTGAATTTTATCTTGTGTACAGCCAATAGGTATTGAAGGAAATTAAAGAACACATTGAGCCCACTGAAACTTAGGATTTTATGTCTAATCTCCTGCATTACCATGATGTTCTAGTGAATGACTTCATAAGAACACCATATAAATGAAAAGATTTTGCTTGGTGTATCTGAGAATCAGTTATTCCTCCTCACGCATTAGAAAGATTAGAATTCTCTCTAAAAGATCTTGCATGTCAAATAGTATTATCAAAATATGGGCACTTCTAGGAAGATTTTTCCACAGTGGATTTCATAAATTCAGGATTCAACTCAGAATTCAACTTCAGAAGTTCAAGCCCTGACTGGTAGCTACTATAATTTTACACATAAATAAAGAACAATTATTATTACAACTTGTATCGTTGTGTCCAGGATGCCACTAAGTGTAGAATTTCTCTAATAAATAAAGTATAAGTAATAACTATAAAGAAATATAATAAATTATTATTAATACAATGAAGTAATAAAGCCATGGTTTATTCTTTAGACTAAAAAGTTTTTGAAATAAATAAAATAGTCAAATAATCAAATATTGAAGAATTAGGAAACAGTGATGGCAATGTTCTGAAAACAGATCAGAACACAAAAAATGAAGAAGCACAAGGACTAAACAGAAAGAAGTGGGTGCATATTAAGATATGTATAGAAGGCATTGAATACTAGAATAAACAAGCAGTGAGAAATGTAATTACTAAAAAGTCAGTTTAGTAAACTTCTGTCTACTTAAATAAATAGATTTTCTAATGAAGCAGTAGTATTAAAAAATTGAAAGTAAATTGAAAATATGTTAATAGAATTGAATCAGGTGGTTAAGTAGAACACATATCATCCTAAATTCACTGTGTTTTATACGTGCAATTGTATCCTTGTTTAAAGAGCCACATACATAATAGTTAGGCCAGGATGACTGTGTATTGTAACAGTTTCCTCTTAATTGCTGAATAATTTATGCAAAAGCATTGCATGTGTGTTAATTAATAAAAAAAAAATTCCCTGTGAAATGCCTTATTTGAAGCAAGAGAAATCTCTGTTCCAATATTGCACTAGAACCAAGTTAAAGATGTCTTCTTTTTTTTTCCTAGACATCACACTGTGTTTGCTTGTAAAATGAGTAGACCATGCTATAAGCAGCCCTGAACAGTGCATTCTGGACTGGGTTTTTTTTGTTTGGGTTTTTGGGAGTTTCTTGAAAGATTTTTATATGGAGGCAGCACAGGTTGCAGGCTGAAAAATGCTTAGAAACTACAGGACTAAACACAGAAAATATTTCTTACCCAAAACCCACAAACGAGAGTGCTGGAAATTCCAGCAGACTCTCATAATCTTTCAACAGCTCACTGATAGTTTGTAATGACAGGAAGAAACATATAGATACATTAAAAACCCTGGGAAATGCAGCTGTGTTTACACCAGAGTATTAAATTACTTTCTCGATCTGTTCAGTGAGGGGTCCAAGGCTGGAGCACTCTCTCCTTTGAATCAATACAGCTAGACTTCAAGAACATTTAAGTCACATATATCTGATTTGTGACCAGCTTGAGGTACACTTGAACATACTTATTTTACCAGTCATATAATACATCCAGCAGAGACTCTTCTAGAATTTGATCTGCACTCAATACATCTTGCATCATGGACACCTAATAGACTCAATTTCTGTCCTCTGCAGAGAGGAAGTTTCTTGCTAACAGAATGTTTCTTGCTAACATTCACAATAACATCAAGCAAGAAAATAAAAAAATATGCATCTGAAAGAGAGGCCAGGATCTAAATGGAGCCAAGACTATCTGTCTGCCATGCTCCTTGCCAGTGCTCTGCATTTTTTGGTCATTGTTTCCTGCTTGGCCCAACTCAGGATATTCTGGGAAACCTAGTCAAGAAAGAGCCTGAAACTGCCTCAGTGTCAAGTGAAAGTTTTATGAAAAGAAATATCTTTTTCACAAAAGAAAATTCACTGATTTTTCCATGCTTCAGACTGATTTCTTCTAGCTCTACATAGTCAAGAAGCCACAAATCCATACTCCACAAAATCCTTTGAGCTCCATAATGTGAGACACTTGCCCATCAATGCAAAAGCAACAGACGTTTGCAAGAGAATCCTCAACATTTTTCATCTACTAGGGTAATAGAGATATACCCACACAAAGGAAAAACAATACTGGACAAGCAATTTTACCCCTACTCATATAACATCAAAGGTGTGTATCACATTTTCAATGGCAACTGTGAGGGACTTGAGATACATTTCACATGAGGCCTGAATGTTGGCTCCAAAGAAGATAACATTTTATATATTTATTTTGTTTTGGGTACCCAGCAATTTTAACCAGTAGATGGGAGCTCATTTCCCTTATCAAGTAGAAAATAAAAAACTATACTGACAAAAAGCTCTCTGTCACACATCAGCTATCTGGAAAGGGATATGATAAAAAATATTTGTTGCCTTCACTGAAATTAAGGAAAGAAAAATACCCCAAACCTGAATCAGTATCTAAAATTATTTTGCTCTTTTGGGGGAACAAATCATATTTCATATCCCTCATCTCCATCTACTGGGTTTTCACTCTTCTCAAGTTTCCCTTTCACTATTCTCATCTTAATTCATGTGCAATATGAACGTACAACCTTGTGTAATATGAATATGTGTAATATGAAATGTACAACCTTGTCTGTGAATTGCAATACATAGATTAAAATAATGACCAGCCATGGAGGTCCCTCCCTTCTAAATCCTTAAAGTTTGGAGAAGTTTATTACCTGAAAGGCTGACTAGTTTTTCTCTAGCAAATAAACAGATCTAATCAGACTCATGTTGAAACAAGTGGGACACAGTCTGCATAAAGACACGTGTCTGTGAGGGTCTAATGGCTGCTTCCAGAACCAGGATATAAGCTCATCTTCTTCCTTAACATACCTTTTAGCCAGACAGTACTAATAAAAATAATAAACAATAAAGGCATTTCACCTATATCTTAGCAACAATGAACCAAGAAGAGAGATGCGTCTGCAGGTTTTCCCACATAATGCAGTACCATAAGCATTTACTAACAGCTGGCAACCATCATTTAGTTCCTCTGCATAGAAAACCATGGCAAATACTCTATGCTGGACTTAGTTACCATGGGCCTCCTGTGCTGTTAAGGAGATGTGTTTCATAATTTCTCCTGAAGATGGAAGACCTAGAAACCAAATTGGCTGAGGTATAAGGATCTAGGATTTGCAACAGTTTTATCTCCTGCATTCTTTCATTTCAAGCAGAATTGCATCTTGACTCACCATTGTCTTTATTAATCATCTTCAGTGTGTCCTGACACAGCAAGAATTAAGGACAATTATGTTTGGGGAAAATATAAAAACAAATCAGGTGTGTTTTCTAAGGAGATATAGACTAAGGATTTCATACTTTTCCTCAGTTCTTGTGGTCATAAGTAGAAAATAATTAAAAGAAAAATTTTAAAACAACTGGGAGCTTTAATGCAAATCACAATTTGCCCCCCTCAATTTGCCTTCCTCTTCAAGCCTTGGCTCTGTTGGTTGGTTCTCCTTTCTCCAGATATTTCCTATTACCTAACGATTGGATATGAAAGACTTTTTGCAGTTCTACAAACTCTATATTGAGATTACACAGTCTAAAGGGCAAATAATATGCTAAATTACATATTAACGTTTGGGCCACAGAAACATTAAGATTTGTGAACAGAAGTGAGATGTTTTAGATATTTTATTTCTAAAAGTAAATCTTTATCAGACTTTCATAAGCTAAAAAAACAATAGACTGATTAAACTCTGTTGTCTTTCTTATTGTTGATTTTTTCTCTTTTGCCACCTCTGTCTTCACAGCTCAAGGAGCAACATAGGTATGGCAGGTTTTCCCCATGGCCTTGAGAGCCTGAGGCAAGAATGGGTAGTCCCAGTCTGCCCAGTCCTTTTCTGTTCATCACGCACTGTGATTATTTGAAGTTTGCATTGAAAATGTTTGTATTGAAAACGCCTTTTCCCTTTGCAGCAGTTATTTTTTTAAAACCTTTCTGTTTGGGTGATTTTGGGGGCATCTGATTTTACTTCTTTTTATGACAAAGGCTCTAGTTCTGCTTCAGATATACACTTTTTTTACTAATGTGTGTAGCTTCTGGCAGGTTTATGAGCCAAACAAAAAGTACGTTTAAGGCCCAAAATTAATAAACAAATAAGTTTTGCTATACAAAACAAAGCAAGAGTTCTATTAACTTCCATCTCGTCCAGACTTCACTCACATTTCTCTTTCTCACGACTCAGTGTAGGCACGGTGTTTAATTCAAGATTTAAAATGGATGATGACATGGATACATTTAGTACTATGTGGCTTTTGGCTAAGGACAATAAATTGGGGTTTGTTAAACACAGATACGAGGAGCTTAAGTACACCTTACTCCATTGGCTGCATCTCTGCAGTATCTGAGAAATTGTGAAAAATCCAATTGCTTTTAATTCCTTTCATGTTGGTGGATGAATAGTATACATCTTCTACTCCTGCCTTGCACTTCTTGCATAAAGACTAAGCTCTTCCCTCAGAATTTATGTGGTTATGCAAATGCTGATGGATACATAAAGATGTTAAATTGATATTAATTATGATTGATCAGGAATGGAATTCAGTACACACATTTTCTCACAGGATGTTCCCAGAGAGGCGCTCAGGGTTATTATTGCACAATGACCATATTCATATTAGCAGTTTTGGAATGCCAATAGAAACTCAGGAGGCTGATTTAACTTGGGAAATTGTGACCAGGTAGACAAAGAACAACGAGAAAAGATTCAAATACTGTGGAACCTGGCTTTCTGGGTGCCTGTTGAATGTTCATTTTCCAAAGAGATTATTGACAATGCTGCAAAGCTAAGTTTGAAATTAAGAGCAATATTTTTATTAACTTAAAAATAAATATTTTTATTTTATAAAATATTATACAATGTCAAATAAGCAAACAAAACCTGGGTTAAGCCAAATTGTCTACTGATTTTTAAATTCTACATCAGGACAGAGATTGTAAAAGCCACACAAGAAAATGTCAGACTGAGAAAGACTTAAGGAGTCATCTCACAGAAAGGCACTGTATTTTCTGCAGTGTTCCATGTGGCTCGAATACTCATGTTTTGCATGCCATTTTCCAATAAATTATGTAAATTTGGAATGTAGGAATAAAGTTGAAAACAAAAAGACAACAGTGTTTTTATAGTTACTTTAAAGAAAAAAAAACCACCAAAATAAAATAACATTAAGGAAGTTACAAACTAATGTAAAGTTTACATTCTTCCAAGATTTATAGTCATTCTAGTTTTTCTCATCTTTGGGTTAGAGCAGACAAAACATCTGGCTATAATTTAGGGAAATAAAGCTCTACAAAACTGCAATAGTTTAGTAAATGCAAAAATTGTGCTGTGATTTTGGCCTAAGTTCACCCTACCAATTTGAATGGAATCTTATCTGAAGGTGTCCTAGATAGCCCATTTAAATACATTGGATAACACGGGGGAAAACCTTTGTTCCCTCTCTGAGCAGACTAAGTAGCTGATTGATGTGCTGATATATCCACCTAACCTTCTTACACCTCCTTATCTTGAAGCATACATCTTTTTTCAGCTGTACAATCCCTCCAGTCCCCTATTCTTTTAGCCAAAAGCATCTGAAGAGCAGAAAAGCCCTGCAGCTATTTCTTTATTTTGTGTTGTTTCACTTCCCAAAATAGGTCAATCTTCCAGCAGCTATGAGCTGAAGGTTTAACATAGGTTATCTCACAATTAATTGCACTCTAAAGCAGTAGCTGGAGTGTTAGTGGGTACTTAAGTAAAACAGCTGTGTGATGAAAAGATGTCATTTCTATGAGCATTTTGAAGGTGAGGAAAGAATTAGAAAAACCTCATTCAAAACTTCTTTTAGCTGCATACTACATCCATAATGAATATAAAGCAGGAAGCCATATATCCACTACAAAGACTTTCTCTTCCCTTTCACATACACTCAATTTACACATTTGAGAGTTCACATCTACAAAATCCTAGTAAGAAAACCTGGTCACATTCAATGTCACAGAAATGTGTAAGTAAAAGGTAAGGAGGAACATTTGTCTCTTCTCTTCTAAGATTAATTCTTCTAGATTCAAAGTACAATATATCTATTTCTCCAACCATTTGAATAAAAGCCAATATTTTTTTTTTTGCACATAATTAAATAATACCATTCCAGATAAAAAAAAAGAGAAAAAATTGTAACTGCTCCAAAGAGTAGAAAGTTTTGAAGAAAACTCACTTTGTCTCACTTTCAGGCAAATTATGGGTGCTGTAATTCCACTGCAACATAAAAAAATGCATACAGTAGTATTTTCTTAGCTCATAGTGTGTTTTGGCCACCTTCATACTGCTCCTTCTTTTTGTCCTGGATTCCAGTTAAATCAGTCACTATCCAAACAATGGTAACATTTTCAGAAATTGTATTAAAATTATTCCTAAATGAATCATAAAGGTTACATCTATCTTCAATAAAAAACTTCTATTTTAAATGAAACATTAATCTTTTGGATTACAACACAGCCTTTTCATTCAAGTTAATAAAAAGGAAGGGGCTCTTCATTATCTAAAGAGAGTAAAAATGCAGTCAAACTTGGGTAGTCTCACTAAGAAATTGAAGCAGCCAAAGGGAGGGAGGTTTGTCTTTTGGTTTTAGATTAGTGTCTTCCTTAATGTTCAGACTAGCATAATAATCATATCAATACAGTTTAACTCAGTTTATATGAACAGGCGTGACTGGCCTTCTTTTAAATTTAGAGAAAAATAATTGCCCCATTGGTTTAAAAGGCAAGAATTTCCATAGGACCTGAGTCTCCACAGACTTGAAACTGTATTCTCTCTTTTACAATTGCTCCTTCAGCTGTTCCTACTAACCACACTGAAGCTCTGTGTGAATAAGAGCATGGGACTGGACCCTTTAGGACACCCCCCTCATGTCACAGCCGTTTGCCAGCAGTTTGGTTTGTGCATGGGCACACACTTCAAGTGAACATCCTTCTAAGGTCATGACATCTGAAATGTGCAGTACACTTTTATCCATTTCCTACTAGACTTCTCAAGAGAATTCAGTACATGCCTTTATTTACATATGGTTTTTTTGTTTTCAACTTAATATTATAGCTAATTCTATAGACAGACTCAGACCAGCATAAAAGCACTATCTGACCAAATAAACAAAAAAAAAAAAAAAAACCACCAAAAAAAAAAAAAAAACACCAAACCAAACAAACAAACTGAAAAAAAGCCAAAAAGCCAAAAGAAAAAAAAAAACAACACAGAACCTCATACAAAATTTTTATCTGTTGAAGTTTTGCCATAACACAGAAGTGAAATTCAACAATGTGACATTTAATTCTGAACAAAACATTGAATAACAGAAAAATGTATAAAGTTATATTTTCTGTATTTTGGAGTGCAATATATTGGTAAATAATAACTAGGTTTTTATGCCAAATATTATTATATCAATTCTCTTTACTTTTGGCTTTGCATATTCACTGTGTCTGCAGTTTCTCCCTGCTCTTGAAACAAGATGAAGTCCAGTGCTGTAAAAATTTATGAAGTTATTTATGGCATCAATGGAATACAAATTTGTCAACATAGTACCTGGACACCTGGTGGTCTGGGACTATCTTAGTACCCAGAGTTTAACAAGGGACATATCTATATCCAGCTATAGAATCCATTACCAGTCCATTTCTTGGGAAAAATAAAAAACCTGAAATGTGAGATGTGTGAAGGGGAGATACCATGTTGTTGTTCAAAGATCAAATGCAAATTCAGATCACAGATGCTCATCTTACTTTCACATCATCAAAGACAAAATCATTAGGCACTTCTACAACATTGTAATACAATAATACAGCATCAAGGATAGAATGATAAAATCCTCTTTTAATGAGATTGTAATTTTTTTTTTCCAATACTTCTTTAAATTATGAAAATACATATTGGTATTTCTGCATGTTACTGTCCACAGCTAGAAAACCACATCAAATGCTGTGAAAATTTTCTTTTTCAGTTTCAAAACCTGATATTCATTGATCTCCTTAAAATTCATATGTTGACAGACCATGTAGCAAATTATTTTCTGTTTTGATCTACAAATAACATCATTGGCCCAAAAGTCAAAGCTATTGATTAAAGACAAGCACCCAAAGAGGCCAAGACAATGTTGGACAATTAGTCAGCAGCATACATTTATGCAGTACAAATGCACAGCATTTCCATTTAACTTTCAAAGTGCTACTCAGGGTTGGGAGAAAAATTAACAAAGTAAAATTAATTCTTTCACTGTCCATTCTAGCTAGACTGCATCAAGGAATAATAAAGCAATTCAGCTTCCATGCCTGTTACTATGGTAACAAATTCCCTTCAAATATAAAGAAACAGTGGACTGGAGGGGATCTTTGATACCTTTTTCATCAAACACAAGAATCTTGTCACAGATATACTGTCTATTTTTATTTGACTCTGCCTTAAATATAATTTCATGACTGTTCCAATGGAAGGTGAATCAAAAAACCCTGAAATAGACTCCTGACATTCTGAGATCAACTCTGCTCCTATATTAGCATTCTCCTTTAAGTTAGGTAATGTAGCCTCCCAAAAATTTCACTTTGCATGTTACATAGATAGAGTCTTATATTTCATCAATAATGTTTTGACTGGATAAGACTACCTTAGTTTCCTAATTTAAGGCAAGTTTTGGTTCATTGACCATTCCCACTTACTTTTCTTTGCACTGCTTTTTCAGTTTCTGTCCATCTTTACTGAATATGGGTGGCCATAATAGCTTATCCCTTTTCAAGTACATTCCTTGTACTCTGGCATTTCCTTCCTGCATCTCATCATTTTTTTTACACACAAATTTATGCCCTTAAGTCGTAGGCAAGCTACATCTTTCAAATTTCATCTCATTTCTACTATCCTGTCATCAGAATAGTCCTTCTTGCTTTCTTTCATCCTCACTATTCTCTTTTTCTTGATTATGTTAGTAATTAGAAAATTTAAAAGCTGTTGTCAAAGTGTAACTTGATACACCAGTGCTACCTTTACTCTTGCCCATCAGCTCAGCCCACATCACCTCCTCTTCAATCAGTTTCTTAACATCATCCCAAGATAGTGGTCACCATTTCTAGTCTAACTATGGCACTTCCCATGCACCATTTTGTCAAATCACTTTGCAATTTAGAAAGATTAGCTATACTTAACCTACTTTTTCTAATAAAAATAAGTTTCTCAGATAGATTCAGCAAATGAAATATACAGTGCATACAACATTTTAATAATTCCTATTTTCTGTTTAAATCTAATTTTTGAGGGTTTCATGTCCTTCATAAACATGTATGGCAGTTTAGCATGAACTACCAGAGATTGTACATCTAGTAGTGCCCTATCATTTGCTAATATTGAAATATATTGTCCTGTTTTCAACACATAGAGAGATTCTCTAAATCCTTACTATGAAATTATTAGAGGGCTTCACCTTTGTTTCCAGTTTGTGGTAATTTTCATTTTCAAGCTTTCTGTATAAGTTATTATTCTTTTTTTTTTTTGCTTCATGTTGTACCCTGTACTATGACCATCATAAACCTTACTCAAACACTGAAGAAAGCATTTAGGTTTTAGATCTCCCAGATTATATACTCCTCAACTCATCTGTACTAGAAAGCTGTACACATCACATTTTTGGTTTCAGTGGGTATTTTTAACTTTATATTTTATTCTTGTTATTTACAAACCTATGAAAACTTTTCATATTCATTTTCTTCGCAAGGTCTAGTTCATCTCGACCTTGGACACCTTTCAATTTATACTTATGCTGCCTCATTCTAGGAAGGCCCTTATTCCAGCTCACTACCCCTAGCCAATGCTCTCACTTAATCAAAGGTTGCCCTTTAATATTGAGAACACTGGTTCTCTTATTTAATCTTCAGCTTAAATGTCAGTTCATGTGAAGTTCCTGCCACTTCTAAAAGAAGGTATAGCATAAAATCCTGTCCTGCTGGATAAAAAAGGCTAAAGAAACCTGCTGGCCTCTGCTTTTTTTCATTATTGGTAATATATTTCTACTAATTATTACTAATTATTTTCTATGAGAATATAATACATTTAATAATTAGAATTCCTGGAAAATACTTTCTCGGTTTCATAGCATGTCTGTTACCATGTCCATACATAATAGGGAGCACCTCAACCATAATCATACCACTGCAATATCTCCTGCATAATCTACCTTCAAAACAGACTCCAAATCAAGAAGCCCAACTAATGACATCATTAATGCACATTATGCAGTGTTACACTTCTAAAATGACGGAGAATTTAGGCTGTTGATTTTTCTTCTAACTCTTGAAATTTTTTATAAGGGTTTTTTGAATATTATAAATCAGGAAAAAGGATCAATCATTATTATAAAGTTTTTTTTTTTTTTAATTACCTGTATTTCATTTCTGTGTGAGACATCAAAACAAGCCAACAAAAATAAAAAAGTCCAAAACATTATAGAAAAGTTTATGCCTAAACTTTTTCATTATAAGTTTATATTCTTTAAAAGTAAGTACTTTTTTCTGTCCTTCATAACCATCAAATAACATTTTCTTATTATATTTATAACTTCTAAGGTATGATCTCAACAGAAGATTGATTTACCTCACATAGGAAGTTACTTGGTTGCCAGCAGATTTATTACTTACTTGAGAATGCAAACAAAGAAATAATTATTTTACGATTTGTTGAGTGCTGTATAGATACAGCATGCTTTAAACATTTTTCTGGATTGTACTAGTCACCTCAATGAAATCACTCAGTCTCACATACATCTATTATTTAACCGGCTTTGAAATCCTTTCCCAGAAGAGATAATTCTGGGATGTTTGTTTTTCCAGCAAAAGCAGGTTTTTGGCTTACTGTCAGTATCATTTTGTATTCATATTTCACTACACACCTGGAATGAACTGCACTGCTCCCCAAAATAATCTTCCAAATATCAAATACATAGGCAACATGAGAACTTGCTTTTTGTCTTGACATACAATATATAATTTCAGAGAAGCTGTCGTGTATTGCAGTCATCCGTATAATCTCATTTCAAACATCTATTCAGGCTATGTGAAACTGATCTCTTATTTTGACAATCTTCAGCGCAACAAATCCCTTAAATAATAATAATATAGGATGTTTCATGCTACACATAACTTTTTTTAGACCTTCTCCCAAGAAAAAACAACCTTCATTGCTTTATGCTTTTGTGTGTGATTTTCTTATCAAAGCTAATTATAATTGTCGCCTCTACATTTGGTTTGAGGGCTTTTTCCCTTCTGATATTTTAGTAACTAATTCTTACATGGTTTATTTCTATAATACTTTGTAAACCAGGTTCATCCCAGTGAGTGAAAACCTGTTAGTAAGTATCCAGAACCTCCAGGCACTCAAAAGAATGGGCCCAGACATTGACTGAAATCCATGGAGTTGTGAGGCAAGGGAACATCAGCCAGTTGGAGTCCAGAGGAGAGCCATGAAGACAGTCAGAGGGGCTGGAGCACCTCCTCTATGGAGACAGGCTGAGAAAACTGGTTTTTTTCAGCCTGGAGAAAAAGCTTCTGGCAGACCTTACAGCAACCTTCCAGTACCTGAAAGGGGCTTTTAATAAAGTCAGAGGGGACTTTTCAACAAGGGCATGCAGTGATAGCACAAGAGGGAATGGCTTTAAGCTGAAAGAGAGTAGGTTTAGATTAGATATTAGGAAGGACTGAGGGGGATGAGGCACTGGCACAGATTGCCCAGGGAAGTTGTGCATGCCCCATCCCTGGCAGTGTTCCAAGCCAGGTTGGGCATGGTTTTGAATAACATGGTCTAGGGAAAGGAGGCCCTGCCCACAGCAGTGGAGTTGGAACTAGGTGACCTTTAAGGTCCCTTCCAACAAGCCATTCTGTCATTCAATTATATTGGTGAGTATGGTTGTTGCTAATATTAACATATTGAACACCTTGTGGGAACACTGCATATGTAAGGCTTTGTGGTTGTCATTGACTCTGCTGATTACAGCAGTGCCAAAGCATATGAAGCATCAGCTTCATAAACTAGCTTGATAAAACTGTCCAACCACTGCTATTACAACAAAGAACTTATGAAGTTTCTTACTGTAAAAACATCTGAACATTGTTACATTTATTTTGCTTTCTTTAGTTCAATAAATGCAACACCCTGGCTTTTATTTTTCCTTCTAATATGTAGGTCTAGTAATTACCACACCCCAAGCCCAAATGCCTCAATTCTAGTTTTTCATCCCACTCAGTTTCCTTCTAATTCTATCACCTAATCCTTTAACACCTAAAGCCAGTAGAGCTTGCTTCTTATTTTAGCGTTCCCAACCTGCCAAAGGTTCTGCTTTTGTGCATGCCTGGAAGCACTTAAGGCTCAACAGTAGCAAGAGAGCAAGAATGTACTCAAGTCAGGCTTAGACCTGCTGGGGTGCATAAAGAGATGAGCCCTTCTTCCTCCTGCTTTGCCTGCAGTGCTTAATCTGATAGCTGGTGTTAGAGCATGCCTATTGGATTTGGTTTCACACAAAATACCACAACAGCCACAGGAAGAGATGACTTCCCTAACTTTTTGCAGGGCTCAATTCATTCACCTGCCTCAATCTTGCTAGAATTAAAATCTATGCTTTAATCCTGAATCTGATTGTATTAACCATCAAATTATTGAAAATTCAAAGGTCATAGAATTGGTGAATGCCTTTAATCCCTACTTCTGTTGAAGCATTTCTGTTGTACATTAAAGCATTCAAGATTCAAAAGATCAGCAGAGGAAGAAAGGGCAGTATAAAACTCAACAGATTAGGAGGAGTCATGGGGCTCAGTCTTTTGCCAGAAGGATTATTATGCCTTTAACAGTCAAGGGATAAAAAAAAAAGTTATTTTATGTCTAGAAGAGAACTCTTGCAAGCAAGTCTGCTAAGCTAGAAAGTCCTTTTCCTTCTTACTGTGTCTGCCTCAGTACATTATAATACAGAGGCTGAAACAGCATCAGCAGCAGGTTTGCTACAGACATGTATTAAATCTCATCATACATAGCAAAAATTGGCCTCAGAATTACAACATCCTGTAAGAATGAATTAGCTACTCAACAATTCTATTAAAAAATGGACATCTTCTCTACTAGTCTTTCAAATAAAATGTGATAAAACAGTTTGTAGGATTTTTGGGTTTCTTTATAGCCAGATTTACAGACAACTGTAAAAATAGTTCCTGAGACATAAAGCCACCTCTTCATAGCTATGAACAAAATCCAATTCCAGGACATGAGTCATTCCCCATTTATCTGCTAATTTTTGACTATTCACTGTTCCACATGTCAGTTTTTGTGGCTTCCTTTCCCTGTATACCCAATACAGATCCTGAGTATCTCACTCAGGGTATTGTTTACCCTTTTAGGATGCAATTTCCCAAATTTAGGTATCGAAATAAGCAGTCAAATATTGATATGACTGATTAGTATAACCTGTAACAAGATCTGGACACACTGGAAAGAACTAGTCAGTATTTCCACATTTCTTCATAAATATTTGAAACTAAAACAATTTGAGGCTGTTTGAATTTCTTGCATATATCTGGGACCTAAAACTCTCTGCTTAATTGAAAACATTTACCAGTTTAGTTTGCATCTCACATCTATTACAGCGGTAAAAAAACCCAGAAAAAAAAAAAAAACAAAACCCAAACAACCAAAAAAGCCTTAGAAAATGATATACATTCAAGATACAAAGATATACAAAATAATGGAAGGAAAATATAAAGTAATAAGAAGTTCACCTTTTAAATGTTGTTAGAAATCTTCATAGGGTATTTGAATGCAGAGATTAGGTCAGCTATTTAACAGAGAGGTACCATTTTCTTTGTAGTAGGTTTGTGTTTCAAAGCATCTCCAGGCAAGCTGGTTCCAAGAGCCAGCATTGGAAATCCTGCCAATTGCCTCAGCAGGCATCTTACAACCATGTGAATTTTGATTTGTTTCTGGAAGTGTCTCATATTTATCTCGCTGCTCCAACTGATTATCAAAATTTAAGAGGCTGTTTCACCTGTGTGAAAAAATGTGGCTAAAAACTACAATATGTAGTTAATATGTACCAATCTGAGCATATTATTGGAAGAAGAATAACTATGACTTTTTTTCCAAAGCCTTTTAATGACTTATTTGTGTGTAAAGCTATGAACCAAATGTTTTCAAAGATTTTCACTTCTTTTTTGTCATACTTATAAGATACAGGAATTTCACATCTCAGTTTTACATTTGTTCAGGAAGCAGTGGCCATTCAGGTCTGTGCAAGAAGACTTTCAGACACTGAGCTTTCACTGAAGTCAGAAGACCTGCTTCCTTATGTGAAAGCAGAATTAGAGAGAATTGATCACACAGCCATCATGTGATTTTACAATGTCTTATTCCAATTCCATTACATTCAGCAGAAATTTTGTAAGGAGATTAATTTCCTTTTGTAAATGATATTTTGCTTCAAAACATGCTTTGGAAGAATTCTTCCCTTTCCTGGGAGAAAAAAAATAGTAACTACAGCAGAAAGTGAAACTGCAAGGGTTTGTTCCAAAAAGAGGAAATAATAAGGAAATATTTATTAGGAGGACTTTCTGGCTCTCTGTGTTCCATTGGTTTATTTTTAAGGATGATGGTCGGAATACATATACAGAAAGAAGAGTATTGACAGCACAATGGCAGCAAAAGGGTTTAACAAAAGAAGCATGCATCCTATCCTCCAAGGACACTTATTCACGAATAAAAGTAGTGGCCGTGCATGCCTTCACAATGTATCTATTCCAGAAATCCAGAGCAAGTGGATTCTTTTCACCCTATCAGTGAAATAGTATTTACTAGAAATTAGCTCAACAAGAGAGAAATACTAAGCTGTACATTAAATACATATATACACATATCATTCATTAGAAGTAGAAATTCATCTAGTTTTCAGATGCCATCAGTGTGGGCTACTACAGCCATATACACTGTTTAGCATCTCTATGCAGTAACCCAGAAAGGAAATTAAAGATTATATCTGAAAAGGAGTTTTAAAGGTGAACATAATGTGAATGAAATGAAACAACCCTTAAAAATGCTGGGTGAGTTTTTCTTTGATTTACAGCAGTGCCACTGTCATGCCTGCAATGACATTACACATATAATGAGGTGAAAAATGTAACCCAGTGAAACAGGGCATTCATTTTAGAAGAAAGGTACAACTAAGGGCTAGATCCACATAGGGATATCAGAGCATAGCCTCAAGGTAAAGTTCATATCTAAAATCCCTGCATAATTTAAGGAGTCCACTAGGTGATCATGATCAGCAACCTAGTGGTTGTTAACAGGTGGCTGATGGGATGACATAGTAATCTTGCACAGACATATTTTGGGGAGGGAGACATGCAGATTTAATATTTCCCTTATAGGGAGGGGGTTAAAATCTCCATCTTCTATCAGCCTTGGAAGCCTATAAATAGAAACTTTACAGAACTCAAAGGACAGTCAAAAAGGAATTTTGCAGAAAATGATGGGGAGGAGAGAAAGAAATCACAGTGCTTCATGGATGGGTTGTAGAAGCTAACATGAGGTACTGACTAGATACCTCAATTTGCATATAGGTGTATGTAATGTGCATATATGTGACATCTAGTCATGGAGGTGAAAATACAGATTCAAAATTTCATTAAAAAATATAAAATAAGATTACATCAAGATACTGGCGAAACAAAAATAAAGTGTTATGTCTATACATGCACACATGTCCCTATTTGCAAATACACATATTTCAGCCTTAGGCTCAATATGTCTGTGTCCACCCTCCTCCCTTCCCCACATGGGATAATCTACCCTGAGTTGGTTTTCCCCAAAAAGAATCATAAAATCATGGTTTGGGTTGGAAAGGACCTTTAAAGACTAACTAGTCAAACCTTTCTGCAGTGAGCAGGGACATCTTCCACTAGATCAGGTTGCTCAGAGCTCCATCCAACCTGACCCAGAATGTTTCCAGGGATGGAACATTTACTGCCTCTCCGAGCAATCTGTTTCACTGTTCCCACAGTAAAAAAACTTCTTCCTTAGATCTAATCTAAATCAACCCTCTTTTAGTTTAGAACCACTACCCCTTGTTCTATGGCAAGACACCCTACTAAAAATGTTGTCCCTATCTTTCTTACAAGCACCTTTTAAGAA
Source organism: Fringilla coelebs (assembly GCF_963513975.1). Taxonomy (NCBI): domain Eukaryota; kingdom Metazoa; phylum Chordata; class Aves; order Passeriformes; family Fringillidae; genus Fringilla; species Fringilla coelebs. Next base: position 42,175,922 of record NC_140030.1, on the reverse strand, counting down.
CTGGTAATTCAGGAACTGAACAGGGCTTGGTATTAAGCCTTCTTCCCACACACATCCCTACCCCACATTATTTAGTCTAGGGCTTCAACTGTCTTTTTCTGTATGAGATGGACAGACACACTTGTGAACAGAGACCTAGACAGGCACACTGTAGAATAAATCCCGAGTTTCATAAGTCTCAAAACAGAATTTGTTTTTTCTGGATTCTGCAGCAATCAGGAGGCATTTGCCCAATAATGGATGAATAAGTTAAACAATACTGGGATCAATACTGAGCCTTAAGAAACAGCACTCATGACTGGCCTCCAACTAAATCCTGTGCCACTGATCTCAGCCCTCTGGGATCTGCCATTCACTTCCAGAGTTTACCAATGAGGATAACCTGAGAGCAATGCCAAAAGCCTTGCTGAAGTCCAGGTGGACAATATCTGCTGCTCCCCCATCATCCATCCAGGCAGTTGTCTCATTGTAGAAGGCAACCAGGTTGGCAAAGAATGGTTTGCCTCTGACGAATCAAAGCTGACTATTCCTGATCACCTTCTTGTTTTCCATGTGCTTGGAGATGACCTCCAGGATGAGGCATTCCATCACCTTTCTGGGGATTGTGGTGAGGCTGACTAGCCTCAAGAATACTAAAATTTCTGGGTCTGTGTCTCTTACAGGATACCATACTTGTACCATCATATTTGTAGATATTTCTCTTTAGTCTTACAATTTAAAAATACACTGACTTTTGAATTAGTGTATTATTTGAATTTAATATTCAGTTTCCTGCAATACACAAAAATGTAATGCATAAAACAAATGTATTTAACTCTTCAAAGCAAACATGGATTAATTTTTCTACTCAGAATATTCCTCTTCTCAAAACTGTTTTCAGTTAAAAATATTTCTCTTTATATCTATAACTTGTGCAGTTGAATTATGCCATAAATTTCAAATCATGATGATCAATTGCTAATAAAACTATGAAACCATTCCCTATTAAACAAAGTTAAGAGTGACTATCAATTTAGGCTTTATGCCCAATGCATTTTTTGCCATAAAACAGGTTTGTAAGTCTTAAATGGTTTCACATTCCTCTAAACCATACTAAGAGCATAACATGAATATTTTAAGCAGCTTAGCTTTGATTTAAATATATTTACTCAGGATATGCTGGCAGCATCCCAAAATGCAGTGTAATACCCTTAAAGCTGGCAATCCCAAACTCAATTTAAGAGAGCAGATAATATGGACTAGCAGCATTAAAGCAAATAAAGTCAATTAATGGGAGTTTTTTTTCCTTAATTTGTTTTCTCTAGCTTGAAATTGCAAAAGGTGGATAAAGCTGTGGGATTAATGAAGAAAGAAATTAATGGAAATGGAATATAAAACAAAAAATGGAACAAAGTACAGGAGCTATTATTCATTGCTCAGTTCTTAAGGTTTAAAATTGTATAGCAATATTCTTTTATTTAAAGCAGTCACAGTGCAAAATGGAAATGCCACTTTTGGAATATTTCAGACATTCACCAGCATATTCTAAGAGAAGCAATATGTTAATTTGAAAACATTTACTTCCACTGAAAAATAAATTATTGAAAATGTATTTCTAGTTATGGAAAATAATGTTTACTGTAAGAACCCTGCCAAATTATCTGTTCCTGAGATTTCCCTCAGACATAAAAACTAATTCAATTCATTTTTAAAGGAGTTTTTCAGGCTGCTGTATGTGCATATTGAGATGTTGGCATTTAGGTGTTCCAAGATCAAGACAAGAGGAAAACAGCCAAAAATAGTCACAGAATAGTAACACATTCCACAAGTGAAAACAAACGCTTACATTATTTAGTTACTGCTTGAAGATATTTCATATTTTCCTGCCTACATTTCTCCCAGCTCAAGAACAGCAAAAAAATGAGTTTTGTTCATATGATGTTGTCTACAGCTACACTGGAAACCTTTTATTGAAAGTACTGCTGAAAACATTGCTAGTAATTTCCCAGTTCCCACTGATATTATGTCGTAAACATAATAACAGTAAAATTTTGCTGTTAAATATCTATATTTCCAGTGATATCTAAAATGACAAAAACAATCACTTCACCAGGAAAGCATTTCCCAACAATTCTATAACACAGCTCATAGGAAGTTCATTCTAAAGAACATTCTAGGCATATGTATACCCATATGCTTTGTTTCAAGACCCATCTGTTTTGATTTTATATATATGCTTCAAAATAACATTTATTTTATGAAACATACACCAAGTGAAAGGGTCCACAATACTTGCTTCGAACAACACAGGGATTCCTTCTAAATCAGTTATGTTATTTGGATGTATTTTCATAAATTTGCCAAGGAAATCTGAAGCTGGAAATTACATTAAGCTTCAAATCAAAATTTTGGAGTCAAGATGTAAAGCAAAATTTTTATTATTATTTCTGTGAATATTTAACTTCTGCATTACTGAAGTAATTCATTACAGTCTCTAAGTCATTGAATGCTGTAATTGTAAGCGGATAAGTATGTAACCAGTCTCAGGTAATCAGATTTAAGCACCTTTGCAGAATTGTCTTGTTTCACAATTATCGAGCCATGTAGGGTATACTTTTCTAAGACAAGCCTGTAAGCACAAAGAATCATCCTGGATTCAATAAAGCCCTGAACTTGAGTCAAATTCGAATAAATAATTTTCAGATTCTATTTGTTTACAGATGCATATTTCAATTTATTCTTAGCATTTCCTGACTCTTTAATATAATGTGAGCAATTAATCCATCAAACTCTTAGATTCCTTAATAGACAATTTTTTCTGTTTACAGTTCTTTAGCCAGCCATAAAATCCCCTGCAAGCACGCTGCCCACTTCAACAGTGCATTAAAATGTGAGGGAAAACCAACTTCCAGCAATCAGAGACTCAATATGAAAAGTCTGAGTGAAAAAAAGCTTCAAGAACAAAGTAGTAGTAAAATCAGTTACTGTCATACAGGCTGGTCTCATGAGCCAAATACTGGAAAAAATGAGGGATTAATGTCAAATGTTAACTTTTAGGAGGTCTCAGAAAAAGAATCAGATGGTGTATGACCCAGAGTGGCTGCACCCCCAAGTGCATGCCCAAGCACAACAGCAGGAGGGAAAAATTCAATTAGTGTAAGAATCAAAGATTATTTATGCAAACACTGAAAAAAAAATTTTTGTAACCATATTGACAGAGGAGAATTTGGTTTAATCAGGAGAGGGATACTATATTCATGTTGACAGATTCCTTGAAATGATGACTCAAAACCAAACTTTAAGAATTTAATTTAATAAAAAAACATTATTACTTTATAATGGATCAAAAAAACCCAAACACAGAAAGCCCACCCAAAATACCCTAAGGTAGACCTAACAAAATAAAAAAATAAAATTAAAAAAATATCCCCACAGATTCCAAGCTTAATCACATTTAAGCCAAAAGTTTTTAAATGCAAAATGTACGGTTATTAAGAAAAACCTATGATTTACAACCAGATTTTAATTTATAAAAATCAAGTTTATCCACAAGTAAAAATTTTTTTATTTTGATCAGACCAAAAAGAGTGTATTGTGCATTCCAATAGGTGCACCCTAATTCAAGGGGAACAGCACAGGGATGTGACACAATATATGCCTCCTATTTCCATAAGCAAAAACAGGACTTGAGAAATATTTCATTTTCTGTGTGGGCTTTTTTCTTCTCTAATACTTAATGTGGAATTCTTTGACCTACCATGACAATTGTTAAAATGCAATTCTAATGCTTTGCAAACTACATGCAGGAATTTTATATCACTACTGTAAGAAACTGAACATTTAGTATTATTATTAAGCAGGATTAGAATGGATTTAAGAATGTTTTGAGAACTAACATGAAAGTGAGACACCCAGTTAAAACACAGCCTTTCCCATTGTAATCTGACAGATGCACCTGTAAAAGCTAATGTAAAATCTGACTGCAGCGCATGGCTGACTACCATTCTTTTTAAAAGATAACTTTATTTATCTAATAAATTTCCACCAATTACCAGCATCTTAAAAAATAACTTCCATAACTATTGGTAAATTCCCAAGAACTACAGGTAGGGATTTAGGTATAGTACTCACTTAAATTTGTGTTATTTTAAAGGCAATATTTGGTTTTCACATGATTGAAGTTTCTCTCTCTTGTGTTTGTCTGGTCATTACCAACATTTATCTGTTTACTGGAGTTGTATCCAGACAAAAAGGCATGGTCATGGGAGATCCATTTCAGGAAAAGACAAATTAGATAGCTAAGCAACCTTGGTCAAGGATCTTGTGTTAAGATTTACTTCTAACGAATCATCTCATATTTCTGTCATCAGTTTTATGTATGGTTATACTTACAGCCCTTTCTTTTGTACAAAGGAAATAGTTCTAGAAAACTGACACATGAAGAATTTTGGTCATGGATGAAAACTCCAACTGCTTAAACTACACAAACACAATGTCTTTAATAGAATATCAGCACCTTCATTTTTTCCATTAAAATACTTAAAAATAAAATAATACAGCTCTGTTCCATGTAACCAGTGAGCTGATTGTCCTTCTGAGCTTTGGGCTCTCGACAGCTACTGGGCAGCTGTAAGATTACTTTGAAAAATAAACAGTCTCTGATCAAGGTAATGATCAGAATGATCTGCCTATTTAACAATGCCCAACAGTTATTTTCTTGTGCCACAGAAAAATTTTTCAGCAGCATTGTTTGAGTATAGTGTGAAACTATGCTCTGTAGTTTCTGCACTCTTAAAATCACATTCTCCTGTTTTTAAAGCAATTATATCAGTGCCCAGAAGGAAAGACAGTTTGGTTTGGTGGGTATTTTAGTTTGGAATTTGGGTTTTTTTAAAAATTATTTGCTTGGTTGGTTTAATAAATAAGATCAAAGCACTCAACTCCAAGTTTCTTATGAACTTTTTCACATTTTTACCCCAGCTGAACACATTCTTCTTTTGAGAGAAATGAGACAAGAAGCTGCCAAGTTAGATAGTAGCTTGTGTAGCTAAAAACACCATCCTCCATATCTCTTCATACCCAGAGGCCATTACACTTCACTGCTGACACAAACCTCAGAGAAGCAAAATTGTCAGGCCTCTGTTTAGTATTTTACTAAATTACACTGGAGATCTCCAATGACAACTTCAAGTCTTTAAATTAACTCTTTCTTCTACATAAATGCTGAAATACCAGTAAAAGATGTCATATGGCAAGGAAGAATAAGGAATGCTAATGGAACAAGGCAAAGCAAATACTTGGTAAAGCAACATTCAGCCAAAGACATTCAGCCCTGCGGCAGAAAAGGTTGTGGAAGTGTAGTAGTGAAATATGGTTATGGAAATGCAGATCATCTGTCTTTTTGCAGTTGTCAATGAAAATACTGGTGAATGTAGTGACCAATACATTTTTTTTTTAACATATAATAATTTAAAGTATTTTTTAAATGGAACTTGAGTTTATTTGAAAAATTTTTGTGCCACTTTGTGTTACTGAACAAAGTGCTTCCATAAGACAAAAAGGAAAACATTTGGTTGCTACTGAAAGAACTATTATGAATACATATAATGCTGTAATCAAGATAATGTGGGGTTTTATTTTTTAATATGATAGCACTTTTTACAGAAGTTTTAACATTAGTCCTAGTTCTGAAATAATCAATGTGTTAAAAAAACTCTTACCTGTGAAGCAAACAAACCTAACTGATTTTCTTAAAAGTATGAAGTTCTGTTGAAAGGTAACCAAGTTCTAAAATTACTGAAAAAAAATTGGTTAAGAGAAGTAATTATAAAACATGGGCTAAAAATATTTGCAAAATCAAAAGCACTGCATTTCCAGGATGCTAACATTGTATATATGAAATATTGTACTTAAAGCATTTAAGAACTCATAAAGCAGCTGAAAATCTTAGCACACCCCTATGCCTTGCCAGCCCTGATAGAAATTTTTTTGAAATTTTGTATAAGAGCACAAAAAAGTCTTCACCAACCATAAAATATTTCATTAAAACCTAGACTAACCTTTTTACAGTTTTCTTCTCTCTTTGCTTAGCACCTCAACTACCTTTATGGTGGCACCAAAGCCAATATTTTCTGGTTATCAGTGCATTTATTTTCTCACAAAATACACAAAATTATTTTCCATTTATTAATTCAATATCAGAGCTACATGAACTCCAAACTACTATTTTATTACTACTTCAGCTTCTTGGTCTTTAAAATTATGGTTCAACAGGGGATTCATGGAATTAAAATCTCATCTGGCTTTCAACCTACTAACTATATTTGGGCAGTTATCCATGTGGGTAAGATTTTGTAGAAAATGTGCCTGATGAAATAGGGGAATCAAATACAGAAGCTATGATAATAATCTTTTGCCTCCTCAAGAGTTCCCATAATTGATCAGCAAAGAACTAAAAGCTCAGCATATCATGGTTCCTTATAGTCAAGACCCAGAAAACTCACCTAGATGCTTGTTGTAGTACTGTAGCTTTAATCTAACTAAGAGATTAAACTGTAGCAGAAATGGACTTCACTAGACTCTACTGATTTACAGCACTGCTACCTGAACCCTGAAACATTGGCATAATTACGTCCTCTTAAAAGCGTAGTGAAAGGAAGTTACTATGGTTTTCACACAGGTAAATCCTCTATAAATGAATATTTCCCTTTGACCAAGAATATTGGTCCATGGCAAACAGAGTAGAGGTCTTAACAAGAACCACTTCTACATTTTAGCAGCTGCAGTGCAGTATTGTGGGTAGGGGCATGTATACATCCGCGGCTTCATTCACAGAATTTAGTTTGTCTTTTTTAGGATAGAAAATTCTAGTGTTCTCTCTTATTTTTTCTGTCATAAATATGCTTTACTTAGTGGGTTCTTTGCTAAATTAAATGGACTCTTACTCGAAATTTTTTTATTTTCAAGACCACTTTGAAAATATTCATGAAGATCACACCCTGTGAGAACACATTCTGCCACCTTCACAGCTCTTTGCTATGCCAGGCTCACACTACTTGTCAGGAAGCAGATGGACAATCATTATGAGTCCTTCCATCAAAGACTCCTGATGCACCTTCAGGCACTTCTTCTGGTTTATATTAATGACAACTCCAGCAAAGGAAACATGCTCCCACTTTTTTTCCCCTGCATTTGGGTCATCACAGCACAAAAACCTGTGTGTGCGTGTGTGTTTGGGCACATTCACACGGAGCTGTACCTGTAAAATCGTTGCTGCCTAGTTCCATTGTTCAAGTCACAAAGAAAACTTTGTGACATTCACATTATTGCCAAAAATAAGTAAAGGAACTTATCATCAAAAGTGCAATAACCAATTGTTAACATGGATCAGTGAAAATATTTTTAAATATTCATCCACAGCGAAGTAGAAGACAAAGAGCTTCTGATTTTCTATCCTTATAACCATCAGATACGTTCTGGTGAGTAGAACACCAGTTGCCTGTAGAAACAAAGTGGAGAAGGCTTCCAAAAATATGTGTTACAACTCCTATAAACTAGAAGATGACAGTAAGGACAAAAAAGGAAATTATTGTGAACAGACTGCCTGTGGCCACATGACAGCTAAATACAACAGCTTTATCCAGCTCAAGCATCTTCCCATGAATGAAAAGAGTAAAAAATACTCTGAAAAGCAAGCCACACTCCTTATTTAACAATAGGGTATAGCCTTACCTTAAATTACAACTTTAATGACCATTGATGATCACAGAACGACACAAATCTATAGTTCAATTTGAAATCTCCAATGTCTAGACACAAAAGGTCACAAATGGACGACACTGAACATGCTCTGACTGACTAACATTGATTTCATCTTTAAATGTGACTTTTCATTGTTTAGGCAGGTTTGAAAAGACATTAGAAAATCTGATTTAATGCATTTTTGAACACATTTTTCTTAGCTGTATCACAGTCACGCAGTCAGTTTCTGTGGCATATTGAATGTCGTGAATGATAGAGTCTGCTGAGATCTGAAGAGATAAGCCTTAATAACACTCATATTTTATAGTCTTTCCTTCTCAAGGACATCCAAACAAATACATATAGCATTACTGGAAAGAAGTCACATGTATCTTTCACAAATTTCCATTTTCTTCCCTCAGTTGCTTACAGATGAGGTATGCACAGGTTTTACCATTTCTCCTGAACTGACCCCATGCATGCTTCTTTCAAGGCTAAGAAAAGATCAAATCTAGGCAAAACCAGATTATTTAACTATGTTTCTGCTCTTTATGTGCACATCATACTCAATATTCAATAACAAGCAGAGGGATTTAACTAAACAAATGCTTGGTTTAAAAAAAATAAAGCCATGCTTATTTTGGTGAATTATTTGATAATTTTGTCCAATGTTATCTTTATGCTTGATTTTGACTTGACAGAAACAAAAATTTTACTATTTGCACAGTTGTATATGGTCTTATTAGGCAAACAGTGGGGTTTTTTTTCCATTCACCCTCTTCAATTCCTTTCTGTTATTTGTTCAGCACTGATGATGGCCTTAAATTCATCTGCATTATTTTTCTCAAACCACCTCCATCCCACTCATCAACTTTTTTTTCTTTCAACAAAATGAAGAGAACAGTGTTGTCAGGACTCTCTGGGAGCATGTCCAAGTAGTGCATTGACCGAAATAGATCAGCACGTCAAGGTATGAAGGAAAGCACTAAAAACTCAGCTTTGAAAATTGACTGGTTCAAAAGCACAGTTGTTAAAAAATACCAAGACATACTCCCTCAGTAACTGATATTTTCTTTTAAAAAGAAGAGTACCAAGTTTCCCCTCAAATTAGCTATGACCAGTCATTGGTCTTGCATTTGAATTTTGCACAGTAATATTTTCAAAAATCGGATTTTGAGAGTGAAACATCAAACTTCCATTGCTGAAGGGACTAGAAGCATATATGGGTGCCTCAAAACGCCAGAGAAAATAGGTATTTCTAAGCAGTATATACATACTTTTAAAAAATGCGTAATAATTTCCTTGAAAATGTGGCTGGGGCAAGGTGTTCTTACCATTTGAATAAAAAAATCCCAACTTTGTTAGTACAGCATACATGAAAACTGTAAACATTGCTGAACAGTAGAAATCAGATAAGCAAAGAGGCTACAAGTTAGATTCCCTGGGGTTCAGTCCAGATATTGGTCATTAACTGGCCCAGTAAGAAACAAGAATGAGAAATTTTAATACTCAAATGCATGCTGATCATTTATTAAAGGTTCTCTATGACAATTTTAAGCATTTATTTAAATATATGCTATTAAAATGCATAAAAGTGAACATACATATTTTTATTGATCATAATATATAAAACCTAAAACCACTGTGATTAAGCATTTTAAAAGAAAATTAATTCTGTCCTTTTAGAGTACTCCATGCCATTCTAATTTTCCAAAAGTACCTTTTTACCCAAATTCTTAAAAAATAAGTATCATGGAACTTCTTTTAAAGATGTCCTGCCTTGTAGGATAAATGTTTCAAATATCAATGAAGTTATTGTTTTAGAAAATAGTTTTCTCTTACAGAATATGTAATCTTTCTGTTTGCTACTGTTATTTACATATATTTCTACATAGTACAATGTTTCTGATTGTGTTTGATCAGTAAAGCAAGTTGTACTGCTACTATTAAACTGCAGTAAAGTGAGTATACCATTTTCAACTTAATAAGAAAAAAAAAATCAAAACCAAAAAGCACCATCAAATTATTTTTGTCATGTTGAATTTGTTTTCTATTATATGCCTCTGTATTGTTAAGGTAAACAATAAGTGAACAACAAATAGAGGTGCAAAAAAAAAAAGCAGTGTGACTTTAAAAGATAATTGAGAAAAAAAATTACAAGGAAAGACAGGTCCTGGAATTAGCACCTTTGCTAATGGTAACCAGCACAGGTGGTTGGACTTGAAGAGCATTGTATTCGACATCACTATGGACTTAATCATGCAACTTAGGAAGAATACTGCATCACCAGTTCATATAGACAATGACTATACCTAGGTTAAACTGGCAAATACCCATGAACTTTCACACAATTTCTTCATTTTAGCATGAGAGAAATCTAAGCCACTCTTTTTCTAAACAGCATGTTACAGCTTACAGCTTTGATTCTAATTTCATTTCATACTAACATAAACCACTGAACAGAACAAAGTTAGAGGATAATCAGACCTCAGGCATACAGCAAGTTATCTTATTTCAGTATTTGATCCATAACTTGTGGTTTTGAATCACTACATATAAGAAACTTTACATTATTTCCTCTCATCCATGGTGCAAATATAAAAGCACACTATCATAAGTCAACTTTGCACTTCACTCTCAAGGACTGTACCTCTCTGACAATCTCAGTATATGGTACTGACTGATGATTGAGCACTCACACTAAAAATATAGGTAGAAATAGAAGAATTAATTAGTTTTGAGGTAGAATAACCAGTTTCAAAGTTTTGCAATCTGAACAGTTCGGGCAGGACTGAAAATATTTGCTTACATGCTTAAAAAAGTGAAAGTCAAATTTTACAATTGTGAGCTATGAGACTCAGATTTTCTTATAAATGTTTCATGCTTACTAGTGTAATTATTTTAATTATGGACTCTTTGGTAAATCATGTCCTAATTGTGCAACTTCTAAATAACAGCATAAATGTGAGTTGATTGATATAGCTGACATATGTTTAGCTCTTGAGCTGATTGAAATAGCTGGTATATATTTAGCTCCTAGGGAAGGACAAAAGCACAAATGGATGGCAAGTTCAATAAACTAATCCTTAATAAATTTACCCAGATTATTACCTAATCATGTATACGCTTTTCTTTTAAGAAAATTTTTTACATTCAATATCAATTACCTTAGGACAAAAAAATTAACATTTTAAATTAATAGCTATTTCTATATTCAGAGAAATGTAACAATTTTAAATATTGTACTGGACACACATAAGGGACTATGTACGAAGATGGTACAGTTTTTCAGAGTGAAATATTTCTGCACCTTTTGAAGCAAGCTTGCTAAGCTTTATTCAATAAATTTCTGTAAAGTAATCAGTTAAATATATGTGTTCACAAGCACATGATTATTTGCAGGACTAACTATGATTACCCATTGTGAAAACAAACACCACCCACTTGCTGGCGACTTTTTAGCAGAATGAGTTAGCGGTCTCTGATTCAGCATTTTTGTATTTTCATGTCAGGAAGAAATTGATGACCCATTTATATATCAATCTTTCCCTTTTAAATTTCCATCTGAAAAAAATTCAATATGTCACGATAGACACCAAAGCCTGGGGAGAAAGCAAAACCCCCATTCAGTCCACTTTGACTTCCCCCTATTGCTGATTCCATGAGAGACATGGTTCATCTAGCCTAACTTAAGCCATCTAAGAGTATCCAGCTTAAGTCAACCTTGTCTAATCCTTCTGCCTGTTTCGCTCTCCAAATGCCTCAGAGGAGCCCTAAGGCATGGCTTAGACTAGGAGTTTAGTTTCAAGACAAAAATGAGGACTTCCAGATTTTTTACTTTTTCCATGGATTTTCTCAGAAAGTTCAAAAAACAAAGACTTTCCAAGAAGGACCAGAGAAAAAAAAAACATATTCAAATATAAATTCCTCTTTCATATAAGTAATCGCTTTCCATTTCACAATACGCAAGGAAAAAGACGAAGTGCGAGGAAAGGATCAAATACAGGATCAAGGTACAAAAATTTTAAAAAAACCAATGAAACAAATATTTTTCTTTCAAAATTATTCCACCCATCCATGAAACCACATTTTTCCATTTGTCTGTAAATATATGATGTTAACCTATAGCTATACGTACTGAAATCAGATATTAGGTTTTTCAAATTAGTAAACAGAGACACACAGAAAAATATAATGATAAAAGGAAAGAAAAGAAGAGGGGTGGAAAAGTAATCATAATTTGAATTTAAAAGGACATCAAGTCTCCCAAACAGCAGTTCCTGACAGCAAAGTAGGAAAGCTCTCCCTGGACTGTTCTTCTGCCAGTTATGAAGCCTTATACAAGAACTAATGATTCTAACAAAGAGGGTATTTCTCATGATGGAAGACTCACAGACACTTTCAACACTCCTAGTTCAATTGACCTCAAATCCAAATAGCAGGATTTTTTGGAAAAAAAATAGGCTTTAAAGAGTCTGTGAGTGGAAACACATTGTAAATGTGCATTAATGTATTTCTCAAAAAAATTAAAGTCTCTAAAACCTATACATGAATTTTCCTTCCAATGCATGAATAACAAAAAAGTTTACTGTAAACTAAGAACAAACTTTTGATCTAAACTCTACAGTGTAGCTATGCTTTAAACTACTCCTACTGTGGCCTCCACTCAATACCAGCAGGGAGCCTCTTTTTCTATGCCCCAGGCAGAAACACCTGGAAAGACAAACATTTAAAAAAAACTGTTACCTAAAAATGTGTATTTCATTTTAAAGCAACCTATCAAACACATTCCTAGATGAGTTACTCTGTTTCAATAGCATTTTGGACTAGAAAAATAATGTTCAAGGAGATCTGGATCATGACTGATCCAAGTCACTTGGAAATTTTGATGCAAGCATAGCTCTGCAGCAATGCAAAAAGAGCAGTCTTGAGCATTTGCACCCATTTGTCACGTCTAAATTTTGCCTGAAGGAAAAAAAAAGCATGGTGGTTTTAATTCCTTAAGAAGTACTTTTTAATGAAATTTAGATTATGTTTTTGAGTTTGCCTAAGTGTTTTACATAGCTCTACTATAACACCTGCTTTATCCAAATCTGGCTGAGCTCCAGTATTGGAATAATGATCATCACATGTTTGTTCTGTATTCTTTGCATTATTGAGAGCTTTGGCTGTTTAAATGGAAGGTGCCCAACGCTATTGTTTTATAACAATGGAACCAAAGTATTCCGGGGAAATGGGGCAGGAGTGAGGAGAAGAAAAGGAGGAAACACAGCATGGATGGCACAGGACACACACAAAATTATAAGTATTAATATCACAGCGATCTTTGATTCTCCATATTCCAGTTCAGATGTGACAGCATAATGACATTATGTCATTATGTTATCATGCTGTTTAATCTAATCTTCCAACATACATTACAGCATAACACTATAAAAAGCTTATTCAGGAAAAATTAATTTGCCTTGCAGATTGGAGAGTATGGAAATAAGGCACCCTCTATTTTCTCTTTTGCATTATTGACATACCTTCTAGTAATTGTTCCTCTGAAAGAGATTAAAGAGGATGAAGGTTAAAACTCAGAAACAGACAAGGTAAATACATTAAGTGGAGTACAAGGATCTGCTTTATTTACAATGACTACAAGATGTTTGGTTTGCTTTTTTCCCTAAATTGAGGGGATTTTCTCTGGTATAAAATAAATCCATAAATAAATGGGGAAAAAAAAAAACTAAATCTAAACTAATAAAACTAAACTCTAATATTTGAGTTTAAAAAAACTAGAGAAAAGGAGATTTTTGTAATCTCTGGTGGCAAAAACCATTTCTTTCAGCAACCACATTTAAACTGGAGGCATTACTTGAACATTGCATCTCTTCAAAGGACAAGTAGCAGTCAGTAAGAAGCAAGTTATCAGTAAGAATAAGCAGTCAGTAAAAATACAAGTTATCAGGCAATTGTGTGAAAATCATTTTATGAGACTATTGGTGTTCCAAACACTGGGTGAAAGGATCTGGGGATATTCCAGAAAGCCCACATGGATGAAAGCTTTCTTAACCTACATTAAATCTTGATAATGCAATAATGAGTATTTTAAAAGGATAAGTCTAATTCCCCTATCTAGTGCAATAAAGACTGTATACAGCTAATCAGCTTTGCCCTTTCAATTAAACTCGTCCAGGACGTTCTATGTAGTCAGCACCCTGAATGAGTCATTAAAATTCTCGTTCTGTAAGAGTTGTGTGCAGTGCACCGTTGTTTCTAAATTCCATTAAATCCAAACGGTCTTTATCGCCCCATGACCACTGTGACTTCAATCAGCCAATTTAATTACCTTACAAAATTGTCAGCAGAAGCAGCAAAGAAAAACAGGAAAGGTTGTGACGTTATCAAATTGAAATCTTCCTCTGTGCTGTTTAATCTAGACCAGTCAATAACAATGCTTCTCACCTCCTTGCTGCCTTCCCTAGGCTCTTAACCTTACTCTTCTTTCAAAGATTCCTGTTGTTGTTTGTAAGACTGATTTTGAACTCATCTTCTTGAGGATGTTAACAGATATTGAAAGCTTCTTCTCCTTGGCAGTAAATTTTTCATTGGCTCTGAATGCTGGACTTGCCAAGACACAGACCCCCGAGGGCTGCCATGAGAGTTTGGCTTGCAGATTTTCATCACACTTTTGATCTGAAGGCAGACTGCCTTCCCCACTCAAACGAGATATGTACATTTTTTTGTTTCTCTCAAATTGAGGCGGAAACTTTGCCTTCTCCCACTAAAAGGATGTCAATGCAAAATCCAAAGGAAAGAAAGTACATATCCAGGAGGTTTAATGCAGCTCACTTAAGAAAACTCCACTCGATTACCCAGCAGGTATTTTTCACTTGACCTCTTGTCTCACACATCTGCACAGAGCTAGTTCCCACTGCTGTGCCATGACTTCGCTGGTTCTAATTGCTACAATTTTTAAATGGTCTCCTGAATCCCAGAACCATGTATTTTGACACCCACTATCACCTCCACAGGCAATGGATGCAATGAGCCAGCCTCTTCTCTGGTTCTACCACACTCGCGCTCATAAAAACAATTATATGGAGATAAACTCAGTCTGTTTGAGACAAAGGAGGTCAGTTAAGAAGTGTCATGTCAGATGAAACCCATACTAAATCTTCACAGAGGAACACTCAAACGTCTAGCAATTCCCCTCTGGGGGTTCCCACAAGGAAGTTGAAAAATGAGAGGGATTTTTCCTAAATCACAAAGAGTACACTATTTTATACTGCTTGATTTGCTATGATTATTATTTTATGTAGGGCAACAGGAAAGTGCTAGCCTTCATGATGACTTGGTGTAGTATTAAAAAAAAAAATTAAAAAATAGTCGCTAGTAAGAAATGCTTCTGGTGAGAGTTCAAAACGCTTCCTTTTTCCTTTGAAAAGTTTTCCTATCTCTCCCGACTTTCTTTTGCTTTCAAGCTGGAAGAAGCCACATGCGCGCACACACCCTTCCTTTGTAGCTCATTGTAACACAAAACATTCAGCTCCCTCTCTCATCCGCTTCAAGTCAGGCAACTCCAAAGCACCAAAAAGTCAAAACTACAGGAATATGCCTGTACTTGTCTTTACTCTTCTTGAATGTCCTGAAGAAAATAAAACATCACAAAAAGTGGGTTAAAACTTATCAGGTAAGTGAGCACCCTGCAGTGTAGATCTTTAGTCTTTCACCACATCCCCAGGAATAATGAGAGCAAATATAGTGGCCAAACTTCTTTCTCCTTCCCGTCACAGGTCTCCCTTCACACCTTTGCTGTAGGAAAGACGAACTGCTCACAGCAGTAGAGACAAGGCCGGAAACGACCAGTTTAAATTTTAAAAGGGCATTTTTAGAGCGCTCCAGACTTCAAAGTGCTGCCAGCCAAGCCCCATAGAGTGGTAGTAGGTGGGAAAAAAATGGGGTTTAAATAGCCCAGGCTCTTACTGCCTTGGGCAAGACAAGGGGTGGGTTTCTGAAAACACAGGTGAGCAATTACAAGTGTTTGACAGCTCTTAATGGGCTTGTTAATTCAGCACTTCAGGGACAAGGTGTCGAGATGCCTTCAGGAGGTAAAGGCAGACCTAAGAAAAGCAGCCCGACGTGGCCTGCCCTACGTCGTGGGCAGAGGGACGATCGGCTGGGCTCCGGATCCGCCGAGTTCCCTGGAATTTCTTGGGAGCCGCTGCCATGGGTCTGAGTATACGCAGGAGCAGTGAATCGGAAAGCTGCGAAATGTGATCCCCGATAACGCAAAGGATGTGCCGGCGGTCACGTATTTTGGCTTTTGTTCGGTGCCAAGTGATAAGGAAAAGGTTTCCATCACACTTAGCACAGCGGAGAGACAAATACTAGGCTGCTGCTTTTCTCCCTCGTCAAGGTGGGACTTATCCTTTTATCCGCATCAATGGTTTGGGGCTGGTCCCTTTTGAATCCCTCGAGTACCGTATAGACAAACCTCACCTTCAGCGTTCCCTGGGCTCCCTTGTGGGAAACTGTTCAGAAAGGGCAAGGGAGGGAGCTTGCTGGCATGCCCCACGAAGCAATGTGGCATGCAGGAAGGGCGCCTGGTGTGGTGCCCGAACACCACGTCGCCCAACTCCAGCAGCAGCAACAGGCAGGTGTCCCGATGCCTAAGCAAGTGTCGCTGGGGAGGGAACAGTGCCGTCGCACCAGCCTCTCTCCGTGCTTGCTCCATAAGGTACAGACTGAAATAACCTCCCGAATTTGACAAATAGCCCAGGAGGTTCGACTTCCTTGTGAGGTTGCTAAAAGGTAGCTTTAGAGAGAGAGGGAAGAGAGAAAGGACGCGCTGGCTAGTCCCAACAATGAGAGCAGCCGTGGGAAGGACAATGCGAATCCATGGTGGCTAATTTGCACGGGAGGAATGAGGGGGCTGCAGCTCTGGCAGGCTTCAAGCTCTCCCCTGTTGCCATAGCACTGCTGGCTGAGGAAGAAGAGCGGGGGCTGGCAGGCTGCCTTCTGGAGGGAATCTCCTCAGCTCTCCCTTCTCCTCGGGAAGGACTCCACGGCATCCCGTCCTCCTGGTCGCAAGGACAGCCCAAAGGGACTGATAGGACGGGAACACAGAGGGGGCGGTGGGGAATTCCCCCTCAGAAATAACCAAAGCTTTTCCTTAGCTCAATCCCTGCTCCCTCCCTCCACCCTGCTACGTCCTACTCAGAGACAGAGATGTCAGCCTTTGGAGAAGGTGTGGAAGTTCTCTCGTGGTCACAGACAGAGTGAGTTAGCCTGCACTAAGCTAAATCCAGACTCCTTTAAAACAGAGATGTGCAATAGGCCCGGATAAGCAAGGCAAAAGTCTTCCTGCTCTTTTCACGTCTAATATTCTCCACAAGAAAATAAACTTATCAACTGCTCCCTACCTACTTTTAATGTTCAGTGATGGTTTGGCGACGATTCTTTTCAAAGACAGGCAAAAGCAGGCAGAGATGCAGAAACTGATTTCTACTTCGCTGCTACAAACTGTGGAGCGAGCACAACTCGTTGGCCAGTTGTGTGACCAGGAGGCAGCCGGGAAGGGAAGTTAGCCCGGTAAAACATACTCATGCACCACCATGTCACTGGGTAGCAGAGACGCGCTGCATCAGCTCTCAGCCGCGGGATTATTTACTGCTCTAACGCTTGCCAGAGCGCTGCTCTCTAGGGCTGTCCCTAGGGGTACACCGGACTAACAGTTCAGAGGGAATGGCGCTCTAAAGAAGGACAGTCCACCTCTCGCTAGTGCTGTGACCAGGTGGAGATTTGTTTACATAGCTATACCTGAGAGTAACTCGGGCTCCTAGAGACAGACTCTGGGGGCCCGTGGAAAGACAGACAGCCGGCCAGTGCCACATTACAGGCATCATAGCACTAAATTCACGGCGAAGATTATAGATCAGACTGATTGCAAAATAGCCCCCACAATGATATACGGGCCCGTTTAGCCATGTCCAAAGAAACAGGCATTCCTGAGGACGGTTGCTAAGAGCAACGTGCCATAAGCACCACCTTTAGACCAGATGGAAGCAGAAAAAAAAAGTGCTGCTAGGAATTCAGAGATTGGTAACAGCCTGGTGACTTTTTAATCATTACTCACCTTCCCCTCCATGTAAAACTGTGTGCGGGGGTGCTGAATTAAATTAAAATAGATACAAACCAAAGCATTATTCCCAGGCAAAGGCAAGAGATTTCTGTGCCCCAAAGAAATGGATGCAGCGGCTGCCACAGTTTATCGCGGACAGCGGGAATGCGGGAGATCCGCTCTTCCTCCGTCCACCCGTGCTGTCGGCAGGCACAGAGGATGCTGCTTGTATGGGGGAGCAATTTTCAGCCTGTCCCTTCCTGGCCGCCCCCCGCCGCGACTCGCCCGCGGTACCCGGGCGACCAGGAGGATGCTGATGCGGGGCTCCCATCGTATCTCGCCCCGGACTAACACCGAAGGACGTCCCCGGCCGCACAGACCCCTTCGGACCTGCTTTCCGAACTTTCCATCCTGCTCTTCCTCGCTGCAAAACTTCTGTAGGGGATGCAGCGGCTGGAATTTGTCCCTCGCTCGCTTGCTTAGACACACCAACATGCGCTCTTGCACGGGCAGAGCTCTTAAGGTTAGTGCCCTGGTCCAGCTGGGACAGCCTTTAAACTGTAAACCCTCTCTATTCTTGAAATGTCATTCTGATCTGCTTGCCTTTTTTTTTTTTTTTTTTTTTTTTTTCCCCGGGAGAGGGAGGAGCTCCTACAACTTTCCTCGCATAGAAATGCTGTGCTTTTGAACGGTACCGCAAAAAAAGCTCTTCCCCGAGCACCGCTCAAGACATAAATCATCTCTTCTCTAACCCTAAACGCCACTCAAATGTCAAGCAAACAGACAGATACTTCAAGGGAAATCAGCCCAAAGGTCTCAAATCACAGCGTTACTCCCGCGCGGGATCGGCTCGGCTGGATCAGAGACGGGCGCCGAAACTTAACAACTACTTGACAGGCTTTCAACTGATCAATCACCGTGTTAGCCATGCTTTCCCCTACTATGGAAACAATAAAGCAAAACAATGGAAACAATTACGAGGAAGCCACACAAGCTGCGCAGAGCCTTAGGCAACCACGTTTGCCAGTCTCTTTTCTATTGTTATTATAATTATCATCACCATCGTGCCGTTACTACGGCTACAATGAGCAGCAGCGGCAGAAAAAAAAATCACACAGCAATTCATCCCTCCGGATGCAAAATAAAGAGGGACTTCGCTGCCCGACTCCGGTAGCACGTCCCAGCTCTCCCCCAGCATCCCCTTCTGAGTCAATCCTACGCACATCACATTCAGGCTTAAACACACAACGAAAAAAGTGTCGGGAAATCTTACCAAATCTTAATACATGTGTGGTTCCTTGAGAATATCCAATCCACAGTAAGCAAAGAAGGAGTCTAATGGTGCATCTGAAGACTGAATTAGTTACAATATGTGAAATAATCTTCATGATGTTTCTATGCACACACGCGCTGCCTTACTTCCCCCTTCTAAGCCGTCAGGTTTCCCGGTAGGGTGAGAATGAGGATACGTAAACTGATGGCCCTCAGACACGATCACGGCATGGTCACAGAGAGAGCAGAGAGTCTACGCTTCCCAAACCCATTAGCAATCCCTGCATGTTCTTCATTCACTGCGCCAAGGAGCAACCTTCAACTGCAAGGAATGGTGGGACATCCATGTTAGTCGGGGGAGAATCCTTGAGAAATCCAAACACACACTGTGTCCAGCCGAGTAAACCTGGGAGGCGAGAAAGGAGGAAAATCAATAGGTAATCCAGTTCGAGAGATCGCTGAGGTACCGCCACATAGCGAGCGCCCGCGTTTCACTGGCGAAGCTTTTGCCGTGCTCCCATTCTACTGCACTGCTGCACAGCTTCTGACGCGAAGCCAAGATTAAGTGAGAGAAATTGAGATAGCTCTTCTCTGCTTAAGGCTGCCTGCCAGACAGCCTTCCCAATTTCTATTATGCAACAGATCTGATCGCCCAGCTTTGTCGGAGGAAAAAAAACCAAACCAGCTGGGTTATATTTACATGCTTCTTCTTGTTATTAGTTATTCAGTTGTTCTGAACAATGGCTATAAGGGGCGGGGGGGGCGGGGGGGGGGGGGGGGACGGGGGGGGGAGTGCTGCTAGAAGCGAGAAGGGAACCGGTTGTGTGAAAATCAATTCCTGTATTTCAATAGCTGACTGCCTGGGTCGAGATCACTTAGCTTTAGGGTGGTGAAAGAGAAGGCTGACAACAAAGTCATGCAGGTTATCAGAGGAACGTTCAGGTTTGGGGGGAAAAAAATTCCAATCATTAACTTTAACTCATTTTAATGCATGAAGTAGGATAAATGCTATGGCTTGTGTACTGACTGTCCCTAGGAACTTGTTCCGGACTCAGTGATAACAGAGCACCAGGCTGCTTTTGCAAGGTAACAGGAATCGGCAGTGCTGGAACAAGCTTGTTGAATGCACAGACTTGTTTCGTTAAACTTGCTTGAAATTGCAGTGTTGCTTAAAAGACAGTAACTAGGGGATTTACTAGCTTATGATTTTCACTTTATTCTGTCACTCTCTTATTTTTCACTCTGCTTTCCTTTCATTCCAGTATTATGGAAATGTTGCTGTTCCTCCCTATGCTATGATCTAGGTAGTTTGTCATTTTGCTGTCCTCAGTGAGAGCAACAGCATTTCCCAATTTAATAATGGGATACTGAGTTTATATCTGGAAATGCAGCCACAGATTTTTGGGCTTTGACCAGGTGTTCCAAAGAAGATGAACCCATTCTGTGGACTACTTTAGATTTTCCTTGGAAATGCAATTAGTTGTGTGTCTGTATCCACTGAAATACATTAAACCAGGACTGTCAGACTTTGCAATCTAAGTCAGGATTTGCTGAACCTGCTTGAGCTTTACTACAAACACTGAAATATAATTCCTGTATTTCCCATCAGGAAAATGAATTAATTTTTTTTTCTACATTCCACCTACAGACATCTTTTGTCTCCTTTATTTCCCTCCTCTGCTTTTCATTAATAAAGAAAATATCACTGGCAGTCTTTCCCCACAGATACATACAGAAGAACATAGACTTTACAGAAGTAAATACCAATGATGCCAAGCTAATGAGAACACTCTGTGAAATCTATCAGAAGCAGAGCATGACAGAGGTGAGTTACAGTTTATTCTTAATTAACATCTCTGTGTTATAGACCTTTAAATAAGTAACAGCAGCATTAGGATTATAATTTGTAGTGTTTGTGCTCTGTTCCCCTAGAAGTGTTAGCAATTCTCAGTAACTTCTTATCATTTTGCCTTACTGATTTCCTCTGCACACTTTTACTTAAAACACTGTAAAATGCTGATGAAAAGAAATGTACAGTCTGCAAAAGGATTATTAAACATCATTGATTTTTTTTTCCCCTCTAAGATGGAGGCATAACTGCAGTGTCAAAAATAAGTATCATGAATGGCTAGTTCTGCAGTCTAGCAGGGAATTCAATCAGACGATTTGACTATTGGAGCACTTTAAAAAGAACACCTAGTGTTAAAAGCAAGGATATCTAGCGACTCCTTCAGTTCACACTTAGAATATCTCCCAGTAAAAAATGCAGAGATATACTTTTTCTTATATTTACTATTTCATTTATTCCCTTCCACTCGTTTTTATTTTTTCATAGTCCAAGCAGAAATAAAACCAACCCACCTGAACACTGTGAAAGTTCATTGCCTCCCTCCCTGGTGTTGCTGAAATAAAGAATATGATTTAGGTATGTTTTTAATTGTGCAAGCTCCGGTGCAGCTTGCAGTGTAACCAGATTTTTTAATATTTTTTTAATTTTGTTTTGTTGAGAAGTTTTGAAAATATAATATTCGTCGTCAGGTTTAGCACATTAAACAATACATGAACTTTGTGCTAAGTGATTCCTGTTACCAGTTTGATTTTCTAAGCTCTCTTGGAAAAAAAAAATACAGCTACCTGTAATCTCAACCCAACAGGGCACCTAACTCACGGAGGCGTTTAGAACCGGAATCATAAAACAACTTGTGGTTAATTCCTGTTACTATTAAACACACAGCAGCCCACGCCGCAGCCCCTGGTCTGACGCCTGAGGCTCACACCGAGTTTCCTCCCCCCCGCCAGCCCCCGCCGGCGGCGGCAGCGCGGCCTCAGCACCGCGGACAGCGCCCGGAGCGGCCCCGGGCGGCCCCTTCAGCACCGCGGACAGCGCTCCCGGCCGCCCCCACCCCCGCTTCAGGTGCCAAAACGCCGGGGGGTTTCACCCTTTCCACTCATTTCACAGCGCGGAAAGGAAATTAAAATCTGTTATCGGCTTCTTTAAAGATATATATTATGCCCTGTATTATGTTAGCTAGCCAGCTATTTTGTGGTATTTTATGGGTTCAGAAGAAGTACTGATGTTCTCCTTATCTACTATCAGACATCACATAGCGCTCTGTATTAACATTCCTCCCCCTTCTTTCAAACCCTAGCTTCCGCCTTGAAAAAAAGTCGTAGTTAGCCCAGAAATATTTTCTCAAGAATACGAGTCCCTTATATAAAAAATCAAATCTTACAAGACATCAGATGTTTAGAAACTCACTAAATTTTTGGTGACTGAAGATCACTTACAGACTATATGATTGACTAAAGCCTCAGTCTTCCCCACCCTAGACTCCTTTCTGTTATTTGGACTTTAACTCCACTTCTTCTTCATGAAAAATAAAAGAATACCTTCTTGCATCCTCCAGACTGATTTCAACATGAAAACAGGAAAATATTCTTAGTGCCTTCACTATTTATTTCCCTGTGAGATTTAAAATTCGAAGTCTGGAAATCCTTAATGAAATGTCATGGTAGATAAGCTGGTCTTCTGTTTTGGGATCTTGTCACCACTGTTTCACAGCTCTTTTCATATTAAAGTCTGTATGAAAATGCCCTCTACACTTCAGTGATCATCAGCTGGGAAATCTACAATTCCTTGGATATATGTTTTGATTTGTTTGGTCATCTACTGTAGACATGGTGGTAACATATCTCCACTACACAATGACATCTTCAATACACAGGACTCTGTTCAAGTGTAGCTGATATGAAAAATAGTAATCCATCTATAGACAGGGAAAGAAGAAGAGACAGTCTGAGGCCTTACATCTTTTCTGGGCAATAAAAACCTACCACAGTTTTAGCTGTGTGTCAAGTATAAATGGTGTACATTATGTTCATAATGTTTCATTTGGAAAGGGGAGATATGTGATTCTGGTTACCTTTCTATATCAGGAGCCTTTCCCATCAGATCTAATTTTTATGTGCTGTTATCATTATAAAAGTTAACCCAGTTCCAGTTAGCTGCCACCTACTGGGATGTATAGTTTTATCATATTACTTTAAAAAGGAATGGGCTTTTATTTTCAGGGTCATAGCTGTGCCTCTAAGAACAGTTAGTGAGGTTTTTATATCACGTAATCTACTATTTTGACCTCTCGCAACAACAGCTGCTATAAATTTAATGTATGTACAACATATGGTCCCCCAAATGTTTCTCGGACATTTTTCAGCAAATCCTTGCAAACGTTTCGGATTCACATGCCACCACAGTCCTCCTGCTGTTGCAATCTGGTGTGAGGAGAGCCACAGCTACTGCAGCACCTGACCAGCATCTCTAGATCTCTAGAATCAAGTATTGAAGCTTTGCTGACAAGGCAGCAACACAGTCCTCCTTTCTAAAACGTTTGCCAAAGTATTCAAATGAATGTTGATATTATCATTTAAAACAAACTGCGGCCCACTGGCATTTCACTCCCACCAGCAATGAAAAAACCCCATAGGTCCTTCTCTGTTTGCTATTATTTCAGTCCAAATTTACAACAAAGTTTCTGCTGTGCCAATGATTAATGACTTTTTAAGATGGTAATTAATTTTTAGCTGTTGGAAAGACTTGTATTCTAATTAATGAAGTGAGTGTGCAACAGACTTTCTTATTCAGGCACTTTTGAGTATCACAGCTATGCACTTTCCTAGCAAGTTTTAAGCAGCAAAACCAGATAGTTTTGACATGATCTACAGATCAGCGTTTGGTCCCTTCAGCTTCCTTTGGGGTTGGGAAAGCTGTGCAAGATTTTTGGAGCAAAATGGTGATGCTTTATGCTTTTCCCGCTGTACTCCCCCAAAAGTTTATACGGAGAATGTGAAGAGAGGTTTCCATTACAATCTCTTCATTCCTTCTCAGTGCATGCAAGGCTCTTGCTATCATGCCTGCGCTCCGTAGGCAGGAATGTCTCTTGCTTTCCAGAGAGTGTCAGCGCCCTGGCTACTTTAGCGATGGATGCTCACTCAAAGAAAGCTGATTTTGTTCAGAAATAAATGACAGGGCTGCCGACAAGCCGAAAGGGGGACTGTCTGCGCAGTACGGTAGGGGCCGGGTAGGGGCAGGAGGAGACCTTACGGAAGTAGAGACTGCTGTCCACCCACAACTCTAGCGAAGTTAGAGCCCGGTTCTCACCTCCCCTCCCCATGAGAAAGGGGGGCACATCCTCAATGCAGCCGGTTCGGCCTCCCTGAGCCCGGCTCGGGAGCAACGCTCCGGCTGTGGGAGGGAGTTCCGGCCACCGTGAGGGCACCGGGCGAGGGGCATCGGGGGGCTGCGCTGCCCTGGCCTCTTTCTCCCTCTTCCCACACCTCCACTTTCAGCGTGGGGACAGCGGCGGCTCTGACTATGCGGAGCAGCGATGGAAGGAAGACAGGAAGCCGACAGGTCTGCTTTCCCTTCAGTGAGGGACAGACCCGGGCGGCAACAGCGCTCGGGTCGGCCAGCTCAGCGTCCGCCTTTGCCCTGAGACAGCTGACCAAGAGCCATCGCGGTGTGCAGCCCTCGGCACAACGCGGCCACCGTGCATCCCCCGCCACCCCCGGCCCCCCCGCAGCCCCTCACTGGCATGCAACCCCTCCGGCCGCGGCGGCCAGCCGGAGACCCCGGGACATCCTCCTACCTTGAGCTGCGGGAGGGGAATCGGGGAGGGAGAGGAAGGCGGAGGCGGGGGAGGAAGGGCGGTGGCAGGACGCCGGGGACAGCCCGGGCTGCGGTGCAGCCGGCGTCCGGGCACCACTGACGGCGGCGGCAAGCGGGGAGGGAGGGAAGGAGGGAGCGAGGGAGGAGGGAGAGCGAGAAGGAGGGAGGGAAGAAGGGAGGGATGGAGGGAAGGGAGGAAGGAGGGAGATCCGCCTCCCTTCGGGAGCGCTGCACAGCGCCCTTTAAAGGAGCAGAAACCCGCTTTCTCTACGGCCGCCACTGCCGGCTCCCCGCACCGCCAAGTCTCGCCGGTGCCCGCCGGCCGGCGATGGGCGCAGGGCTTCCCCCCACCGCCGTCGCCCGAAGAGCCCGAACTCGCCGGACAGCGAGTATTCACAGTTCAAGCTCCCAACTGGGGTCCCGGAGCCCGTTTTGTGAACGCGGAGAAAGTGGGAGTTGGATCCTGCCGCCTGTGAAACAGCTTCAGAGACCCCTGCCCGTCCCCATTCTTCCCCCTGGATGCGGGGGTGAGTGGAGTGCTCCTATCAGACTGCGGGGGTGCTCGAAAAAGCTTCGGCTGCTTCTCGACTTGTTGTCATGCTGAAACCCCCTTGTCCCCACTCCTTCCTTGAACTAGCGGGTACTAAGCTCGGTCACTTCCCCGGGCTGGAAGAGGACCCAGGGAGTGGGCGACCACATCTGCTCCAACCGCCCCCCCCCCCGCCCCCGACTCGCTCCTAAGCGTCAACGCTGCGGGAGGGGGGCTCTGTAAAAGGACGCAGGCCTCCCTGCTGAATTGGGGTGGGAAATGTGTCGTCCGCCCTGCCTTGCGGGAGTGCCAATGATTTCCTCCCTTGCCCAGCCGCACTCGCCCCCGCAGCGCCACAGGCGTCTCTTCGCCTCTTGTGAGCTTCTCCCGATTTTGTTTCGTGACTCGGACATGCCTTGAAGAGCTGCAGGATTTCCCCTGCGCCTCCCTCTCCACAGTGCAGCCTTCTCGAGGTCTGACCTCCAGGCAGATGTGATGACCAATTTGACAGGAAAATCCCTGTCTCCTCTCCTTTCCCTCACGGATAATTCCCGTTCCCGGATCCGCCGGGAGAGCACAGCCCGTACCCCACAAAGGATGCTCAGGCGTTGCCCCGCTTCATCTGCCCAAGCAACAAACCGGTTATCAGAAGCGGGAGGGGAGGGCTCAAAAAGCGCTGAAGAGATGGGGTTGGAGCGGGTGGGGGTGGGTGACTGAAAAGCTCCTATAATTAAATAAACAGCAGAGTTGTTGTGCGAAGTAAATAAATAGTCAATGATCCCATTGTGGAGCCGAGCGCAGGCGGCACAGATTGCGACGGGCTCGCAGCGATTGGGCTCCGGCCGCTGTGACTTGCAGCTTAATCGGTCCCACAGCACATCCCTTAATTACTTGCAGCACACTTCCATGGCCGACAAAAAACTCATTAGTCAGTTCATTTGCCTGAAGCGGTAGTGGAGATAACTCTTGTTAAAAGCAAACGCAGTGCTAAAGCAACGCGCTCCATGCCACCCAGGGCGGTGAAGGGAGCCGGGCAGGAGGTTGCTTCTCCAGGACTCCAGGACTAAGCGGGTGGCGGGTGGAAAACTGAGTGGAAGAACGTCGTGGAAAGCTGAGTTCTGTGCGATCCTGCAGGAGGGAAAGGAGTGGCGGGGATCGCCACAGGAGTAACCAAGTCATCTCCACGATCTCTGGGGAAGGCAAGGCAGGTTAACACTGCAAGAGCAGCCGCAGGTTGGGAAGTATATGAGGTCGGATGAGCAAACGTTTGTGCAAGCACTGATTCAGTGATTTCGTCCCTTTTTGTTTTATCACTCCCTGCTTTTGCATTGTTACTTACTATCCAGAGTTTTCTGAGCAGAGAACAGAGAACAAGTCAAACATAAAAAAATACATAAGTCAAAGCTGTCACTCTAGGATGACAGAAAGGAAGGCAGGGGAAGAAAAGGTGTATGGTTCTTACATTGTAGAAGGACTGTGTAATACCCTCATGTATTCACTTCAACTTAACTACATTGATGTAGAGCCTTTTCCCTTGTTGCCTGGGTTACATTTCTGTCCAGACATGAAATTCTCAATGCTTTCCTTAGCCAACAACAGTTCACCAAGAATTAGGTTCTCTCTGACAAGAGAGAGGTTCCCAGTGCCACCAGGGCTGTTGTCGTTACTTATTGTTATCTATTGTTCAGGGTATTTAGGGACTTTGCATATGTCTCATTAGTACTCAAATGAGAAATATGGGAGCAGGAATGTGGGATGAACAAGCCTAAGATCACACTGCAAGTCAGGGACATAATGGGAAGACAGTCTGTGACTGTATTTTCTAAAGTATTGACTATTGCAAAATTCCTTCATTTCAATATTGACAGACCTTCTCGTGTTTCTTCCCAGTTACACTGAAGGAGCGTTGAACTTTATCAGTATTGACCACTAGAAAGAAATAGGAAAGTACAGACTCAGTTTGTCAGTATCCAAAATGAGATGTATCAGAGAATTTGCTACGCAAGGTCCTGGACTCTAATGAGAAAAAACAAAGCAAAACAACACAACAACAACAGCAACAACAACAACAAACAAACAAAACAAAAACAAACTAAAATAAAACAAACAAACAAAACTCACAACCTCCCCAAGCCAGCCCCCAAACTTCTTTACTTACTTTCTTGTTTTATTGTTGATTATTTTAATTGCAATTTCTAAATTTATCAAATAAGAATATACATGACAACTTAATACCATCCATTTAAAACAATTTTTATAAAAACCAATAAGAATTAAACCCCATTAAAAGTAAACACATCTGTGAAGAGCTTTGTGAGAATGGTTTTTGGGTTTGTTTGATTTTCTTAGCATTATTTTTAAACGTTTTAAATGAAATTATCTGGGTTATTTATATTCCCATTAGGTGCATTTACACCTCAAAGTTAGCAGCAATGTAAACTTGTCACCTAATTCCTTTAAGCCTTACAAAATGAAATTACCAAAGGATGACAGATTCATTCTTTCCCCACAGAAATCTATCACTAGTACCCAGTAAATCTGAATATTTAATACTTTTTTCTTTCTTGCTTTGTCTTTCCATTTAGGTCAACTATGACAACATACACACAGACAGAATTTAAGATCTTTCAAAAGAGCTTCCATCGAATATTTTTTATAATGCCAGATCTGCAAAGACCCCAAGCGAACAAAAATAACTATATTTTAGGGATTCTGGATGCTGTGGCTTAACAGCCAGATTCTGTCCAATTTAATGACCCAAATCTGAGTACTGACATTTGTTCAAGATGCGTGGTTCACAGCTTGTGCCCTGCCACAGAAAATACTGAAGAAAACCTTTGGGACTTCAGACTGCAGACAACTGAGTTTTTTGTTCTTTCTGCCAGCCATTGTTTTAATTTTTTTTACCCTCTCGCAGTTGTGAACAACATTGTGTGGCCTTTCAGGAAATCTGTCTCCTACTGCTATGACATAAAGATTTTTGGTATATCTCATGGGCAAAGAAAGAATTATTCTCCCAAATGTTGCCTTTTCACAGCTTTTAATAATGACCTTGTATGCTCATATTCTTGGTGAAGCTGGCTGCATGCATCAAGCCATGCCCCTTCGAAGAGAAGAATGAGTCAAAGCAGGATGGAATAAAAACAAAAAATCTGACTAAAAGAAACAAATCCCTTTTCTTGTATTATCCACTTGAGGGAGACAGTGAGCCATAGGTTATATCCATATGTCAGTTTGATGGATCACAGACAAAATTGATGAGGAATTCATACTCATCCTGTGTTCTTCATGTGTTATTGTTAATTTTAAGAGTTCCAACATGTGTGACACAGCAGGCATGATGTTTCATATAGCACTGCATGGATCTGTGCATCAGACAGTTTTCCTCTCTTTTCTTCTTTCCTAGCAAGATGGGATCATCCAATGACTTTCACTGATAGGAATGTCCAGACTCTTTTAAGATGACATTCCTTAACTCTACAATTAATATTTAAATTTCAACTACCTTACCTGATTCAAGACTTATATTTGACTCACTTTATGATTTAAGAGACGTACTAAAGTGTATTACATTACTGAGAGGGCTAAAATAAACACTACCTGAAGCCATAAAAGAATAAAGCTTAACCTTTCTCTGAATGCCTTTGGACATATACACATGACTAGGATGTTTTATTTTATTTGGTGCCAGTCATGATGCATTGTACAATATTCTCTAACAGATATTTAGCCCTCCCGGGAAGACTTTCATGGCTTAGCTGTTGTTATTGTTAGAAAATATTCTGATGTTTGCCTCAAACAGCCTTATGCCAATTGATGATCATCACTCTTACCTGCAGATGACATAAAGACAAATTTTTATTCTTCTCTCTAAAACTATCTTCTGAACAACTGAATAAATACTACACAGGAAGCTAAATGTCACTCTTTGCTTGAAGAAGGCCAAAGGAGGACACAAGAAGCTCCAGACTAGTCAGCTTCATCTCAGTTCCTGCGAAAGTGATAGAGCAGTAATCCTGAAAACCATTTTCAGGCACATGAGGGACAGTAAAATCATTAGGAAGGGTCAGCATAGATTCACTCAGGGAAAGCCACGTTTGACCAAATTGATAAACTTTTAAAATTAGGTGACCAGTTTGGTAGATGAGAGAAGAGCAGTGGATATTGCCTACTGCACTGTTTGCTGTAAGATTCTCATAAAGAAATTGATGTATGAGCCAGATGAGCACATGGTGAGGCAGGTGGAAAACTGTCTCAGTGACCAGGCCCAGAGGATGATGATCAGTAGCATGAAGTCTAGTGGGAGGCCAGTAAATACCAATGTACACCAGGGGTCGTTACTCCATCCATATGATTCCACATCTTCATTAATGGTGTGGATGATGGAGCAGAGTGCACCTTCATCCAGTTTTCCAATGACACCAAACTGGGAGGAGCAGCTGATACACCAGAGGATTGTGCTGCCATCCAGGAGGATGCTGACAGGCTGGAGGAGTGGTCTGACAGGAATCACATGCAGCTCAACAAAGGCACGTGCAGGGTCTGCACCTGAGAATGAACAATCCTCAAGTTGCAGTTGATTAGCTGCAAAGCTGCTCGGCAGGAAAAGCCCTGGGGTCCTGGTGGACACGAAGTTAAACTTGAGCTAACAATATACCATTGTGGAAAAGGCTGATGGTATCCTGGGTTGGATTGAGAGAAGTGTTGCTAGCATGTTGAGGGAGGCAATTCTTACTGTCCAGTTAGCACTGGCAACACCACACCTGATGAAATGTGTCCAGTTCTGGGCTCCTGAGTACAGGAGACACATGGACAAACTGGAAAATGTCCAACAAAAGAAGATGATGAAGGGACCAAAGGATGCGCTACATGAAGAAGGACTGAGAAATCTGGAACTGGTCAGCCTGGAGAAGAGGTTCACAGGGAGCAACTTATAAACGTATGTAAACATCTGAAGGGAGGGTGCAAAGGTGGATCTAAGCTCTATTCAGTGGTGCCCAGGACAAGATTAGAGACAACAGCTACCAACTGAAACACAGGATGTTCACTCTGAACATCAGCAAACACTTTTTTTACCATGGGCACAAGCAAACATCAGCACAGGTTGTCCAGTGAGTGAATGGAGTCTCCCATTTGGAAGGTATCCACCTATCTAGACATGGTCCCAGGCAAAAAGCTGTAAGTGGCCTTGCTTGATTAAGGAGAGGGTTAGACTAGAAGACCTTCAGAGGTACCTTCCAGTCTCAACCATTCTTTTTGATTTTCTTGTATCTCCCCCAGTACACTCTATTCTGGATGATTTCTAAGTATGTCAAAACTGCTTTTGCCAGTGTTTTTAATTGGTCCATATCACTGCATTACAGGGAGCAGAACTGTAAATAGTACAGCAAATACTACAACAAAAGTAGCAGGTGGAAGGAAAGACTACTATTACTGTTATCAGGTTCCCATCTTATTCAGAAACCCCAATATGATCTTTGACTCCTTTGCAATATTATGATATTGTAGTTTCATATTTGCTGTGTCACAAGAATATCTATGTCCTTTTCTGCTGCCCCTTATTAGTTGCTTCCTCATTTGCACTTGCTGAACTACTCATTTACTTCCAAGTGTAGAAAATTGTGCTGTATATTATCATTCTTATTTTTTTTCAGAACACTACTTCAATTTATTGAGACACATTCTTATTTCTGGGCCTAACCAGAAACATTTCTGCAGTTGCTCCTATATAGCCTTCATCAAACATTTAAATGAGGAACCTAAGTCATTAATATTTGCAATAGTAAATATACAATAGCAGCATAGCAGGTCATAAAGAATTCTAGAGAAACCTTTTTTCTTCTTCTTCTCTCCTTGAGGTTCAACAGTATACCAATAAAACTGTTTTGCACCAAGTTCTACATTCCATTTTGCTTACGCAAGTGTCATGTCTTGTTCAGGTTTATTCTTAGAAACTCTATAGTCTTGTTTATGAATACTAATATACTTTATCAAGTGTCTTATCCTTGTGCTTTGTTCTTTGAGCCCAATAGAATTTCCCCTCCTCCCTTTAAAAAAAAATATAAATAGGAATATGTAGCTATCAATTTAATGTATTTGTGTGTCTCTAGCTTTTTACAAATCCAGTGCTAATTTAGATGCATGGAAAAAAATATTAATAGATGGACCAATAAAGCCCTCCAGCTATAAATTAATCTTTGAAAAAAAAAATAAAGGTGAAACCTAAGTGGAGCAAATTACATGACTGGGACCTAGTTTTGCATCTAAACTTAGAAGTAGTCATAATGGGTACAAAATTAAACAATTTAAGGACCCCCAACAAAACTCAAATAAAACAACACAAAACCACCACCAGTTAATTTTTACAAGTACAATACTTAAACATCTATGAGCAAAATTCCTGGTTTATGTCCTAAATAAGAACTGTATACACCACCTGATAAAAGAGCCTTAAACAGCCCTATGGTTGACAATAAAAATAAGACTTTAATTTAAACAGTGGGGAGTGAAAGTTTCTCTAATATGAGATAATGCCCAACAGATAGGCAACCTTGAACTGTAAATATGGAAGAGGGCATTCTAATAATGGGAAGAAACTTCAATTTAACTTTGCAACCAAATTTTTACTCAAATAAGATTTAAACTTCAGCAATAAAATCAGAATGAAATGGATCTATCATCACTGTGCTTTTTTCATGTCCCACTCAGTAGATATCACATAAACAATTAATATTAATCATGCATCAATGAGCTGCAACAGGTTCTGTACAGCTGTACTGTTACATTGCCAGCATATTAGCAATTATACCCAAATTCTCCATACATGGGCAACTTTGTGTTTGTTGATCACATCTATAATATTACAAGGTAACTGATTTCCAAGCCCCTGAGTTATTTATTCATTGTGAATTTAGAGAAATAATTTTCAAGGGGAATATCATAGCAGGGGACTTCGGTACTAGGTTGCTCAAAACGCCTAATCTTAAAGTGATAATATAAATAGGATTCATAGGTGATATTTTTGTGGTTAATATACAGCTGAGAATAGACTTTGATCCTCAAATATGCAGTCATTTAAACCAAGTAATCTATTATATAGTCTGATGAATTATAATCAATCCTATTTCTTTTCCTGGGATTTAGAAATGGACACAAATCCACTGTCAAGATTCAGATATATGACACTGCATATTAGTTGTGGTGATAGCCACACAGTAGCCACGCTGTCAGTACCAGCGACTCATTAGGACAACTGGTAGAGTGTGCTCCATTGACTTCAGACTCCTAACAGAGGAATTAAAGAGTACTAGTGTGTAGAAAATTACAATATCTGTGCAGCGTCTGAATCTCTTTGAGGTTTTGGAAAGTGAATTTCACCCAAAGCAAGCCTATGCTTCTAATCTACCTTGAAATTATTTTAGTTAGTCTATGTAAAGTGTATTTGGTCCATTTCAGAGGAAGAAAGGAAAGGAAATTGCTCCACGATTCAAACCTAAGCAGTTTATCAGATATGGAAAGTCATTTCTAGTATGTGAAAATACCCCCTGGGGCACATTCCTCTACAATATGCATCTTAAGTAGATAGGAAGTCACATACCATGGCATTATATTATAAAATAGAATAATGACCTACTTTAGCAATGATAACCATAAGTGAAGTAATGGGGCCACAAAAATATGTAAAAATAAACACCTTTATTAAGTATTTCTAACTCTTTTTTATAGAATCACAAAATTGTTTAGGCTCTAAAAGACTTCTAAGATCATCAAGTCCAACCACTAACCTAGGACAGCCACGCTCGCAACTAAAACATGCACCACATCCACATGACTTTTGAACACTTTTAGGGATGGCAATTCCACCACTTCAATGGGTAGTCTGTTCCAATGCCTGAGCACCCTATCAGTGAAGAAATTTTTCCTAGTATCTAATCTCCCCTTGTGCAACTTGAGGCCATTTCCTCTTGTCGTGTCATTTGTTGCCTGGGAGAAGTGACTGACCCCCACCTCACTACAACCTCCTGTTGAAGAGATCAATAAGGTCTCCCCTTGAGCCTCCCTTTGCCCAGGCTAAACAACAGCCCCAGCTCCCTCAGCCACTCCTCTTGAGACCTGCACTCCAAAACCTTCACCTGCTCCATTGCCCTTCTCTAGACATACTCTGGCACCTCAACATCCTTCTTGTAGCGAGGGGCATTGTCGCTATGGAACACAAAAGAACACAGGTGCACACCACTGCTCTCAAGGTGAAGAGCAAAAGGGAAGTTTATTTTCTGACTCTAACATTTATAGTTTTCCAAAAGTGACAGTGGATTGGAGGGTGACAGTGCCACCTCTCTAATGACACTGGACAAACCAACAGTCTATTAAAGTTCTCCTCCTCCATAAAAGAATGCAAAACAATGTGCTATTTACAGAAAGTGTGTGAGAAAGTTCTTTACAAGAATGTCAACATCAGAAGGCTTAGAAAATCTTAAAAAATCAGGGTGACAGGGCCCAAAACTGAACATGGGTTTCAAGGGACAGTCACCCCAGTGCCTAGTAGAGGTGGCCAATACATCCTACTCCTGCTGGCCACACTCTTATACAAGCCAGGATGCCATTGGCCTTTTTGGCCATCTGGTCGCACTGCTGGTTGTCAGTTATCCAACTGTCAACCAATACCTCCAGATTCTTTTCCTCTGGCTCACTTTACAGCCAAGACTTTCTCTGCCCCAAGCCTTTACCCCTACATGGAGTTGTTGTGACTGAAATGCAGGATCTGGCACTTGTTGAATCTCATACAATTGGCCTTGGCCCATTGATCCAGCCTTCTGATCATCTATTGGATCAACACTCCCAATCTAATGTCATCTACAAACTTATTGAGGGTGCACTCAATCCTCTCATCCAGATCATTGGTAAAGCCATTAAACAGCACTTGCGCCAACACTGACCTTTGTGGAACATCACTTGTAACTGTCCCTCAGCTGGATTTAACTCCATTCAACACCAAACTCTGAGCCAACTATTGAGACAGCTTTTACCCGATGAAGAGTTCACACCATAAGCAGCCAGTTTCTCCAGGAGAATCCTGTGGGAAACAACACCAAAATTCATGGCCTTTCCTGACCCTTAAGCCTATCATCCTGTTGGAGGAGGAAACCAAGTTAGTCAAGCAGGATCTGCCTTTCCTAAAGCTATGGTGCCTGGCCCAGATCTCCTGGTTGTCCTGCATGTCTCTCATGATGGTCCTCAAGATGATCTGCTCCATTACCCTCCTCGGCACCAAGGCCAGGCCTGTAGTTCCCTGAATCTTCCTTCTGACTGTTCTTGTATGTGGTCACCATATTTGCTAACTTGTAATCAACTGGGACATCCCTGATCATGATGGAGTGTCTTGGTGAGCTCTTCCACAAGCTCCCTCAGTACCCTTGGGTGGATGCCATCTGGCTCCATAGATTTGTGCATGTCTAAGTGGCACAGCATGTTGCTGACCATTTTATCCTGTTTACGGCAGCTTCACTCTTGTCTTCATCAGTAACTTCCAGCCTAGGGGGCTGGGCACACAGGTTGCTCTATTAAAGACTGAGACAAAAAAAGACCTCAGTCTTTTCCTTATCCTTTGTCCTTCTGCATCTAGTAAAGGATGGAGATTCTCATTAGCCCTCTTACTGTTAATGATATACTTAAAAAAAAACGTTTTTGTTGTCTTTTATGGTAGCAGATGGATTAGGCTTTAGATGGGCTTTGGCCCTGCTAATTTTTCCTCTGCTTAAACTCACAACATCCTTATAGTTCTCCTGGGTGATCTGCCCCTTTCTCCAAAGGTATTACACTTTTTCTTTTTTCTTTTTTTTCCTTGGGTACCAGCCACAGCTTTCTGTTCAGCTAGGCTGGTCTCCTTTTCCAAAAATTTATCTTCTGGCCCATGTGGATGGCCTGCTCCTGTTTCTCTAGGATTTCCTTCTTAAAGCATATCCAGTCTTCCTGTACTCTTTTGTCCTTCAGAACGGTCTTCCAAGGAACTCTTACTACCAGTCTTCTAAAGAGGCCAAAGTCTGCCCTCCAGAGGTCAAGATAGCATTTCTGATCATCCACATGTTTACTTCTTGAAGAATCAAAAACTTCATATTTTTGATTGCTGTGCCCAAGACAATGTCTGTCACATCAGCCACCAGTTCTCTATTCACAAATAGCAGGTCCAGTGGGACACCTCCCATGGTTGACTCACTCATCCAATACTTTTTAAGCCTTTTTAAGCCTTTTTTTTAGAATCTTGTGTTCATTAATTTCTTTGTTAACATTCATTTGCTGGGGACAAAAGTCAGCTTCTGGAAGAACAATTTAAGCATTGTAGTCAGAATAATTTGAATATTTAGTCAAATACCTTGTCAAATTAGGATCTGACTTAGAAAAGCCATTTCATGATGTGCAAGGACTCCCTTCTCTGGAGAGTGTGCTAGTACTTACATGCAAGCTAAGAAATGAAGATCACATTTCAGAGATGAATGAAAGGTCCAGGTTTGGTCCAGGTTTGGTTCAGCAACAAAAAAAATCTTTAGAGCTTAATTACAGGATGTGGTTGAAATACATTGTACAGGAAATCTCCTAGAAGTGAAAGGGGCAAAGAAGGACTTCTTTCTCATTATTTGAAATTGCTGAAACTAGAATTTTGAAGTCATTGACAGAAAAAAAAAAAGGTGGCTGGACATGCTATTCTGAGAGAAAGTTCAGGACAAGCAGGAGAGGATGAAACCAGTGCTGCAAATAGCAGAGCGTGGACCTGAAACTGAAAATTAGGAAGTATAAGAGAAACCAAGAAGCTATTCCAGAATTGACAGTTTGCTGGCTGGAAGGAAGGGAGGACTTAAGAACAGTATTAGAAGGGAAATAAAATATTCCAAACTTACTGAAATTTCTTGAAAGCTACAGCAAGATACTAGAAGCTGTTGGGACAGCTGTCAGGAGTGAAAACTTTCTGAAGATGTTAAGAACCACATAAGCTATCTTTGGATAATTTAGGGGAGTTTGGTTCTCCTTAACACTTCTCTTAGCATAACAGGAGTGTATGTGCATGGTTCCCATGCACATACACTCCTTGTATAATGCAAAACATCATTCTGGAATCTGTAGAATTAACATTTTACTCCTAACTTGACATGTTTCTATGTCTATAAAAGATGAACATCGAGGTCTTGAAAACAAAGCTCAGTAAGTCAAATGCCCTGTCTAAAGAGAAGCTGAGAAACTTTCCAATTTCCTAGGTGTCCTACCAAAAAAGAAACCAACCAAAAAAAAAAAAAAAACAAAAACCCAAACCAAAAAAAAAAAAGCCAAAAAACCAAAACCACTACCACCAACAAAAAAAAAAAAAAACACAACAATGTCCCTCCACCTTAAATGTATAATTTTTTACTCCTAATAGATAAGAGGCATTACTCCAGTATCTTTTGATACAAAAGAGTAGTATCTCTATACACCTCCTTTTCTAAACACAGCATTCCCTTTTAGAAGCAGTTCAGGAAGAATATTTAAATCAAATGCAAATTCTTATCTCAACAGGATGAATTTATAATGAGCAGTAGAAGAAGGAGACAAGCATATCATATCAAGACTTAATTTGAAGTCAATGCTTAGCTTTTTTCAGACTTGTCATGAATCCAAGAAGGGAGAACTATCATTAATGATACTCTCATCTTTCATGTTTTATTAACAAGTCTTTAACAACTGGAAAACAAACAACAACAAAAAAAGGACAGGGAAAATTCTAAAAATCACTGAAGATGGAATTGAGACAAAGCACAAAAAAAAAGTAAAATCAAGTGAAAGCTAGCTCTTACTAACAATAATTTCTTATACATGTCACTGCAATTTAAATAGCTGGAGCACATAAGAACAAATGCAGTAAATCTGAGTTTTCCACTTTTAACCAGAGATGGGAACATTTCCACAAATGATAAGAATATTTTTGTGTAACTCCCTATATTTTACAGTAGATAGCACTGTGAGTCAGACGATTAAATAAAGTTCAGAACTTTGAACAGCAGGTTTTACCAGAGGTCCCACAGGCAAAAGAATGGAACCAATAATTTCATGTGGACTTCTCTGTAGGAGGTAAAAGGTGTCTTTGAACAGTCTAAGCAGTTGGTTTATAGCACCCAAAGAAGCAGAACAAACTTGAATTGAATAATTTAGATGACATTTGAAACCCACACATCTGTAACTAGTACAAAGACTGCCCTGCCTGTTACCAAAAACACCAACTGACATTGGTGTTATTTACTCTTTTGTTTGTAACAGACCTTGAAGGCAGTATTATCTGCTGTTTCATTGTTAACTGCCAGTTTGGGAATTAGGTATTTCAAAATTTAATTACTTTCCCCCTACATTTTTACTTTTGGAAAGCCATAAATAAACGTCTACAAGAAAATAAGAATTTGAAGTATTTCCAGTTGTAGCCATTCAGAACCCAAAAATACTTTTAAGACTCTAAATGCCACTAAACGCTAATATCTCCCTCACACAACTGGCTCAGTTGTAAAACAACCTCCCCTCTGCTGGGGAAGGTATCATTCATCCCTTCTGATGGACCATAACTGGCTCAGGTGTGAAAATTCCCTCCAGGGAAGTGCTGGGACATTCACACATAGGCCTGAGGGTATTCATCCCTTCTTATTGATTCAGTCACAGTGATGTGAGAGGTAGCTTCATGTCTCAGAAGGTGTCCTAAAACATCAAAGACTCCCAAAGTGCCCCCAGAATAACTTCTACGGATTTCTATCAGAGGATTGTGGTAGCTTTATGCAATTCAAAAATCAGAAAAATAGTAGCAATGATACAACAGAAAGTAAAGCAAAAAATATGGCAAAAGTCTGGATTGATGTTACTCATGATCCCTCATTGGACTCTGAAACTCCTTCAAACTACATATCTTAGTTATTAAAGAAAACAGGTTTTTATCAAGTGCATGATCATTAAACTAGAAGAATTTGGTATTGTTCTGCACTTCCATCAGATCATTATGGTCCAGAACTTACAAACAGATTATTTCAATCAGCATAACCTAACTGTCTTCACTTTGGCATAGACGTGGTGTTATTTTCACTTCATTGGCCAAAAATCCATGAACTTAGCAAGCTTTCCCAAGAATTTTTCCAAAATTTTTCCTCATTTGCAGATTATTTTTGTCTCACTTTTCCTTTCACGCATTTGATTGTTCATGTGCCCCCTTGTCTGTAAGTATGTATTTGGCACTCAGTATCTCACTCCTTGGCTTTTAAATGCTAAAGATGCTGATTATGAATAAATTTTCCTAAGGGAAAAGAAATAAATCCACTTTAAACTAATCCCAGGTCTTCTTTCAAATTTATCCCTAAATCTCAGGAGATAAATAGCTAATATATTAGTCCAGAAACGCTTTGATTAAATGGAGGTTTTATCTTATTCTGTGAGATAGTAATAAGGAAGTAATAAGAAATAAGAAATAAATTTTGCTAACACATCTGGGGCTGGGTCATCACCAAAGACAGATTAATAAAAGTTAACAATTTTCCATAATGAGAGCTGTGAAAATTTGATGTGTGTGTTTGAAAACAAATGCCATCTAGAAATGAAGAAATTTCGCTGACACTGACAGGCCCAATACAGCTGAGAGTTTCAGGGAAGACATTTTCAATCAAACTTATTAATATTTAAAAAGGTGTGCATCCACCTTTTTTTTTCTGAATTGCATTTCTATTGAGATTCTAATATTCAGTATATTCCATGAATCTTCAACCACTTTGAGACTGGAAGAGAGAATAAATGCCAGGAATTTGAACCAAGGAAAAATTCCCCTACACCAATGATCATAGAATCATTTAGGTTTGAAAAAACCTGCAAGATCATTGAGTCTAACCATAAACTCAACACTACCAAGTCCACCACTAAACCATGTCCCTAAGTGCCACATCTACATGCCTTGACAGTTAAATATCTGAAGATATATTCTTATATTCCTGTACTTCAAAGATTTATTATTTTGTCATAGATTAGGGATTTTCACAGTGACAATACCAGGCACATCACTGCTACACTGACCATCACAGCTTTGTTTCAAAAGTGCAGAGGAAAAACAGTTCTCACTCTTTCACAGTGGTTAAGCTTCTGTAAACCACTTTGAACTAAACTTCTGGAATAGGACTTCTCTGTCCAAATTTAGACATCAGCATCCAAAATAGCTGTCTAGACTCCTTTAAAGTCAGTCACAAAGAGTAAGCTTTCTTACAAAGAGATTGATCTGACCCATTTACTCAACTACTCTAGGATGAGGCAACTGAAAATAGGTCTTCAAGTAAAGACTGAGTGCAATAAACATTTCTGCTTTTTAGATTATTAAGTACTGTGGAGGGTTTAATTTTAAATTAAACATAAATAATGTACCAAGAGAAATTTTATTTTGCTTTTTTTATATTTAAATATACGTATGTGATTACAATATAAGTTTATATCTATTCTTTCCTTCCTTTAAAAGGGCAGTGTAATATAAGAATTAAATTCCAAATTGTGTCATGGAACATAGCATAGAAAATACCACTTTTCATATGAGTGTCATCAGAATAATTCACTTCTATATTATAGGCCATTTGCTTCTATTCTTTATTTTCTTTGCAGGGATTTACAAAGTTCTTTAGTTCCATTTTATAAGCATAAGTCCCTGTACAAAATAGTAAAATACACAACCCTGAAAATCATTAAACCAGCATATCATTTACCAACCTTGCACAAATGTACCC
This sequence comes from Fringilla coelebs, assembly GCF_963513975.1. Lineage (NCBI taxonomy): Eukaryota > Metazoa > Chordata > Aves > Passeriformes > Fringillidae > Fringilla > Fringilla coelebs. The sequence continues at coordinate 42,135,873 of NC_140030.1, read as the reverse complement.
CATTTCTTTATTCACTGCCATTCAATTACACATAAAATCTATTCATCATAGAAGAATTTTCTCAAACTTAACATTCCAAAGTTCCTGAGAAAAACACCCTAGCCTTTTAAAATGTCTCAAAAATTTTAAGTGCTAATAGTGTTAGGCCAAAGGAAAGGAGTGTGCACCTATGCCAGGAATGCTCAGAGCACAAGTTTAGACATACACAAACTGTGAATTTCAGCATTCCTAACTGTGACAGTAAGATAATATCATATATAATTTGAGGACAAAACCCTAAATTATTTAAACTTTCACATTGACTTTATTCTGCAAAGATGGTTAGCTAGCCCAAGGCAGAACTCAGTGCTGAATTCACTGCCTATTTGCTGGCAAGTGCACTCATTTGGTGCAGTGACATAAACACACTGGGTGTCTGAATATGGCATTTCATTAAATTCAGTATAAAACCTTCTCTTTCTGATTGACTTAGAACATATTCCAGGCCTGAAAGAGTGGGTAGTTAGATGAAGAGAATAAGGAAAGTGGATTTCATATAAAGCATACCTTATCTTGGTTTTGCTCTGCAAATGTCACTCTGTTACTTAGATTGAAAGTCTGGAACATAATAAACTGGGAAATAACCTCAATAAGACAAAAATACTCTTATAGTAACATCCTGCACAAATGAAATTTATGGTCAAGAAGACCTAGAAAAGACCTAGAGAAGTTTAGGCCTGATTTGAAGTCAGGCCTACTACAAATGCTCCCACAAAATTCTTGAAAAATTTTAAATTAAAAATTATAATTATTTTATTAATTATAAATTATAGATTCTTGCTGCATTTAGACTGCTTCAGAAGGGAAAGAGTTCTCTTTTCTCAGGGCTGGGACTAAACGAGATAAACTCAACTCAGCTAAAACAATAGAATATTAAATGGGAACAGCAACTATGTTCCATGAAATATTTGACTTTTGTTTTTGTTTTAGTTTTGAACCTCTAGTTCTTCCCTCAGTTAAAAGACTCTTGAAAGACTTTCACATGTGCAGTGTAAATGCATTAATTTGCTCAGGTAAGGGCATTTTGTGCAATTTCATTTTCTTTTATTTAATTCTTGGGACCAAATATTTATCTCATGCAGTTGCATAGACCTTGCTGACTGAGTTACTGTGAACTATTTATTCTAGAACTAACCTTGAGTCTTTTAATGGGTTTAATGTTTCTCTGCTATTATCACAATATATTTTTGGGTTGTTGCATCATATTTGTAAGAAACAACAGCTAACAATTATCAATATACAGATTGCAGACCAAGAACTTTCATTTTAAAGTGCATACATTCATACATGGTTCATTCAATCAATATTAACAATATTAAAAGCAAACTGGATGGTCAATCCAGTTGACATCTAAAATGTTTAAACTATGACTTCAACCAGAGTAATTTTGTTTTCAGAACTATTCTATTATTAGATCATCACATTGTGAAGCACAGCTGCATAGTATATTGTACTAGATTTAAAAAACAAAAAAAACCCCAATATTTAAAAAAAAATTGGAATCTTAGCAATGCAACTGCTTTTGTTAAGATTACAGCAGCAATTTAACAAAAATATACTCATGGATAAAAGAAAGCTTTTGTAGTCCATCTTTCTACTAGTACTGGATTCCTTTTATTTTATGTTTACTAACATGCAGTTAGAAGATAACAGCACCACATTATCTTAGGTCATTGAGAAAATATTTAAGTCATTAACAAATGTGCTCATTGAGAAATTATCCAACAAACCGTGTGGGAAGAATGTGGGCATCACTCTTGATACTACAGTGAGTTCCAGGTTTTGCTTTCTTTAGAATTTGCCACTTGCAAGGGTACTTGGGATGTTTAATGGTTTGTTTTCTTGATTATAGAAATAACAGCTACAACATCTTTATACATGCGAACAGCTAAACAGGCTTTGGCTGAAATTTCTGTTAAATTCAGCTTTACAGGATAAATAATATTAAACCCAGTAATGTCTGAGGATTATAGTGCAAAGGACTGTGTTGAAACCAGATAGTTTTTTTTACAGACACTTGAGTGTATCTACACAAGCTGTCTATACAGGATACACAGGGAATCTGCTTGACTGAAATTATCATCCCGTTGGAGCTCTTTCTATTTGAGTGTTTTAAAGCCCTAATAATGAAAGGTCTCATCAGCTATTTATGTTTACACTGTGGCTTAGGAAGGCTTTGATGGTGCTTTAGAACTGACAAAGACCTTTTTGAAGATATATTCTCATGTTCAAAGAAAAAGTGACAAGATCATGTTCAGGTTGAAGCAATTGCTTCAGTATTCCATAGTGCTTTATTTTCCCTTTTAAATTAGCCTTAGAACTTCAGAGATACCAGGGTAACTGCTCTGTGGCAATGCCCCTCATAACCCAGAATTCTTATTAGAATGAATTGCTACAGTCTCCATTCTGCTGTAGTATCTGAGCACTGATGATTTATATATAAAATATTTTGCTGTGGGAATTTCCCAGGCAACTCAGAATCTATATGGGATAACTGGGTATGTGATCCATGAAATTATGAGGACCTGGTAGGAAATTGGTCAGAATACTCATGAATTCTGGTCTAAGAAAATTTGGATGGATGGTACAAACAGCTGAGTCCTAGAATGTTTATGCTCATAACTACTCTGTTTATCTTTTTCTTACTTTTTTAAACCAAAACTAAGTTCTTGAACATCTAAAAATAGGTTATGAAACAGTCTCCATACATGGATAGAAATGTTTCATTGCTGTGGTATATAAGGCTGGCTAAAGAACTGCTGCAATTTCTCTATAATAGCAGTAAATAAAGTTTGGAAAGCTGGGGAGTCCCTGATAAATATGCATATAAAAGACTTTTCCAGTGAACCTCAGGTGGACTTTGGGACTAAAATGGAAAGTAAATCACTAGCAAGTTAAAATCTCAGAACCTGCATTTCTAAATATTGCTATAAAGTGGTTTAGAGATTGCAATATGATGTCAAACCACAAGAGATATCAGTGAAGAAACAGGTGCTGATCTACATTCATATTCTGTCCTCAAATCATTTAAATGAACATAGATGTGGTAAGAATATAGAAAATATCAGTAAAGTCTTCAATATGCTAAGGAGTCATGAAAAAATTGAATTACCATATGAATATGAGTCAAGAAAGAGAAAACAGAAATAAAAGCAGGATTAAAAAAAAAGCAAGCTGAAATTTCTGTGCTGGAGAATGATACAGATTCCGTTTGCCAAATTACAATACAAGTAAAATTAAAAATTAAAAAAATAGGAAGAGAGATAAAAATGAAGAAGGAAAACACAATGAACAAACCAGATGAGGTCATACAAATTGAAAATTTGGCATTCCTTAGAGAGGAAGAAACAAAAATCTTCTTGATCACACCATGAATGTCAAAGCCCTGGGTCTAATGCAGCACCCAAGCCAAGGGCAGGAGGCCCCCAAAGTGCATTCTCACAGCCTTTCTCCCAGCAATCAGGTCTGAGACCATACAGCTCTGCCATACCAAAGCTGAGCTTAAACACAGACAGTTCAATCCCCAAGAAGAGGGACGAAGGAAAGGGGTTGCAGAGCTTTTGCACCTTACTCAGGACCCTGAATATCAAATATCAAGCCAAATATAAAGCCAGATACAGAGTTAAATTAATTAAAACTTCTATAGTGTTTTGAATGAAGTATCATTAAAGACATTTAATGAGTATCTTTTGGGTATATTTAAGGGTATCTTCTGATCCTTGCTATGTGGTCAACTTCTTGGCTGGATTTTTTGAAACATAATTGAAAATAAAATGAGAGAAAATAGATAATGGGCATTGAATCAATACTTATAGTCCAGTCTGTATTGAAAAACACAAAACAAAAATTAGCAAAATAAATCAAAAGGAAATACTGAAGGCAGGATGTTTCCAAGAACTGTGGGAAGAAGGACAACAGAGTAAAAGTAGCTAGTCAAAAAGTGGACTGCAAACTTGTGCTTCTTGGCTTAAAAGCATGTATGCACAGCTACAGTAAGAGAAAGTGGCAGCTCTGCATGGCTATCATCTTGCTACTCTTTCATTGCTACTGGGAAAATAAAATTTAGAGGACAAGACATCATACACTAAAGGCAAGATAAAAACCTTTGGCTTTAAACAACTTTGAAGCAAACACTAATTAAGTTCAATGAATGTCTACTACCATTCTGAGTGTGGGTGGTTGGCCTAAGATGTGGGGTTTTGCCCTCCAGTCCTCTGAGAAGAAATTAGTACATGACCCACATTCTTTCAAAGTCTCATAGATCCTGAATTCTTCCTTGACATATTCACCAAAATTCTTAAACTCTTCAAATTTTTAACTTCTGCAGGCATGTTCCACCTGTAGGGGAGAATCAGTTTTTGTAAAAATAAATTTCGTAGAGTCTTTAGTATGGCTAGACTAAAATAGCTGATTAAACTTCTTCCCAACAACAAAAATAAAAACCAGCCCACAAAACCCCAAACAAACAAACAAAACACAAAACAAAACAAAAACAACCAAAACAAAACAAAACCCCCACCCCCCAAAAAAAAAATCCTGAAACAGAAGAGTATGCATATTTGGTGCAAAGTATTTTCCTTTCATCATGGGCTCCAGCTGTGATTCTATATAAACTAGGAAGACTAGTTTAAGAGCACTGTATGCATAGGTCAGTGTGGGTTTGTTATTCAGTGTTCAATCTAATAAGGATACAGAAGCCACAATGGAAAACCTGCCTAGCTAGACAGTGTTCAATATATTATATTGTGAAGAGATAGGCGTGGTAATTATGTAAGTTCAATTGATAAATAATTAAAATTACTAGAAAAGAACAAGTAGTAGGTCCCTCTGGATTTCCATGTAAAAGAAAAGCTTTTAAGAAGTACACTGGGTTCACTACACAAAAGAAAGCAAGAGTGTGAGAGTCATATACACAGTGACAAGATATTAATTCTGAAATGATAATTACATTCAAAGTCCCTAGATCAAAACTGAACTGTGTAAACAAATCTGGTATGGTTCTCCTCTTTATAATAGCTCTGTTGAGATTAGTTATTGGCAAAATTCAAAGGCTTAAAAGTTCACCAGTTATATGCATTTACATTTTAAATTTGTACTTGAATATTAGTTTACAGTTTTAATGCCAAGATAAGGTAAATATTCTAGAAAGTGATTATGCTTTATTTTCTGGTCTCCTACACAAGAGAAAAGCCAAAGTTACAATAATATTTTAGATCATCACATACCAACTGGTCACTCTTTAAAGAAGCTTGTTCTCCTTTTCTTTATTTAATCTTATTATGGCTCTCACCCAGCTTCTTCTGGCTATTGTTCCCATCAACAAAAAGAATCCATTTCATTAATTTTTTCCACCTTCTTGCCTTTCACAAGGTTAAGAAGAATATTTGAGGTTAATTTTGAAAAGCCATTGGACAAAAAGAAGCTTCAGCTCTCTGACCCATAGAATATTTTGGTAGTCAAGGAAATAAGGATTTTTTGCCATTTACAGAAGAAAGATTCCTTTGTAACAATTGGAAAAATAATGAAATCATATGCATACTGTGGTTTTGTTCTAGAAAGAATCATGTACTGAGGAATTTCCAAACTAAAGTCATATTCACCCACTGTCATTAGTTAAATTGCAACTTCATTTTACAACTTAAGAAGAACGGATACTGTAGTGTCTCCCTACTGGATCCACACCTAAATTGCATTTTCAAGTTATTATCATAATTACTGAAGAAAATAGGATAGCCAGAATTTTTTGCTCATAAAGTCTACATCAACATTTTATGACCAAAAGCTGCAAGATATTTTTCAGAGGCCTCAGGGGAGAGGGCCCTCCAAGAGAAGCTCATAGACACTCTAATCACTCTACTAGAAAGTAGAAGAGGAAATAAAAATAATGTGTCTGGATTACCTCTCAATGCCATTCTCAGCAGGACTTTGTCCTTTCAAAAAGACAGATAAGAATTATTCTTCTCATTGGCATCAGAATATCTCCAGATCAGGACATATGACAGAGTTATGCCTAGCATGCCTACATTTCAAGAGCAGATGCATCCCAGTAGCCACAAATTAACCATCCCTGGACTGACTGTGATGGGGAAAGACATTGAGATGCAGCACTGTGTACCAATTTCTAACAAATATTGAGGCTTTAATGAGAAATTAAATAACAGACTACCTGAATTTAAATCTTTACATCAAGATCCCAAACCTTGTCAATTTCACTTTGCACTCTATAGTCAAAAAATATTCTTCTGTCTAAACCAGTAGAAGACACTTATGGTGAAAATAAAAAACAAAGTGGATGTTTTAGGGCATGGTTGACATTGTACATGAATGGAAACATCTTTGGTGTTTCAGGCCACTAAAAAATTCAAGTTGAGTCTGCTTGACTGGCAAAAACTATACTGAGGTAGAGAACAAATGGTAGGAACTGGGTATTACACTTCTAAAAATTAACCCTCTTCCAGGCAAACACATATTCCACTTCCTCACTAATGCACCAGTGCCTTCCAGCAGCAAATGACAGAATACATCTCATACAAAAGAACTCTACACTTCAGCTATTTCTTTAAAAGAAAAGTTTGCATAAATATTTCACTATTGTAAATTCAACAGTTATCAAGACAGCACCAGATGTAGATTTATCCTAGAGGATTTTATGTGTTTTGCAGCAGCATGTCTCATAAAAACTGCAATAAATATGATAATTTTTAAAGTCTTTATGCTTTAGTTTCATATTTTACCAACTTATAAAACAAAGATTAAATGTATATGGACATTATACTCTCAGATATTGCTTGCAAAAGTGCTATAATAAGAAGAATATGAAGATTAATATTTCAGTAAAGAGTGAACAATTATCTTTCCTTTGATATTTGGAATGGCTAAGTCTTTGGCCACTAGATGCTACTATCGAGGGACATTAATGGAATTTGTTTGATATGATGATTTCACCTTCACTTTAATATTTTGGCAGTAGTCATTCTGGATTTCTATAGATAAGTTTACACGAAAAAATTGGATGTTCATGTTTCCTGTTAAGAAATCCTGATTCAGAGGCAGAGGGCTAAAGTGACACACTCTTTAGCAAGGGTGGAAGGGTGATGAGTGGAGGTATTCTATTTTTCTTTCTAATTGCCAGTTATCTGAGAGGATGAAGAGAACTTTGATCTTTCAGGTGAACTGAAATGCAAAGAGGGATGTAATTAATAGTCTCCAAACAATTTCAAATGGGTTGCAGGGAACAATTGATGCTATTTTCACAAATGTTATCTGTGAAGGCTAGATTTTGCTTTTAGGATGTCCACATTTTGCAACAAAGTAGACTGAGTCTAATTTGCATGTTGATTATGTATCACATTAAAAATAAACCTGCACTACACTGTATGCTTGTATTTCTTGTGCATTGATGAACATAATCACCTGTAATAAAATCAAGGAACAGGGCCTTCACATTGCTGTTTTTGTAGAAGGAACACACATTGTGCCAAGTTCAGAAGTCACAGCATATGGTAGCATAAGAGTTCCAGGATTCTTTCACTGGGAAAGCACATGTATGTTGTTTCTACCAAGATTAGTGGCAACTACTGTGCCCTCAGGTGAGTCATAGCCAGTTTGAATGTGTTTGTCCATCTTGCTTTCCTCTCTGCCAGTTCAATCAGCAGTTTGCAATCAAATCTTTATTTTGGATAATAAATCACTGACAAGTAAAGGCTAAGAAAATATCCTCCAGGATTTTTCACAGCTTCCAGATGCTGGCCCAGTGATGTAATCAGTACATACCTCTGCCAGTGCTTAATCATTCATAAAACCATTACAAACTCTGGGATGCTGCTGGACCATATGGTCCAATGTGGGTCCTCCATATTATGTAAATTTTTTAAAATTAAATTCCCATTGTGTTCTCCAGGACTACAATTTTTTTTGCCTTTGGAGCACCTGTTCTACCAGCTGTTCAGAAGATGTTGCCTTACAACGTAAGAATGTCCACAAAGGTAGAAATAACCCTGTCCCAGAAATGGAGAGAGAAGGTTATTGCATATTCCAGATCTCTAGTCAGTGTAGGAGATGTATTCTTAGCGTTAGTTTACATTTATATGGCAGTATCTCTACCTTTGTGAGAGAGTGAAACCCTACTATGAGGAGTAGTATACTCCAATTTATAGCTAATGCCTGCTTTTGAGACGAAAACCTCAGGATAAGCAAATGCCAGTGTATTGACTTTGTCCATTCCCTCATTCAAGAATCAAACCTTCAGAGCACCTCCAGGCTGAGGAAATTGGGGTTTTTTTCTGTCCAGAAAAGAAAAGATTGCATGGAGATCTCCCAGCAACCTTTCAATACCCAAGGGGGTGCTACTGGAAAGCCAGAGAGGGGCTTTGCATCAGGAACTGCAATGATAGCAAAATGAGTAATGGATACAAATTGAAAGGGGGAAATTCAGGTTCTTCAGCTGAATTCAACAAGACACAGAAAATGTGCTATTTCATTTTTTAGTTGATTCCAGTGACTACAACTGCTCTGTAAATGAAAATGTCTAACTAGTTTTCTGTTATGTTTTCTTTCATGTTCCAGCTTTTCTCCTACATTAGAGACCTCACTGTTTTCCTTCTACTAGACTGCATATTTGTATACAAATATTTTACATGACTGCATTTTCACAAGCAGTTTATGTTGAAACTCTTTTATTCACTACAAATCTTAAGTGTTCTCACAGCCACCATTTGCAGTTTCACTGGTAAAAACTGAATCAATTATTTCTAGATGTGAAAGTAAAGTAGTTGGCCAGTTAATGATATTTTGTCTTGGCCAGTTAATGATATTTTGTCTTAACATGTCAGCTGTATTCAACTTTTTAAATTATTATTCAATGTTTACTCATTCCTCAGCATCATTTTCTATTATGCCAACTTTCCTTATCTGAAATTGTTGCTGATTGTGCTCATTCCTGTGAGAATTAGCTCATTCTCTTGGGAAAGATCATTGTTCATATAGATGTACAGGAATTTAACAGTGATATTGGACTTACAGAGAGAAATAAATGTGTTCTCTGGACATATTAGATGGTTTAACCCCAAATTATCCATGTTAAAATATGTGCATCTTCCTCACTTCCTCAGTTATTTACCATTTTGTAATAAAGGGATTAAGAGGTGCTGAGATTCTGAGGTATATGCAGAAATATATATAGTGTATTTTAAAAAATGGCCTTAATACTGTCTGAAGGATTTTATCTCTGCAATCTTTTCTGTGAGACAATTATAGCAGTATCACTAAGTTGACATACAATATGTTCCATTTCATCAGGGAATGAGCTGAAATATATTTAGACTAGAGGGTTTTGCTACTTTATCTGCCAGTAGTATAGGTAAAGCAAAACTTTTGCCTAGATGGATGCTCACATGGCTGGGTAGGTGAAGAAATACATGGATAGATGAAGAAAAGACTCACTAAAAGTGGTGCCCATTTCTCTGTTGACTCTACCAGCTGCAATGAGGGGTCTCCCACAAATGAATGCATGGAAAATAATCTCCCATGCAGGGAGATTATATCTGTAGCAAGAGTGTGAGAAGCCACAGGCTTCTCAGGATTATATCAGGAGCCACAAAGATCCCTGAACACGCTTCAAATCTAAACTTAGTTCAGCTCTTCTTACACAACTTTTGAAAGATGCTGTATCACTTCTTCTGTACCTCTTGTAGAACTAAACTTTGAGTTGTTCAACAATTCACTCAGTGCAGGGATATTATGAGTAGCTCCACCAATAATTACAGAAAATCTGCAGAGCTAGCATGGGTTTTGACAGGTTTATGCCGATAGACTTTTTTTTTAATGGATAGACTTAGTGCAGAAAAAAGTCTGGAGGTGTGAGATAGAGGTACTGCTCCAGAAAGACAAGCATGGCAATGACCATGACTTGCAGCATACTGTCTGTCTGCTGAACAGTTAAGAATGAAAGGTCAGCTGCACTGAGCCAAGCACATGGTTTAAAGCACACCTGAGTGCAATTGAGCTGCCAGCTCCTCTGAACTTTTAGCCAAAAAAAGATAGAAATGAAGGAATAAATCTTTCTTAAGAAAGACATCATGGCTACAGTCAGGAAAGAAGTGTAAGATGGTTGAAGCAAAAGTGACCAGCTCATACCATGGGTGGTGCAGCAAATATTTTTACCATGCACAGCATTGCACACCTCTATGTAGCCACTGAATTTGACTCACAACTAGACAGGCGGATGTTTAAACAGCTCACAATGAGAAGAGTGATCAAAAAAAACTTCCACTGACTGCACTAAATCGCCATGAATCACACTGGGGAGAATGTGTTTACATAATTATATGTATACATACAGTTCACTTGCCAGATAATGCAGACTTTCAGAGGGAGCCATATGAGGCATGTGTTAACATTTACTAGAGATGAGGCAATTTAAATTCTTGGTCCTTTACTAATCATTCAACTCCACTTGAAAAAATAAAAAGTAACAGCTTCACTTGAACACTAATGTTACATGCTGGGAAGTGCTTTATTGCAGCTTGTAAAATTACCTTTGAGAGAGCAGAGTCTAAATGCAGACAATAACAGAGCCATGGATTTAAAGCATGCTTTTGTTTTGGAAAGTAGCTCTAAAAATGGCATCTTGTGGAGGTTCTCTCTTCGTTATCCCTACCACTCCAATTTAGCTCTGCTTAAGTGTCAAGTAAAAAAGATGTTTTCCTCACAGTTCCAGGCTGTGTGAACTCACCCTCATGATTGCCTTGACAGCAAGTCAACCTGTGTTGCTTCCTGCTAACATATCAGTGCCAGCTCCACTGACCCAGTGGGAAAGCTGAATTACATATAACTGTAAATAGGCACAGAGATTTATGGAGCATCTTTGGTTTTAACTCTGTCACTGGCCTGTGTCCAAAATCAATCTGTAGCATACATAAGAGAAGAGGGGAAGTGACAGAGAAGAGGCTGTCATCACCAGTCAGCACAAAGGAAAGCCATGAGAAGTGCACTGAAAGATGCTAAAGTGGAGAAGGGACAAGGCAGGTCCACATCTGAGCATGTCAGGCTTCAGCATGTCATGCTGAAGCTGAAGTCACAAGATTGTTGCTAGATGGGTAAATGCATGCTGAAGAAAACACACCAAAACCCCAAAGGAAACAGTAGAAGATGAGAGGGAAGATATCTTGGCAGCTGTTAAAGAACTGCCCTCAACAGCTGAATGAGATAAGACATTGTTTGCCTCTTAGGGCCAGCTACACAGGCCTATCAGAAGACAGGGTGATAGATATGGATGCTAATCTGAAGTGTAAGAGAGGTGTTTGTGTGATCACAAATAACTAGAGTACTGACAGATCATAATCAGTCCTTTGGATATCACCATACCTTGTTTCATTTACACTTACCATGACATGACAGTCTTTACTAGACTACAAGGGATGCAAAAGAAAAGAAAATCAAGAAATCTCACATTCATTTCCAGGACTAGCCAGAGATTGATAGTCATTAAATTATCTAAAACAGGGTACATCATCTGAGCCATTAAAAATTGGTGCAGAATAAATTGACATTGCTGCATTTAACTAACAGAAAGTCTAGCATGATTAGCCCAAATGTATAAGTTTATACTATAGAAGCATACATAATATTGCATTTCCTGCATGATATGCCAAGGCTGAAAATTCCAGTTCATATCTCTGAGTCAGCTTCCATTTAGTCTCTTCAGCTATTCCTACATGACTACTGTACACAGTGTCTGAGCCCATAAAATGGCATGAGGACAACTGGCCCAGAACAGCCTATATCCATATGACTAAATTCCCTTAGCTTCAAAATAAGGTTGTCCATCCAAGTAGTTTTTCACAGAGGCTAACTTCCAGATCAGCCCTAGGAATTGTTTGGATGAACATTAGTTGACCCAGGCCAAGCTCAAACCAAGGAGCCTGATAAAAATTAAGCGCTATGGACAGTAACATCCCAGTGTTCAGTTCTATTCCCCATCACTGCTTCTGAGCATAGAGATAGAACTAGAGATGTACTCTTGCAGTCTGAAACCCAGGCCACAGTCATTTCCAGACTGTGGGTTCTGCCATTCAATGTCCCTTTCTCCTCTCAGCTCTACCCTCACTCCCACTTTCCCCTTGTCCCCCCCAAGACAAAAGTGTGGCAATGCACTTGAAGCAGGATTGTACTTGGCTCCTGATATTATTTGAATGGGCCACTCTAAGGCTCATTTACTTTAAGTACAGCGTGACCAGCTGGGTTTGTTGCAAAATGGGCTTGAACTCCCTGCCAAGTGCATTTACCCTTGGAAAACACCTCATCTTCAGTCTTGCCAGTACTCATCTGTAAGTTCATGTGATGTCAAATGACTCTAAAAGCACCAAAAAGAAGGTCTCTTCAGGCATTTAGGTGTTGGCAGGTAGCTTAAAATTAGCAATAAAATTTGCTTACTTGTGTCAAGGAAAAAGACAAGGAATACCACTTTTCTAAGGCTACCTAGTGTCTTAGTCCCCTTCACAGATTTCTGAACTCAGCAGTTTAAAGGGAGTGAAGACCACAGAGGAAGGCTGAGGACACCAGCAGCATTTAGACAGATCTTGTCAAAATGCTTGATTATGTTTGAAAATAGGGTTTTCTTCAGTTGCAGTTCTTCTGTATCATCTTTCAGTCTTCATCCTTCCCTACATTTCACAACAGTCATACGTGAAAGCAAAACTTTAAGCAAATAAACAAAAAAGTCCAGCACAATTACAAACACACACACACACCCCCCAAAACTCTTTAAAACAAGCAGATACGCAAACAAAGTTAAAAGAAAAAATCCAAAATCAAATCTACTCATTCTCAACACTTCTAGAAGACACAGGACTCCTATCTACTCTTTTGCAAGTAACATTTTTTTAAAATATATTGTTTATATTTTCATTTATCATTTTAAATCATGAAGAAAACCACTGATGTTATAAAGAATTATTTCCGCATTTCTGATTTTCGTGGGGTTTGCCTAATAATCAAATTAACAGAACAAATTTTAAGGCAAGTGGCAAAAAATCATGCAAAAATATGTTATTCTCTAGTTTTCCTTTTTTTTTTTTCCTATTTAAATCAATAAACTGAACAACTTAGAAGCATGCACAGTGAAAAATCTAAAAGCTTTTAATTAGACACTTGCTCAGTAGGGGTGAAAGTGTAATTTAAAAGACTCAGGGCAAAAGCTGAATTGTTAGTTTTATATTTTAGCATAACCAAGCTACAATTAGACTAAATTAGTTAACAGCTTATTCATTAACCTTCAATAGAAATTTGGATGTACTCTGACTCCAGGTTATTGTTTGCAACAAAGTATATACCTAGCTCAAAACAGTCATGCCTAACAGCCTAAACAGTAGATGTAGAGGTTACTTGCAGAGCTTGTGTTGGGAAGTCAAGTTTTTATGAGTTCAAGCCATCAATTCAGGAAACAAAATAATTTATTTATTCTTAAAGACATTGCACTAATAACTCTACATTTCCTAGACTTGTAATAGAGAACCACTTACTTTCTGTTAAACGAATGCCAGTGATAGTAAACCTTAGCAAGCAATATTTCCATTATTTCAGTGTTCTTTTTATTTTGTAATTTACACATAAAAGACCACCTTTTCAGATAACAAAAAATAACACCAAGAAAGAACAGCAGTAATAGCTTGGCAGAGAGCACCAAATGTGATCCCCCTTTGCAGCAGAACACAACAAAATTCCCACTCTTGGCAAATGGAAGAGAAAGGCAACATGGTATCATACCTATCTGCAACCTAGAGAGGAAAACCTTGGTTTCACCTAAATTAGAAGCAAAGCTCCTTTTGACATTACTTAAACAAGCATTATAGCCTCAGTAAATAAAGAATAAGCTCCTGGGATGTATCACTCACATGTTCCACTCGTTTTTCAGACGTCCCCAGGCATGAAAAAAAGAAGTCTACTACTACTGGGCTGCACATCAGACCTCAAAACCAAGGAAAACCCCTGATGAGGCACCACTGTGGCCTGCCAGCACTGCTAGCAAAGGGTATCTCATTTCTATTGCCATTGGCTAATGGCTGGTATGGGTGAGATGAGCAATGTCTCCTGTGATAAAAAAAGAATAATAGGGAAAAAAAATACTGCCAAGATATTATGGAGAAAAAAATTTTGGGATGCAAACCCAAGCTCTGGAGTTCAGCTACTTTTACTGGTAATAGCTCAGAGGAAAGCTAAGAAGTTCTTTTCTTAAATCTTACTCAGACAAAACAGTTCTGAGGACTGTGGGAAGGACAGCAAGATCTGGTCTTTTGATCTTCCGATAGTGTTACTTTTATCCTTTCTTTTTATGGGATCTCTGTCTTAAATTTGGATGAGAGAAGACCTTTTTTTTAAACATAAGGCTAAAAAACTAAGTATCTCAGAAATTATGCTACAATTTCAAAGTACACAAATGGATTTAAGCAATGAATCCTAAGGACTATGAGTCATGCCATGCTACCTTGCTATTTACACTGATGTACTAACTTGTAGAAAAGAACATATATTTTATTTAAAAATATGACAAGTTGAATTATCTTTGAGTCATCCTACAAGTGTCTCAAATGGCAATCTTAGTCAGGAAAGCATGCCACGTGACATGGAATATATAAAATAAGGAATTAGCAGCTCTAATAATTTAATTGCCAGCAGAACAAATTAAGATAATTGATCTCAAAGTATCCATACAGTCCAAAAGCTATCATTCTCCTGTGGCTAGGCACCAAACTCCAAGACAGCTCCATGCCAGTATAGATGTAAGTTATATAAGTTTTGAGCCTGATCCAATAAGGACAGGCTCAAAATACCAGTTAGTGGAGAAAGAGGACATTGCATGATCCTTCAACACAGTCAGTAATACCTAGCAAATTACAATATCCATCAAATTGTAATGAGTTTCCCCAAAAGTTCAAGTGATGTCTCTTCTTGGTAAACTAAAAGGCTGTCTCTAAAAATTTTCTAAGTGGCTTATTAAGTAACTGCTATCTGCCTATCCTCTCCAGGATGTAACAAGTGTGGCATGTTTATTTCCACAAACATTGATTCAGATTAAAAAATGAACACCTTTCTGCTACACTTGCATCATGTTCATGATAATTTTCTGCACACATTCGAGCAATTGAATTTCACTTGCATAAGTGCCAGCAGGATCTAATCAATTCCCATTAAAGTCAGGGATAGACTTTCAGCTGCTGGCCCCACATCAATCTAACATTCAAGTATTCACACTAAAAGTGATGGGGTTATCTGGAAAAGGAGAGCTTTTGAGTTAACGAAGGAAACAAGATTCTTCTGAAACTTTTAAGAGCTATTTTGAGGAAATGAAAATTCCACACAGGTATATAAAAAAACCTGCTTCTCAGTTCTGTCTACAATTATGCCTCTCAGAGTGTTGATGACATAAAGCTACTTATATCAAAGATGAATTGCCAGTTTCTATATCAGATGTAGCAGTTCATCTCAGTTCTGAGAAAATGTTCCCAAATGCCTTATGAGAGACAAGAGTCAAGCTGGACATATCACAGCTGCAACAGAGCACAGAGTTGATTTAAACTAAAGGGAGACTCTGTGAAATGGCAACATCAATTCCATACAAAACCTGACACTGTACATAATGCCCAGCAGAGTTAAGAAACACATGTTGACAGACTTGCCCAGAAAAAGTGGTGGATAAATTCCTTCCTATGCTGGGTGAGAATCTCAGTGAAAAGGGGAGATTTTTGTTTTGTTTTCAGAATATTTACATAGGGAGAATATTTCAATACTATTCTCTTAGTCTCTGCAGACAAATTGCCTCTATTGTCTTGATTCTAGGTTCAGAAAAGAAATCCTGAAATTTACGATTTTGTTATTACTTATTGACATCTGGGAGTGTTGCTGGCATTTGATCTGTTTACCACTGAATAGTGACATAAATGAAGTTCAGGACAATTTTGTACTACAAAACAGAGAAAGTCCAAAATATTAGTTTACAGATATTGTTATTTTTTCTATTGAGAGACTGACAATGTCTCCAATTTTTATCAGTCAACAGATATTAATCTGAAAGGTTGATCTATTTTTTATTTCTTTCAAAAACAATTACTCAGTGGGCAAAATCAAAGGAAAAAAGGGAGCCAGACATGGCAGAGTAGGCTGACTGGTAGAATGAAAAGGCAAGTGGAACCCTAAATTCTATTAAGATTATTAGGGTTTTCTTGGGGACACTGGACTCCTCCTCATACTGTGAAGAGGTATGCATGTCAAAAATTACTTTACTTGAATTTATAACAGTGAAAACATATGCCTGTTTCTAATTTTGACCTGATTTTTTTTGGCAATATCTCAGTCCTTTCAACTTATCATTGTTCATGATCCAGAATGTCTTCTGGATCTTTTAACACTCAATAGACCATGTATACATAACATTTTTCTAAAAGTTATGGCTTTTTTCAGAAAAATATTGCAACTGTCATGCAATTTGATAGAATAGAGAATTACTGTGTCCTGCAACTCTTATCCAAAGAAAGTTCTGAAGAATGGTAAGGAAAGATAGATTTCATCCCTTGCTACCTTCTTTAAATGTATAGTCAAAATAACAACACAAGTAAAAAAGCCAGCAGCTGGGTTCTCTTCTCACTTACACTGTTTTTATTGCACTATATGTGTACTTATTTAAATGAGATCAGCTGGTTTATGAAGTGAATAAACCAGAATCAAATCAAAGTTCCAAGAATATTGGGATGTTTTATGAAAGATAAAAGCTAGAGCTAAATGCCAGCTTCTGGTTAGGATAAAGGAAACTTTACATGGATTCAATGTAGCCATTTCTAGAAGACAGGTACAGGGAGAGAAACAGGACGCCTCAGGAATGCATGTCAATAAAAACATGAAACTTGATCATGACAGAAACTACCATCTGCGTGCAAATTAATTCCAGTTCACAATCTTCTTTTTTCTTTTAATAGATAATTTGTCTCTACAATAAATAGATGGTCAAGTTTGGAGGAGAGTCATAAGAAAACAAAAAATACTCAATTTAACTAATAAAATTATAAAATATTTGCATTTTCAATGTTTCCATAATCTTGCAAATAAAAACAACAACCTTAAACAAACTAAAATATCTACAAAGTTATACATAATTTTTGTATATCCTGTAAAATTAAAATATGTGAAAGTGTAATTATAACATTAATGCTAGTCCCTTGAAAAGAAATATCATGCACTTTCATAACGGCGAATCACCAGAGTAATTAGTCACTTATATCTGGGCATTAATTCCTCAGACCCAAACAATTCAGTGATCCTCTTCAGGACAGAAAGGAGAAATATAGTGTGTAGAAAGACAGTTACCTATGGAACTTATTTTTCAAAGGTGACAGAAAGAGATGGGAGAATAAAGAGCAGTGAGAGATGGGACCAGAGCTGTTTTTTCAATAAATTTATTATGCAATCATTTCACCATTTGATATAAAGTAGCATATGGCACGAAAGCATGTGCTGCAGATGGAGTCCACAGTGACACAGACATCTGGCATCCAGGTATTGGATTCTGTGTATGCCAGCAGGCAGGAGCTTTCCAGAGTTTATTCACCCACTAATTTTTCACAGCAATGTCAGTGTTTTGTCCACACTTTTCTTTTACATGCTAATGCAACATATTTTTCACACTACTTTACGTAGACATCCTGTGGTGAGTCGGCCCCATGTGGCAGTTAAATTCTCACCCAGCTGCTTGCTCTCTCCCCTGCTTCTGTGGGACAGGATATGGTAAAGAAAGAGTAGGAATGAGAGAACTCATGGGCTGAACTAAGGGCAAGCAGATTGCTTACCAAGCACCATTACAGGAAAACCAGACTGGTTTAGAGGAAAAATAGTTGGCAGTAAATTTATTTACTGCCAATTCATGTATATATGTATAATTACTGTTCCAGATATTGAAAAAAAGAAAAGAAGAGAAAGAAACATTTGCACACTTTGGGAAAACACCTTTCCTTCTTTCAAGATCAACTTCACTCCTCCCCCATGTTATTGTTGCATTCTACACTCAGCCCCCTCTGTGAGGCAAAGCCTGTGCAGCAGTGTTGTGGTGGTGATTCCTCTCCATGAACTTTCTGTCTCCTTTTCTTTCCTCTCTTCTCCTCCAGCCTTGATGTTCCCTTTGCTGTTTCTCACTCCTTCCTCCTCCTCTCTCTCTCCCTCTGACTGTGAGTCTTTGTCTTTTCCCCTGCACTTTCTTACATTCCCAGAGGTGCCACCTTTTTGGACGGCAGGCTCAGCTGTGTCCCGTGGTGGATCCATTTGAGCCAGCTGGAAGCAGTTTTGTCTCGTGAGGCTGTCCCGTGCCTCTTCCCACAAAAGTCAGCCCTGCAAGTCCCCCTGCGGCCAGCACCTTGAAACCTGAACAGAATGCACTTCCATACTCTGCAAATGTGAGACGTGCTGTGAAGTTTGTTTTGGTCTGTTTGAAAACAGACCTTTCTGAAGGACAATTATGTTGAATACGTCAGTAGGAAAACAATTTGCTATGGTTTATACTTAACAAAAATCAAGATTAAACATATTTTTAATTTAAGGTGAATTCTCTGGTGGTTTAAGGTGATTTAATTTGATTTCTCTGGCTTATTTTTTCAGTTTTGGATCATGCCATAGGAATAATTCTAACATTCTCAATTATTGTCTCCATAGCTATTGCATTATTTTATATATTATAGTACTTAAATATATATATACTTATATATATTATAATATAGTATACCCAAAGAACAAAATTCTCTGCCATGGCCTTCACTAAAAAGCTCCCAGGAATATATACATATACATATATATATATATATATATATATATATATGGGATATATTATCTCAAGTTTCCAATTGTTCACTATCTCCATGAAAAGCAGGGATGCAGAGTCCTAAACTGGTTGGAATGTTGTTGACATGAGGCATTGTTTGCCATCTATCTGTGCTATCTCATAGAGCTGTTACAAAACACTGAAGTTCAGTCTTTATTCCTCATCTGCATAAATGTAGTGAGCAGCACAGACCCAGCTGGGTGACCTAAGGTGACAGCACCACCCGGTACGCTGGCTTTAGTGTGGACAGTGTTACATTTCTTCATAGCAGCCAGTATGGGACCACACTTTGGATTTGTGCTGGAAACGGCGTAGCTAACACTGGGATGTTTCTGTAATAGCTGAGCAGTGCTTGCACAGAGCCAAGGCCTTTGATCCCTCTCATCCCACCCCACCAGCGAGGGGGCTGGGGGACACGAGGAGCTGGGAGAGGGCACAGACACAACAGCTGACCCCCAACAGACCAAAGGGATGTTCCAGCCCATATGGCACCATGCTCAGCAATCACATCTGGAGTAAGAGGGAAGAAAGGGGAAGGTTTGGAGTTCAGGTGTTTGTCTCTCCAAGCAACTGTTACTTGTGATGGAGCCCTGCTTTCCCGGGGATGCAGGAACACCTGCCTGCCCATAGGCAGTGGTGAATGAATTCTGAGCTGTGCTTTGGTTGTGAGTGCAGACTTTTCTTCATCTATTAATCTGTCTTTATCTCAACCCACAGGTTTTCTCACTTCTAATTCTTCCAATTCCCACCCCTATCACAATGTGGGAGGAGTGAGCAAGCAGTGTGTGGGGTTCAGCTTCCAGCCGTGCTTAAACCACAACACACAGTAGAAAAATTAGGAAGAATTAAGGACTAAAGAGAAAAACAGAGCTGTTTTATTTTGGACAAAATATCTACAGAGAACTTAACTGAAAAGACATTTGACTTTGCCCAGAGCACACTCTGTGCATGGCCCAGGACTGCCTTTTGCCAATCCGTTCATCATCCATAAACTGATTGTATTTATCCTTGGGCTTGGCTGTTAAGATTGTGGTTCTATCTCGTGAAGATGCCATCTGCTTTTTACTGGCACTGGAGTCAGGGGTCTGGCACCCTCACACAGATGGTGTTTTCAGAAAAGAGAGCAGAGTGCTCGGTCCTGGAGTGCTTGGGACAGAGAGGGATCTGTCAGTGCAGGCAGGTATCTGCTCCATCTCCAGGGGTCTGGATTACCTGTTGTCCCAGGGATTTGAGAGTTTCTCTTTTGGAGCACCACCTGACTCAGTAATGTTTCAGCAGCATTTCTTTTTCACAACTGTCTCTCAAGAGACAGAAAAGGCACTTTTTTTTGTGGATTATGTCCTTGATTTGCAAGGCGAGATGTCAACTGTAATGTGAGGACAGTTTTATCAGGAAGATCAAAGACAATCTGTCAGGCATGTGAAAAAATAATTTAAGACACATTTTTCTTTGGACAATATATTTTTACCACTTCTTTAAGTAGAATGAATATTGTATTGACAATTCTCAGTATGATAAGCCAAACTTTATGATTTTTTTTTGCCAGCATTGTAAACCATTCAGCGGTTTAGCTGCTGATGGATTTTCTCAGATGAACCAGTTTGAATTAATTTGTCTTATATGATGTGCCTTCTTTAAATATTATATTTTGTAACAAGACAAATGTGGATTTGATAACCTTTCTTGCAGCGTTAAACTTGTATTTGTTGCAGCAAGATGATTCAGGAGTAACCCCTTACAATTTATTTAGATCTTGCTCTCTGACTAACATATGCATCACAAACACACAGAGAAGAAAAGGAATAATTGAAGGTTTAATTGCAAGTATCTTTTACCACAAATCTCTGAGTATTCCCATGGTCATCTTATCTAGATCTAATTCTAGACATTGCTCAGTGGTTTTGTTTTTATTTTCTCAAGTCTTGCATTTGGCTACACCTTTACCAGGTGTGGGGATGATGCTTGCCAGATCATGGATATATATAATTATGTTGAGAAATAGAAATAAAATTTCAAGAAATTAGTTTATTCATTTGAATTAGAAAGAAGGTATAGCTTTGTCCATATAAAAATAATGGTCATACTAAATACTAATGTGAGCACAGGCTTTTATGAAGGAAAATATAACATGGTAATAAAAGGTTATACCTTATACTGCTTTGGTCAGTGGGGAGAAATTGAGAATTAGAAATCTGTCACTTGCTAAGTTCTGAGCATTTGACACTACAGCTTTAAAAGTCCTTCAATGTTTGTTTCTACATGAATGTTAGTGTTTATTTAAAATTACAGATTATTTCTATCTCAGAGCTTGGAAATGTAAGCACCTAAAGATCCTGACATTTTTAAAGTATATATACTTTATATAGGTGTATACATATGCTACTTCCTTTCGTTTACCATTTGATTTTGCAGGTGTTAGTTGACTGCTCAAATAGTAGCAAGTTAAGTGAGTAACACAATGTGCAGGCAGCAGTAAAAGGAGTGTCTTCTGTAGCCAGACTGCTTTAAGCTGTTTTGAGAACTTCTCCTGTGGCTGGTTCAGATGAATGAGCATAATTAACATGAATCTCCAGATGACAAATAGATGATTACGCATTGAAAAACTTCGCTTTTATGTTACTAAGATCTGTTGCTGTGATTGTTAATATTTTTCCTTCTCTCTGTTTCATTTTGGGTTATCTTAAAAATAACTAAAAGATTCTTGCTCACAAAATAATAACAAGTTAATGAGTTCTATATTAGGCTTATCATAAAATTCAGAGCTTTCATGAATAGGTAGGAGTTTCATTACCTAGGAGTTCTAGGTAATGAAAAAGAAACTTAAAGATCAATAAATACAAATTACTTAAAGATCAAGTAAATACAATGAAGCATCCAGCCTAGCACCACTGAGGTTGTGATGGCAATAATTCAATTTTTCTCCTGCAGAATTGTGATGATATAAAGCAATCTATATAAATATTCAGTAAAAAATGGCACGGCAATGTATGTAACTCCATAAGCAACACTGAGATCTTCCTTTAGTCAAATACCTAATTAAAGCAGTGAGTCCAATTCAACTAATCAAATAATGTGGAAGCCACATTTTTCTCACAATCACTAAATTTTTTTGACAACAACATAGCTCTGGATGAATCAAGTAAATCAACACTCCCATGAAAGGCACTTGGGTGGTAGAAGAGATACCTAAGTACCACTTACTAATGTGCTCAGAGAGTCTAGAAAACAGCTCAAGAGAGCTGTTACCAGAAGAAACACAGTTTCAGGAATTCAGGAAAAGCTGACAAAGACCCCTCCTAGAAAAACAGCCCTGATTTTTCTTATATAATGTACAGTGCAGAGTCCTGATCGACATCAGCTCTTTTGCCAGACTGAATATTTCAGCAAAATATTTGCCCATTAGAAAGAAAACAGTTGAAACCAGTCTGAACTTTGCGGAGAAGCTATGCTTTAGAGCTGTGAAAGGGGAGATGAACTATAGCACTATTCAATAGGCCAGTATTTTGTCTTAGCTTCTTAAGAAGTATTTAAATTCTCACTTCTGCTGTCTGTACTCTGCATATAAGCTGTTATAAGCTTTTAAGGAAAATTTGAATTTTCATGTATTCTACCCTAAGAAGACAATCCTCCAAAATCCTATCTATCATCCAGCTTGCTTTTTCTCCTTTGGAAACACACGTATTTTGATTTACAGACCTGATAGTCTGTCCTTAAATAATTTTATTCCAGAAGTTACTACTTCTCTGTGTTCATTGAGCTTAAACTCTTTTGTAAATAATCTAACTTTACTTCTAGTCAATCAATTTTATCGGGCATCTCTTTTCTCCTGCTACTGACCTTTTCTCCTATGACAGAAAGAGATGACCAGACTGTGGTTTTATGCTACTTAGCACTACAACCCATGCTTCTCACTGTTGATTCTATAGGTAAAGTATTCAGGCTTCCATTTCATTACTTTTCTGCTCAAAATCTGACTAATTAGGGTAAAATAATTGGAGATTGAATTGAGTTTGAATTAATCTGGGCAGAAAAGGAAATCTGAACTTGGGCCTCCTACTTTCCTTAGAAAATATTCTGTTACAAGGTATTTTAGAAAATACACCCACAGCCTCCTCCTCTTTCTGTTCTTTTTAGGAAAGTATCAATGAAATTCTACAGCCTTACAGCTTAGTTCTGTCAGTTCATCTGAGAATACCATCTAGGCTGAAGTTTCTCAAGGGACTAAAGTGAAACACCAAAATTCAATATCCTGGCTAGACCTAGTCATAAAATAGCAATTAAGCCCCTTGAAACCAGGACAATTTCAAAGATTCATAAAGATGCAGTTCTGGTCATATGAGCAGCATAAAGACTTGCTATAAAGTATGGTCTGTTTTTACATGGTAGCTAAGCAAGATTTTTCAGAGTGACAGCTTTACCTTGGTGGGTGTATTCAGTTTAGAACATATAATGTTTTTAGGTCTGGCCTTTACAATACAGCAGAAAGCATCATGGCTTTCTGCAGGGTAAATTAATGACTGAATAGACTAAAACACTTTACAAATAGGTAGTGATAAACTGAAGGAGGAATTTAGTCCCCTAAATGAGCAATAATACTCTACTGATCTAGGAAGCAAGCATGCTTAAATATTGCAACATCTATAAGCTACCACTGTCATAACAAATTAAAGCAAACACTTTCCTGCTTTGAATAAAGAGGCTGAGCAGCTGCATGACTGCAGCCACATCACTTAACACAGGAAGACACACTGCAGCAATCAGCATTTTTAGAAAGCCCATTCTTTTCATAGCTTTTTGGTTTCCTCACCCTTCTTTAATAAATCTCTGCTCATCAGAGTTGAGGGACATTGGCCAAAAAAAATTGTGAGAAGATTTGTGCCAAATTAATTCCCTATGACCACTACAGTTCCAATTAGGATGTTACACTGTAATTTTTTGACATTGCAAGTCCTAGTCACAGCCTAAGGCCTAACCATGTACAGATTTAACAAGGAATTTAATCTGTACACATGAATGCATTTATGCATTAAGCCAACCTAGAGCTAAGTCTTTACAGTCATATCATTAGCATAGTCACAATCTTCTTCCAGCTGTGGTTACACTGGCTGAAAATTACTGTCACCAGGCCCAGAGGCAACTGTTGTCTCTCTGACCTACCATGTGAATATTCCCTAGGACTTTTTATTCAAAAACAAAACAAAACAAAACAAAAGGACTGCTTAAAAATTAAAATAATATATGCATGGTGATCTGGTTCATGTGACTTAAAAGTGATCCCACAAGCACCTGAACTGAGGGTATCTGAGGAGGCAGTAGCCTCTGGCCCCAGTGCTCTGGAAATGTGTAACTCTGGTTAGCAGGGTAGCAGCAGGAAGAGAAAATGTGATGACACTTTCTTATTCTTTCTCTCTGTAGGTTTAAGGAAGAAAATGTCTGGTCTGAGAAACCCATTCAATCTTCATTCAATACTTATTTACCAGCACATTTATTGCTAAGTTCAGTAAGAATTTTGATTTATCTGAAATTTCATTTTGCCCAGCTGAGATAAATGTTCTTGACACCCTCCAAAAATTAACAGAGATTAGCTGTGGGAGACATCAATCTGAATAATTTTATGTGTAGAAATGCCACAAGATGATTATGCAAACAAAATCATTTACGGTTGTTACACTATTGAAAACTATTAATCGTCTATGAAATTATGCTTTTATCTCATCTACATGATAAACCAAAGGATCATTTAAGAAACCCTAAAAATGTAGAACCAAGTAATATCAAATTATGTGGTAGTGCAATTGTGGCCAATTATAAAGCTCCATATTAATTTTTGTGTATACCTATAATATTCTATTCACTATCTCATCAAATTCAGGCTAATTAAGAGGAAGACATTTTGGCAGTGAGCCCAATTAGTATTAGATAGGACATGAAATTATAATATCGCCTCTCTAACAGACAAATCCCCAAATATAACCATTCAAAGTAGTTATGTCGTACTGATCCTTTTGATTCAGAAAATAAAATATTGTGATGAGAATAAGTTTGAAGAGTAGATGGAAAATCAGATGCTGTTTTAAACATGAAGTTGAAATAGCCACGTGTGTTTAGTTGGCCTGAATACACTGAGAAAGAGAGGAAAGATATTAACTCAATTGACTAAAAGAGCTATTGTGCAGCCTAGTAAAGGCTCAAGAATCTAAGACAGGATGGAATAAAACTAGGCTCAAAAAGGACATAATGGAATTTTAAAAATGAAGATTTTTAGCTATGAAGCACTTCTTATTCAATTTTTAAACTGTTTTCATTTATTTCATTTCTTCATTCGTACAAGTTATAATCCTGAGCATTTGGTATGTAAATAATACTTTCCTGAAAGTTTGTAATAAAACAAACATTTGAAATTAAACCATTAGTAAAATGGTTTAAAAGAGGAATTTTTATTATAACTATAGTAGCAAACACATGCTCCATTTTTTATTTTCAAAGTGCTCCATTAACATTCACTAATTGAAGAAGGTTCTGATAAAGGATTTTGATCAAGCCCATTACATAAATCTATTAAGGAAGCTTGATGATTACTTGATGAAAATAAAATTGTGCTTATGCATATAAATTTACACATATTTAATGTTTAATTACAATCAATAGTCAATTCACATATTTTGTAAGTAGTTGCAGTGTCTTGAAACAGGGATTAATTCTATCAGGCCTGCTCTAGGAATGCTTAAGCATATCAACAGTTTGAAAGGAGGCAAACTCACATTAGTAAGGTCTTCTGCAGTGAAAAAAATCCAATTTATTTAATGCAGAGTACTCAAAGAAATGTTTATATATTTATTTATCAACTGAAAGACATGCCTGCACTTCAAGATTTCAAATAGGTAAACAATAAAGAAGAGAGAAGAAGCCAAAAACTAGCAGGTTTTGACAATAAAGAAGAGAGAAGAAGCCAAAAACTAGCAGTTTTTGAAGAGATCTTGAAGATACTGTTTTTGCATATATGCAAGGAAAATATGTGGTGCAGCATCATGTGATTTGTTTATCTGATATTCTGAAATGAAGCATCTTTATTTTATTGGAGATGTTTTGACTCTCCTGATGTATTGCAGTAAAACACAAGATTTTTTATTACAGAACTAACATATTTCTCTTTATGGGTAGGTGTCCACATTTGACACACTGCACAAAAGTCACGGAATGCCATCCAGCAAAACTTAAGATGGGCCAGGTCAGGCCCAGATAAATTCAGTGCCTCCATTAGCCAGAAGTTGTATGCTCCAAGAGTGATAGTTTCATGCTCCAAGAGCAATTGCTTGAAGACACAGCACCCAACACATGAACAACCCCCCATCCTACCCCCTCCCAACCATTAATCTTAGATAAACTTTCATTTTCAGAGCTCCAAACAGGAGGACCAGTGTTCTCTTAGCTAATCCCCACTGTCTGGTCTTCTTTCCTCTAGAAAATTACTCTTACTTTTATGCTACTTGCCTGCAATTCTATGAGCAAGAACATTGGTAATAACTAGTAAATCTCTTGTTCATTCATTCTGAATTGCACGGAGTGGATACTATGAGTAAAGGAAGCCAGAAATAATTTCGCACCTATTTATCATGGAAATAAGAGTCCTTTATAATCAGACCTTCAAAGATCAAAAGGATAATGATCTCAAAATAGGGCTTCAAAACATATCATTACTATGCATCAGGATCCAGACATATCCATCATTAAAATATGTATTACAAAATCTGTGCTAAAAATTTCATAGCATTGATCCAAGAGACTTATCAATCATTATGATCACAAAGGGCTACTCAAGGATAACTGAAGAAGAAGAAGAAATGCCACCAAGGTGATGAATTCATGAGCGAATGAAAATTTGATGCAACACAGATGAAGTTTCAGGTATATCTCAATAGAACTAGGCTTGAATGTTGAAAAAAAGAGTTGCTTTTGCTGACACTGAACTAGGAAAAAAGTGCAGATGGGCTTGCCTGGTTTTGAGACTTAATTGATGTAACTAGGGGAATGTGAAAGTAGCAGATGTCTTGAGTAAGTTCAGGCTTGGTGTAGTGCTCACATTAGCTGGTCTTAAAAAAATAAAAACTCATAATTGAGCAGAGAGGTTGAGACAATATTTTTTGGCAACAAAACTGTAAATAGAAAACCACCTGAGTTTTAATGACACAAGTCATTAAATATAAAGGTTTCTTTTTCTTGGTTTCAGGTCAGGCAGATGAAATTTTAGAAAGTAAACATCTATAGAAAGGTAAATGCAAATTTCAAGATTGCATTTAGATAAGTATCATCATATTTAATGGTTTAGGAATGGCAAAGTGTCAATTAGATTAGGCTTTTAGCAAAATTAATCTTTAGAAATAACAGTACAATCAGGAAGATAACGTTGTCTTTTTAAATCTGGACAACATACATTCAGCTTTTCCCATTTCTTACATAGAAAATAATTTGAATTTTCAACTCTGTAACAGCCATAAATGTCAGTGGCTTAGCATCCCACAGTTTTCACAGTTAAGTATCTCTGCTGTTTTCCTTGTTGCATCATGCCATAGAGAGTTTGTTAGATCCATTCAATAGCATAAAAACCATAGAATAATAGGAAAACTGAAAAATATCTCAGAAGTTCATTTGATTGTGTTCATGCACAAAAGAAAGACATTTTCTTTAACATCTTCAGTGCTGAAGACCCCTCAGGCCCTCCAGACAGCCAGTTTCAGTGTTCAGCTTCAACAGAAACTTCTAAAAATCTCTGCCAAGTATTTTTCCTTTCTGCAGTTTGAGGCCTTCATTTCTAGTCCTGGGCATAGTGAATAGATTATCAAATTTCTCTTCAAATCAGCCTTCTATTGTTTGGCCTAATTTTCTCTTGCCTTCTCTAGCTTTAAATACATCAAAATGTCCTTAATGCTTCCCCATGCTCTAGAAAATTTTAATTATGTAACTAATTAAAAGAAAAACTGTAATGCTAAAACTGAAGTAGAAAAATGCTGAAGAGTAAGCTAGCCTTTACTCAGAATGAACAACTAAAGACAAACCATGAATCATTATTGGTCCACTCAGTGTGTTCTCCAGAAATAGTTTAAACTAGATTCACAAGGAGTACAATATCTCCTTCTAGCATATTGGGAGCAGCTCCCAAGCTGTTTGGTGTTGTTATGCCATAGTCCTTTTTGGACTGTCCATGCCATTCTCAACCTTACCTCTACTCCATTGAAATGAGAGATGAGGGCTGAGGAAAATTCACAAACCTGAGTCCAACTTTAGGTATTATGGACCTGAAAGAATTTTGACAGGTTTCTGAATTATTTTCACGCCTCCAAAATCTTGGAGCTGCCAATGTCTGCCTAATGACAGCCTACAAAAAAGCTCTATCAAGTTTTTTCACTTTCAAAGTTACCTCTATCATTCTGATTGCATGTCCAAAAAAGATTTAGCAGCAAGGAGGGGAGCCATCCTCCTTTCATCCCATTACCAATATCTACTAAAATATCACACAGTCAGTGACCCACAATCTCCATGCAGCTCTTTGTCCTGCATCAGTATCATTCTGGTATCCCTCTCTTAACACTAAAGTATGTGGATGTTTACAGATCTGGTGATGTATTCCTCACTTCTCTGTAAATTCTTTGCACTCCCTGGAAATAAAACAACTGACAGCAAACTGAAGGAAAACTGACAAAGGCATTGGACCCATGTGTGCCTTTTTCTATCACTAGAGAATTATTATGCAGTTAAGATAGACCAGTGAAATAGTTTCTTTGGATTTTCAGCTACTTTGACATCTAGCACACTACAGGCTTGCTTTTTGTTTTCTTCCACTGGTATAAGCTTGGGATAGCACTTAAAATGAAAGGTGCTTGACCAGCACAAAAACATGGCAAATTTGTCTTATAGCTTTGAAAGTGTCTCTTGATCCTTCATTCTCTTCTCTATTGGACATTAAGTAACAGGCAATAAGTTAATACTTCATGATTACAATTAACAAGTTTGTTTTTTTTCCTTTATAGTAACTCAATAAGTGCATGAGGGTTTTTGACCAAGGAAATCCTTCTTACCCATTGCTGCATTTCTGCATTCACAGTCTTGGTAAAAAATTGACTCAAATCTTTGAGAGTATCAGAACAATTATTCTGAACACCTTCCCAAACAGCCAGACTCAGCCATGCTGTGAGTATACTCAAGCACATACACACATGTGGCATGGGAGCTACGTCCACTTGCCTTGGCAATGAGTAGAAAAAAAGATGTGACCAAGAGGGCAGGTTTCTGCTTTTCACCAAGCAGATTCAGCATGTACATCCTCACTGCAAGCATCTAGCACGTGGCACCACAAAAGATGCAGTTACCCAACAACTGAACTGTGGAGACCTAAATGAGTCATTTGCCTGATTTTTGTAAGACACTCCAAAAATTGTAGTTCATTAAACACTCAGCTTGGGTTTAATGTAGAAGGCTAGAGGCACCACCCTACATAACCTTGCACAACATTTGCTTAGTAATCAGTCCAGCATGTGTTTTCATAGCATGAGACTCTGAAAAAAAAAAAAAAAATTCAATTTCTCTGCAAGGGTAACAGATCTTATGAAAAGTTTAGATACCAGGTTTTATGAGGAAAGGATGAGGCAGCTGGGTTCATTTAGTCTCAAGAAGAGTCTTAGGGAGACCACACTGCTCTCTGCAACTGCCAGAAAGGAGGTTGGAGTGAGATGAGGGTCAATCTCTTCTACCGTGCCTGCAATGAGAAGACCAGAGGAAACAACCTTCAGCTGAGAAAAGGGAGATTCATAATAAGAATTGGAAAATGTTTTTTTCACTCTTAGGGTGGTCAGGCATTGGAATAGGTTGCCCAGGATCCTGGAGGTGGATCCTGGGTCGTTGGCCAGGATCCTTGTTGCCTCAGCCCCTGGAGGTGTTGAAGAGACATCTGGATCAGGTGCTGGGTGATGTGGTTCAGCAGTTTAGGGGTTACAGTGATAGTGCTGGGTGAATGGCTGGACTGGATCCTAAAGGCCTCTTGCAACCTAGATGATTCTATGATTTTATAAGTCTGCAGTTGTTCAGTTTAAAGGCTACTATTGGAGACAGCAGAAACAATAAGAGAAACACCATTCACATTTTTGCAAACAAACTAATTTCCATGGTGAGAAAAGAGCCTAGGACTTTAGTTAGAAAAATATGAGTAACTAATAAAAGAGGCTTGAGAAAGCTTAAGTGTTTTACTGCATAAGTATGCCCTGTCCTTAATTTATTGTAGTCTGTCCAGCTTTATTTATTTCCATTTCTAAGACTCATAAGCCTTTCTGCATTTCAGAAAGTTACACTTTTTCTTCAAATTACTCTTCCTGGGTCCCAATTTTCTTATGCTGTATAGTGCTATAGGGTTAAAAAATTTTCACTACAACTAGCAAAAAGTACTGAGTACTTCTAATGCTATAGAAATAGACGATGACATTTTATATTATTGCATTTCATTAACAATATGAACTTTTTCTTCCCTTTAAGAGCCGAATATTCACAATGTTCACGTGTGATCAACAGTAGAAATAGTAAGTGTTGTCATACTTTTAATTATATGAGCAATATGAGAAAAGATGCGTAGGTAGACTTCCATTTGTCTGTTGCTTCTCTTTCTAACACTAAAAACTATTTGGAGAAATAAATACTGTAATCTATCATTCAATTTAAGAAAAGGTGCTACAGATGTAAAGGAGAGTAGAAGGCCTACTGTAAGCAGACCAAAGCACCTGTAAAAAATGGTTTAAACACATACTAAATTCTAAAACACTCATCCATACATACAATAATGAACTTCAGCTGCTGATTACCCAGACTGAAGACTAAGAACTTAATGTGACATGAACTCTCCCTAAAGGAAATGGATGTGAGCCTCATACAATAAAGCAAATAAATTAAATTTAAAATTCTTGAAAATACCTTGCCTGCAATTTCACTATTTAATTCTCTCAGTTATTATGTCTCAGTTTACCTCAACCATCAGAATTGTACTTTTCAACTGTCAGAGGTTTCCACTTTCTATAGTAGTTTTCACTAGGGCAAAAGCTCAGTTGATTGAAATTAGCAGTTTCCTGCATTTATTGTGCTTCACTGACTATTCATAGTTCTAGAAAATAATTTTACAGTATACTGTTGTTATGCTTCAAAGAAATAAAACACTAAGCTGACTAAACAGATAAATTTTTTTGGTAATTTTATACAGCACAGAATCATTATGCTTATTTTTCTTGCTAACTACAAATGATAATTATATTTGAAGTTACCATAAAAATCTATGACAACAAATAATTCTAGCAGTCATCCAGCTAGCGCATCGATAAACTAGTTTCATTATAGTACCACCAACTGCAAAAGCCATAATAAGAAAATACAGTATATTTGCCAATGTCACAAATGAGATTATATAGCAGTCTTTTTTTGTAATGCAAAAGACTTTTTGTTTTTCCAATTCGATGTATAAGTCAATTTTATCTTTCAGTTTACAAGTTTTCTATACATAATGACTGAAAGAGAAGTAAACATTATTAAATTACCCCTAACACTGTGAGCAGAATGTGGGAAAAGGCTGTTACCTCCTTATTAATCCTGAGTTATGTAATCACAAGATAATAGAAATATAGTTTATGTTTTGAATTAGATAATGGATCATCCACTAATGTTCTGATGGGACATTTGCCCATGAACGGTGACTAATGTACTAAAAGTTACCCATCTGGAGTATGCATACTGCAAGAGTTTTAATTATAAGAATAATGCACTTGCTCATATTTGTTGGTACAATATCAGCTGAAACAGAAAACTTAAATATTCCTGAAAAAATATGCACAAGCACAGCACTAGAAAAGATTTAATACTTAGCAGATGGCTAGTTCTGCAGAGATGCTTTAACAGATGGTTGGCATGAAGGTCTGAAAAAAAGTTTACTAGAGTCTGAAAGTTATAATCTTACAAAACAAGACTCCTTCTCTATTCCCATGAAGGTAACGTGTGGCATCACGCTGCCTCAAGTAAATACTATGAGGTTTTATCTCATATCTGAAGGCAACCACCATGACCACTTTCTAAAACCTAGCACAGGACTTTAAAAAAACCCATAGTTTCCTTGTCACCTGTTGTTGCTTGGTTTTTTTACAGCCATTGAAAGCATGTGTGCCTGTGCATAAACTTGACAGCAGACTTTTACTCCTAAAATTTGGGAATCCTCCTGACTATGAAGTGGACATGGTACTCAGGCCATAAGTATCAACTCAAAAGAAACACCACACCCTTCTGCGGTGCTGTATTGGGTAACTCCATTGTTAAATTGTTCCAGTGTAGGGAAGAAGACAATAATCCTTAACACCCCTGAGGATTTCATGGCTTGAGTGCATTAGATCTCTTCTCAATTCTACCATCCTCACAGAAACATTTTTTTTTAAATGAGAAAACATAAATTTAAATACAAACCCAAACAATTTAAACTTAACATTTTTTACATTTTATGATTGCACATAATTTCCCTTGACTCATAAAACAACCAAACAAACAAAGACTCAGTAATATGTAATGATGTGAAATTCCTGTTGAAGCTTGATATATACTTGCAAAAATCACCACAGAGGTTAACAGAGAGGCAAGCTGTCTTCAGTACAGCTAAATTTGACACTTCTTACCACAGAGAGAAATCTGTAAAGCAAATGGAAGATTCTTTACCAAAAAGAAAAAGTGTCTATCAGTAAGAATGAGTTCTAGTCTATTTATTCCAAAAGTAGTATGACTAAACTTTGTTCATATGGTCATTTGAGATGTCCAGGTTTTAAACATCAACTCAAACACAAATATTTCCCAATTTTGTTTCCCACTTGTGTCTACAAAAAAAGTAAATCTACCTTTCAGTACAAGAAAAACATACACTATTTTTTATTCCTAGCCATTAGAATTTGTGTGTATTCTCTGTCCTGCTTCATGTCTAGATGCCATAAACTTTAAGAGCTTTTTGGACCCTGTCCCTCCTTCTTTTGGGGAACAGAAACATTATCAGTGCAAAAGAGCTCTGAGCAATGTGATCCAGTTGCAGATGCTTATTGCTGGGGCTGTTGGTCTAGATGACCTATAAATGTTCCTTCCAGTGCAAACCATTCTAGGATTCTATGACTCAAACTGATTTCAGTAGTTTTGATTGAGAACTTTTAACCAAAAGAAGGTAAAGAGAAACTGTGATAGATGGAGGAGACTGTTGAAAAGTATGAAGTACTAAATCTAAACAAGTAGAACCCCTGCACATTCAGTAATGGAAAAATAACAAGGGTCAAATTCATTACATGATAAATAGGTACAGAGATCTAGGTGACCTCACATGATCAGTCCAATTATATATGAATATATATTAATAAAATGTAATATATTCTCTCACAAGATTCATTATAAACAGACGCAGGTTGTGATGGTGGCAAACTTAATTATGTTATAGACTATTTTGATCTTCAGATCACCACAGAAAAATAAGGCTTTAAAGAATTACCTACATTTACCTGATAAATGTTAATTATAACTATAATAATTACTTTAAAATCTATATTAGATACTTGATAGCTACATTTTCACATTGCATTGTGAAATCAGTTGTTCTTCACAGTAACTGTTTTACTCTCCTCAGAAATTAAAATTGTGTGTTAGTATTGAATTTTATATTTAGTCCTTGCTTATTTTGATTATTTAGTAAAAATGAAAGATTTCTTTTACTTTCACTTTTAAAATCTTAATATTGTACAATTATAAATACTGTTCAATTGTGAAAATATTTCACAAAGGGATGGATCTTCACTGATTTTTTGTGTCCAAACTAGCCATCAGTATCATCCCATTTTACACCAAATATTTTAGGCAGATGGGATGAATTGAGTTCTGAGGGTACTTATCATTTTCAATATTGAGATATCCTAGATTTTCACTTAGATCAGATATGAGGTGAGCAAAAAGGACAGGAGACCGATGGAAAATGTGATCAACAGTATGGAGACAAAGTGGTAGGAAACAATTTTTACAGAGAAGTTTGGAAGTGGAAGAGCTAAGAACATTGCATTTCTACATATATGAACATGGGCATGCTGGGAGAAAAAAGAAAAAAGCAATTTCAGAGATGCACAAGCCCAAAGAATCCTGCCTGAAAAAAAGCCTGTGATCTTAAAGCATCTCTAAGTTGTTTACCACCAAGTCCAAAAATGCTAGAACCCAGAGAAATACTAAAGCAGTACATCACAACTCCCAGACCCAATTCCCTGGCATCCTCATTCCCAGTGAGTGCTGCTGCATTATTTTATTGTTTCCATAGAAATTTGCACATAATCATGCTTACATGCCTAAATACCAGTATTTCTGCTGACTTAATACTTAAGCTTGTGCTAAAGTGTTTTAGAGTGTATCCATTTAAAAAATCTTTATTCTTATAAGACACTCCTTGCTACTTTAACTTCCCGAGTTGTAAAGTCAAAGAATGCTTATAACTTGATATAAATGCTTGAGAAAACAATTTTCACTCTGTGCTAATCATTCTTATGTATTGACTGATAAGTCTTTCACTCAACTTTTAGCACATATTCTCCTTCAGCATATGACTCCTATACTGGTATTTTTTAATCTATGGAAATAGCAAAGATAATTAATTACAAAGCAACTCCTTGCTTATGCACTGAACATATATAATTAGAAAAAGTAATTACCATATAACAGAAAGTTAATTAAAATAAAATTTACATTACTTTATTTTGCTGAGAAAGATTATATAGTAGTAGACTATAATATATCTTTTATGAGAAGAAACTAGCACCAACACATGTCAAACTTATTTCATATGATGATGTCAAAGTGTATCATGAACAATTAATTAAGTTTTACAGCAAGTCTCAAAGGTGCATTAGGCAAAGTAAAATAATTAATCCTTCTGTTCTTTTCTGTCAGGTCCATTAGGATTTGATTTTGAGTTTAACTGTCCTTGTTATTGTCTGCTATTGTAAACAAATGCATAGCTCTTCAGCTTTCCACCTGCCAGATGTGAGGAAGAGATTTTCCCTAATAAGCCACCTCATATGTTATATGCCACAAGCTTTTCCATAGAGAAATACGCAAAATGTAGAGAAGGTTCTTCTGCTCCATAGTCTGTTTATTTTTTCTTATATATTTGTGTGACAGACTGGAATGTATTGATGTGATTGCAGAACACATTTATAACAGCATTATTGAACTACATGGATCCTAAGCAAAATTTCTTTCCTTTTTTTTCCCGATTGAATTGAAATTACAGTCAGAAATATCCCAATTTGGAAAAATTGCTTCAGAATTTCAGCAGCCCTCAGCTTATTTTCCTCTCACAATAGAAACTTCAAATTTCTAATTAAGATATCTTCCACTAAGAGAGGTAGTGTATTACAGGAGATCAGGGCTGTGTGCATCATAGAAAACACAATTTGGGCAGCAACATGGAAACCATTTCTTGTAAGTGCCATTTCGTTATATGAAATGCTCACTTTCTATCTTTTGTTTCAAGGCAGAGAGACATTTCTTAATAACTTCTACAGAATTAGCAAGCCTAATGGAAAATGTTAATCTATTAATATTTTTGTCAAAAATAATTTTCAATTGAATAATATGTTTGATATAAATGTTTCTGTCCAAAAATACATCTGATGTTTCACCTGCAGAAGTACACATAAATAACGGATTAAGTGTCTAGAAAACAAGCTCAAACTTGTATTGTATGGATCTTGGTGTTTGTAGAACCAGCCGCACTTCTGGTTGGATTCTGGAAATAAATCTTTACAGTCCTACAGCTCACATTTCAGTATTGCTGAAAACCCAAAATTTATAAGTGGATGGGGAGAAAAGGATCTACTCCTGAACACTCTTTTTTCTAATCCCTTCAGAAGAGAGAATGGAATTAAGAAAACTCACACATGTGTTTGATAAGAACTTTGCTTTTACTTCATTCTGCTAAGACTAAGAAGATTCTTTTGTAACATCCCAAAGTAAATAGTTTCAATATTTTGAAGCACCACTCATCTACCAAATTTGAATTGCTCTACAAATGTTTATTACAAAGAAGATGCCAATGTAGCAATCTCACAAATGTTATTTTTGAGATGACTGTCATAGATCATAAATGAATCATAAAAAAATCAGCCTCCTGAAAGCTAAATTTTACATTTGCAAGGTAAATGGTGAATTACTGAAAGCAGTATTTGACAATCTACTTTCTTCATACCTTTTCTAAATAACTTTGAGTATCACTTCCCTGAAGGTGAAAAAAGTCAAGCAAAGCAAAACACTTTAAAAATACACATTTTCCAACATAAATGACAACTATTTTGTTAAAATGCAAAAATATAAATAGGGTATGTATGATGCTCAGAGAAATCACAAATATTCTTTGACAGAATACACATTCTCCCTTCAATGAAACAAATAGTTGTCGCTGTTGCTACTTCAACAGCTTGTAGCTTGGTCTCATGGCTCAGGCTCAAGGATCAGGCTTTCCTTTCCTCCTGCTTCCCCTAGTACCCCAATTTTCCAACCTTCACCTTTTCATCACCAAACTGCCAGAGTAAATCCCCACTCCCATGCAACCTTAGCAAGTGCCCTCTCTCTTGCCAGCCATTGAGATACCGACAGATCTCCTGCAAACACCAGTAAAAATGCATCCACTTGAGCTGCACTCAGAGTTCCTCAGATTGATAACTGTGTGAAAAACCTCACCTCACATTTCACAGGAGTTCATGCAGCTGGCATGAGGATTAATTCACGTAGCATCAACTCACACACTTAATGGCATTTACACCATAGTCTGGGAACTTACTTCTTAAAAAAGAAAACCAAAACCAAAACACCCACACAAAAGAAACCACCAAAAAAACCCAACAGAAAAAAACCAAACACATCTTAATTTAGTCATAGCATGGACATAATACTAATGGCTTTGAACATGTTATAGTCTGGCAGTTGGATAGCTCAAATGGAGCATGGATAATATGGCCACTGGTGCTGTGTTGTATGCACAGACTTGCCACCCTTTAGCCCCCCCAGCTTCATTTTGCTCAGCTTCAAGTATCTAACTAAAAAAAATATAAATTATGAGCCTTTTGGGGAAATGCCTGTCTTACCTGACAAAAATAGATGTCTCTGGATCTGAGAGTTATATGCAGTTGCAAAAGGCTTCTTCATGCATTCTTTCTGAAGCTGCAATGGTGACAGAGGCTTATTAATTTGCTTAACTAATCCTAAATTTTAAAATATACTGATTTTCAGTGGAAAGACATAACTTCCCTTACAGCCTCTGTTTACTAAGTTAGAAAACATTTCATTCTATGCTTAAAAGAAAATGAGAGGTAAGCATATCTATAGTGTTTATCTATTGTTTGTCCTCATAGCCTCATGTTTAAATATTAATTTTATAGCCTTAAATCCATTTGCTCCAAAGTTTCCCTTGCTGCATTCTTTGTTCCCCATTGAACTGAAGTGGGTAAACTAAATATTTTCCAAATAAAAAATTAATAATTGAATTTACCTTCAGCTCCTGCTGAAGCCAGCTATGTGCTTCCTGGCTATTCTACACTTCTAGTTAACTTTCATAGGCATACTAACAAGGTCTGGCAAAGCATGAACGACTCCCAGTGAATGCAGTTGTGCAGAGCCATTGTTGTTCAGTCAATAATGAGGGCAAGGGAGCAGGAAGTAGAAGGAAAAGGTTAGGGCAATGGGAGACGCTTTTCCAGTAACTAAATTTACAATAACTTTTAAAAAGCAGAAGATGAAATGAAGAGCAGCAGAGGCCCTTCTTTTTTCACCAGAAGTCCTCTGACTTTCTCTGCTGAATCCCATCGAGCATAACTGCTGCCCTTTAACTCCTCACATTGAGCCCTAGTAGGACTGAGGTGACTCATTCCAATCACAACTGCTTTATACAGCAACTGTAACACAAAATAAATTTCCCCATGCGGAACTTCAACCTTCAAAGTCTGTTCTAGCTATTAGAAAGCACTATCTCCTCTTATGTTATGTGATATATAAGTGACTGAAGATTTTTTAAAGGAGTTTTCCTGCTGTCCTGCAACACATATCTATTAATCTACCTGTTTTACAATCTTATCTCTATATGTGAGCATCCACTCAGTGAGTATTCTTACAACTTTATGTATAGATTCAGTATAATGCCTAGCCATAATTCTCCTAGAGACACACAGAGCATGGTGGGAAATTGAACCTGATTAGTAGAAATGTGTCAATTAAGGAAAAAATTATCTCAGGATTATTAATTAATGACAATAGAAGACAGGTTTCAATTCCAGTAGAAATATTAATATCATAAAGGTATAAATTTATTCAGAGCTGTGCAAAAAAATTATTATTTATTGTAGCAGTACAGGACTAAAAACCTGCAAGTTTTTAGTTACCACCATGGGCAATACTTGAACAGCTTGTAGCTTGGTCTCATAGATCAGGCCCAAGGATCATAATTTAATCACAGTGCTAAAATTCTGATTGCATGTGGCATCTCTATAAAGAAAGAGATTTTCATCCAACAATTTAAATTTTTATTTTTTTGCTTGTTTGGGTAGGGCAAACTATGATATAATAGAATTGAATGTGCCTAGTTTTAAATTTAAATAGTGTCTTCCTGCAAGAGAGAAAACATTGATTTATATTTTGAGCTATTCTGCTGTCAAGGATATAAATATAACTAAAATAATCAAATAAATTGTTTGGATGAAATGTTCAACTAACTGGCCTACTGTCAGCACTTATCACAATAACACCTAGTCCCACAAAAACTGATGCTTTAAAAAGGCAGTGCTGGTGGCCTCATCCCTGCACATCAGGCTCAACCCTGAGAACATGGGCATGGGTTTTAGGAGATGGAGAGCAGCCCTGATGTGTCATCACTGGAGCAAGGGCAGATGGCCCTGGGGACTTAAAGGGGCCCTGGTGGAGGGATGAACCAGGTCTGAGCATGGTGGATGGAGCCCAGAGAAGGTTGGCAGGGACAGCAAGAATTAGCAGTGCCCTCAGGTTCTTGACAGTCCATACCTCAGGGCTGGACACTATTTTCTGTGCAAAATTGCGACCAGATACCGCAGCTCTTCCTTCTGGTCTTTGGTACTATGGGCAGCACCTACAACATCTGCATTTGTATAGAGCTCAGATGGGGAGGAATTCTCCACAGGAAACAAATGCCTGTGACCACATGTTCAGAACTATTTTTGTTTTATTTAGTACCAACATACTCAGTATGGCTAGGAATTTTTTAAATGTAAAGTTAAAAAACAGAAAGCAACCTTTGACAGGACAAATCCAGATTCAGTCAAAAATTTCTCAGTTCTCACCCCCTCCAGTCCTCACACCTTTTACAACAGAAGATACTGAAAAAACAGGTAGTACAACCATTTTACACATAATTCTGTATCATGAGGAGAAGGAAGAGTTCCTCTCTTTCAATTCACACAATCACAGTATCAATTTTTTCCCCCACTTAGCTGTCAGAATGTACGTAGTGAAAAAAATAGGATTATACTAACACCTTAAATATATCCCTATTTTGTTTTTGGGCATATGACTGAAGTATTTAATTTATCTCATTTATAAATTGGGTTCATTTTCAGCTGAACATTTCTTCCTCCTCTTCCACAATGCTTTCTCACTCCCCTTTTCATGCAATTTAAATGAGAGACTCAAGGATGGATTTCTTGATTAGCTTATGCAAAAGCTGCATACAGTGTTCTGCATTGTTCATTCTAGTTAAGGGATGGAACAAAAACAAATAAATATGCACCTTTCTCTAAAGCTAAAAATAAAATATATCTTTTTGCAGTTGAGTTGGGCAGTCTCATGTAGAGTTATAGGGCTTCTCTCCCTCCCCAGGAGTGTTTGGGTATTTGCTTACCCTTGATCCCCTGCCTTGCCTGTGCACTGCAGTGATAATGTTCCGTGGGCCAGTTTTAGGACACCTAATCAAACAGCTTAGGTTAAAAAGCATTTAGAGAGATTGTACTCCTACAATACCTTCAGATGAGGATATTAGAATGATGTGTGGATTTAACTCCCCTGTAAAAGGACCCAGTGACCTCTCGAACATCATGGGTGGTTTTGCACCTAATTTGGGCACGCCACTGATCCTTTGAAGAAAGGTACACTACATTTTCACTGCTATACTAAAACATCAAGATCCTTACAAGTATAAACTAAGTATGCCAAATCACAGAAAGTGTTTTTTAAAAAAATGTAAACACATAGTCATCTTCTGGCTTGTGTATCAGTTATATGTGATATGTTTTCCCATCACTGCCTGACTGTAATCAAATTGGACTGATTTGAAGGAAAAAAAACCCCACATTTCTCCCACCAGAAGTAGTTCCCCTTAATGAGAAATGGTAAATTTTTCCACCAGATCTCTAAACTGACTTTTCCAAAACTACCTACATTTTATTAATACTAAGTATTTTCTTGTTATGAAGGAACAATAAAAATTCCTGTCCATCCATGCTCCCCTTTACATTTCTAGTGCAGACTTAAGTGAAAACACAGATCTACTACTCAAGTAATCACTTTGAAAAAACATACTGTCATAAATCATTCTAAAAATTATTTTTCTTTCACTAAGAGATTACACAAATAGCAAATCTGTATTTTGTGACAGCAGTTCCTGAAAAATACTAATTTTAATGAAGCCAGTAAAGTTTAAAATGCACAAAATACACCAGGCTTTAATTTCAAAAGTATCAATGACTACAAAAATTCAGATTAATTTATGGTATTTGAAAATAGAGTCCCTTGACATGTCAAGAACAACCACCATAGAACTACATTCATTCGACTGAAGGGATTAAGAAAATGTGGCTGGTAACTGAATCAACCTCCTTTAAAATTATCCTCTGGAATTTGTAGATCTAGCCACCCAAAAAGCCCCAACTTGCAGACATCACATGTATCTGCTGCTCAACCTACATATGCATATGATAGCAAAATGAAAATTATTAGGAGAGACAGAGAACCCAACAGCCTTGCATGGTGATAGTTTTGTAGGAAGGAACAAGGCATGATTCTCACAAAAAAAAAGTTTCTGTCATGTTTGAATTGTTGTAATAGATGTTACGAAGCAAGCTCTCCTTCTGTCCTATTTCTCATCCCTTTCTTTTTCACTAATCCTCTCCATCTTCACCACTCTTCTCCCCAGTTACCTTTTGTTTAGTGCTACTGACTGCCCACTCCGAAACACCCATCACAGCTATGGATGATGTGGCTGCAAGAAGAGCTGGTAAATATAAAGAGGCACAAAGAGAATTGAAGAGCAGCTGCTTTTGCTGTAGCAAATCCCTCTTAAAACATTTTTAATATACTTTTTGTATCTTTAAAAATGGGCCAAGGTTCATTTCGAAACAGATCTCAAAAACTTCCGAATCAAGACACAATTGTCTAAAATCTACTTGTGTTTCTGGAGGCAGAAAAACTGGACACGTTAAAGAAAGCAAAGTGATGAAAAGTGGATCTGAGAGATTTTGTTTTCTCTCTTGAATAAACAGACAAAATTAGCTCATTTTCCTGAGTCCAATTTCCTTAAATTCCACTGGTCAAAATCTCACTCTCTTAAAACTGTGAATAAAGTAATCTGCTACATACTTTCCTTTTGGCAACAAAGAACACACAACCCAGTAGTCTGCATCAGCTAAGGACCCAATCCCACGTTCTCTCACTCTGTTAACCAGAAAATAATTCTGTTATGTAGAAATAAACCACTTTTTTCTACAGAAACACAAGGAAAAAAAATTTAAAAAGAAATTCAGTGGGCTTAGAAAATGCCACCAAGCATTCCCTAACAACAAACTTGGAGCACCCCTCAAAGACCCCTACAACAAAAGTTTAACTTAAATGCTTCTGCAAGAAGAAAGACCTCAGGAATGTTAGGAAGTTTAACAAATCCTGCCAAGTCAAAATTTAAATAAGTTCCTAAAGGGCAGTAAGAGCACTGTGCATTTTGTACTTTTCTAAAGAACTGGAATGGGTTTAAGTTTTGATATAAGAGCTGATCCCAAGCAAAGTTTGGAGTCAAATGCTGCAAATGCCCTGCACCACCACATAATTCTCCAGCTCTAGAAAATCCACTCTCCACAGAGGTTACTGCAATTGCTGGCGCTTCCTCACTTTCCAGGGAGCAGTAGAGGACTGTCTGCAGTGTTTACTAACACCTCTCATAACTGCCATACAAGAAATCCAAGAAAACATGTGGAAATCTTTTATCTTTGACTGACTTTTAAGCTACATCAAGCTTGTGGCATACCAGTTTCATGAGGACCACAACAGAGATTGAAAAAGGCACTGTAGAGACACTAAGGCATCTACCTTCTCTGACTGAACTGGGTTCATTTTTAGAGATGGAACTGTTTCTCCTATTTCTTAGGAAAAGTAAATTCAGTCTTCTGTCTCTCATCCATCTGCCTCTTTTACTGTTGAGCCCTAAATTACTGTCACTTTCCCAGTGCATAAATCTAAGGCAAATGGAAGGTGTGACTGGGCTTTCTCTCTATCATGGAAGCACAGGAATATTACACCTTTGCATTTAAGATCTCTGAGAGTATTTCCACACAGACACTTCAAATATAGATGACACAAGACAAATTGCTAAAACTGTGCCTGAAATGAACTTTACTTCCAGAATAATAGCAATGCTAACTCTCCCTACCTCAGACTTTCTTGGATCAGATGTAGCACAAACAAAATTATTGTCATTTCTGCTGAGCTGGCATGTGAGATACCCACGTGAACGTATCTTGTGTCACTTTGCACCTGGCTGGATGGTCTGATTTATAGTTTCATATGTAGTTTTCCATGGTTTGGCACCTGACATGCTACAGCATCCAAATGACTGACTCAGATTTACAGAATCTGATAAGGTATTATAATAGTGATATAATAAGAGAAGGTATTATAATAGTGCTCAAATGCATGTAAAAGTAAAGCATCCTTAGGTAGCTTTGCATGAAAATCCCTATGGGGCAAATGGATACATCATATCCCTAGTAGATTTCATTGATTCCCAACATTTTTAAGTGTGCCTTTTATCTTCTTATCCAGCCAGAATTTTATCTCTGCTGCCAAATCCCAGCAGCTGAACTCCTGCAGTTTCATAGTTCTCTTTGGTGTTTTGACAGCCTTGTTGAGTCTGTTCTCACAGACAAGGATGTTTCCAGCCACAGTGGGAGCTGGCAGCTGCCTCAGCTGTGGCAGTTAAAACCAATATGTGTTGCAAGGAGGGTCCTGAGCTGCACCTTTCACAGTCAAGTGTATTAACCTGTAAGTAATGACAAGTGAGTATAATACTCCCAGCTCAGAACTGCTCCAGCTAAAGCGTGAAGACCTGATCCTCCACATTTTTGCTGTTACAGGGATAGTAATCACAGGTGGAGAAGGGATGAAGAGCTATCCAGACACAGATAACCATCTAGTCTGATACAAGACTAAGGTTATCTAGTCTTTGAGCCCATAGCTCAAAGCCTTGCTTTCATGCCTAAAGAGGGGATGGTCCTGATTCACAAGGTTACTGTGAATGTTACAGCCATGTTTCTGGAATTAGAAACAGCATATGTTTCTCAGGTTTCTAAAAGTCAGATGTTGCTGCTACAGAAACTTGGGAAGATTTACTTGACATACGTACAGGCATTTGCTTAAGGACCTCAAAGGTATTTAAAAATACTGCAAGTCTCCAGGGTGTGGACCCTTAAACATAAGGAATGCCATCAAGGTATTTTGGTGTAGGAAAAATAAATAGAAATTCAGATCTGGTGTTTTTCTCCTTTATTTCTTTGGGGTAAAAAATGTGAAGATTTGAGATTCTATTTGCAATAAATGAAATAATGGTTGCCTAAAACTACTGAGAAAGGGAGGTGCATGATTTTCAATATTTTCTTGGTGGAACACATCAGTTTTCTCAACCTTTC
The DNA here is from genome assembly GCF_963513975.1 of Fringilla coelebs. Classification (NCBI taxonomy): domain Eukaryota; kingdom Metazoa; phylum Chordata; class Aves; order Passeriformes; family Fringillidae; genus Fringilla; species Fringilla coelebs. The sequence goes on along the minus strand of NC_140030.1, from coordinate 42,091,989 downwards.
ATTTTGCACATTACAAGAAATAGCATCAAGAAATATTCTTCCATATCTTGTATTTTTTAGCATCGTATTTTAAAGAAGCGCACAGCACTTTATTAAATTCTTCTGTATATTTACTCTACGTGCATGCAGATTTCTTAATGACAAGTTTGTACTTGAGCAGTTGTAATGGAAGAATTGCAGCTATTGTTGAATTACCATGATTTATTGAATGCAGCTATAGCAGTGACCAAATTCCTGAATTAGTCCTGCCTTCACTCATTGATAAAATACTAATCATCTTTTATGTTTCTTCAGAAAAATAAAAAGAACAAAAAGGAAAACACATGGATGTTAATGAGTAAGAAAGACTAACAGAAGTATAAAGTGTTAATCAACCTGTATTTTTATCTAGGCACAGCAGGCTTAAGATTTTAATGCAAATTATTTGTTAACAAGACTTTAATACCACAATTGTACATGCTAATGTAAGCCAGTGAATATGTGTTCTAAGAAACAATCCGACTATTAGTGTTGGCTTTCCATCATCATTGCTTTTTTTAAAATTTATTGTAAAGGATTTTGTCTAATGATTTCAGCCTGTATCTATGTTTTTTACAAGAATAAGAGCCTGTGTAGCTGAACACAGTGGTAAGTAGGGCAACAGTAGAGCAAATAGCAAGTTGCAAGATGTAAAGGCAAAATAAATGATGCTTGTAGCTCTCAGCTGGGTCGTGTGAAGATAAAAGAGATATGTATATAAGAAAAATTTGGTATTTAGGGAGATGGGAGAGGAGAAATCCAAGGGATGACAGTTCTAGAACGAGGTGCTGAAAAGGAGGGGGCACAAAAGTATGCAATAGAGGTTTGAGAATGACAAAATATGTTGCCAAGAGTCCACTGACTAAATTCTGATCTGGAGGTAGGGCCACGACATTTTCTGCCTTATTGTACTTCAGTTGCCATGAATATGGCAGTTTTCATAATTGTTCTTATCCTGGTGATAGACCACAATTGCAGCACAGTAGAACTTCACAGAGGATCACAGCAAATATTAAAATGTGTTCCTTGATCCTTGAACATTGTCACTCTCCACCACGAGGGCAGTGACTGTATGGGTCAAATCACTACCCAGCCCAAAGCTCTGCATTCTGCTGGACTCAAGGAGTATGAATTGAAGTTATGAGCTTCAGTTATGGGTGAAGAGAACATATTTTTTACATTTTGTACTCACAGTGAGGGAGTGGTAGTTTTTATTGGCTAAAGCATCTGTCCTGAAGATAAATGTTTCTTTTCCTACTTTCCCTTTTTTTTCCTTTATTGCACTAAATACAAACACACCCCTATGCACTGCTTTTCATAATGGAAGAAAATCAAGCTGAAATATCTGGAACAAACTCTTATTTTAGCTTTGTGACCATACAGTTTCAATCTTTCCCTTTTTTTTTTCCAACATCCCATGTCTCAGATGAAGGCTCACTCAATAACTTTGAAACTGTGGAAAGATGTTTTGGCAAAGGAGACCTAAAATAATATATTCAGATAAGACTTCTCCTGTGGAATTAAAAGATCCAGGCTTCTAATAATAAAACATTAATTTTTGTCTAGTTGAGACATAGTTATAGAGTAATATAGGGCATTAAATCTGCTTAACAGACTAAAAACACTGCAATAACAACTGTAAGATGTAACTGATTTTTTACTGATCGATCAGAGGTCATGTAATTCAATGGTCAGGTGAGCATATGACTCAATATGAGTTATGTAAGGTCAAGAATAATCCAATGGCACAGTGAGAAACTGAACACAGAGAGGGTATGGCTGAGACATTGTTTTGGCAATCAATTGTTAAACTGCTTGTTGCAGACAAAGAGCCACATCCTTTAAGCAATTCACATCAGTTCAAAATATTATTCAAAGATCACAATTTTTTATTTTCCTTCTAGTATTACAGCTCTGAAACAATTTTTTAAAAATAAATTTGTCTTTTTTTCCTTTATGTATTCTTCAGGATCCCTTTGATTTCTTCATGGAATCAAGGGTGGAGTAAACATCCCTATTCTGTAATGAATCAACATCTTCTAAACTGAACATCAGCTAATTACAGATCTCTCATTTTTAAGACATATTATAGCTCCCAGCAATCACTTGGAGGAAAAAATAAGTAAACAGAAGATACTTGTAACTGAAGTTGTGTTTGTTATAAATGATCAAATCAGCAGCCAAATTTATAAAAATATTTAACAAAGATTTATTAGATCAATAACAAAATAGAATTTCGAAAAACCACCACAGCCAAGGCAGCGTCAATTCTGGAATTTGGGGCTGGGTGAATCTGGATCTGACTGACAGAGTGCCAGCATCTCCTCAGTGGTTCACACCGACTGTCTCATACAGCCAGCTTAAATCCCGTTTATTCTGCCTGGGGCAGAAATGACAGAAGGTTCTTTTGTGTCCCTTCACATGTAGAACTGGGACCATACAGATACAAAAGCCAGTCCAGGTGTCCCAATGGCTGTCTGAGCTTCTTTGGAACAGCCTTCTTTCACGTGTATAACTGGGACCATACGGATAGAAAAGCCAGTCCAGGTGTCCGGATGGCAGCCTGAACTTCTTCGGGACAGCCTTCTTTCACATGTAACAGAGTGGTGCTTGAGTTGGTAGATGCAATCTCTCCAGGTGCAGGTTCTCCTGAGGCTCAGACATTCCTGGGAAGTCAGCACTCATGGCCCAGGAAGGTTTCATTCCTACCTTAAGGGACTTGATATTATCTTAACGATGTCCACCAACTAATTGAATAGAAATAAGACTCTGCTCCCAGCCAAAGACATGAGTTGGATTTTTGCAATATTTTATACACATATGTAGCATGAATTAACTCTAATATATATAACATGTACAAGCTGCAAGCATTCTTTCTTATCAACTTTACATATTTTATTATATTCTGCAGAAGAGTGACTTTCAGCTACAGATGCAGTTAACCATTAACTGCAGCTACAGAACAGGAAAAAGGTCAGTGATTATGCCATTACCCAAGACTTCCTCAAAAATTAAAAATCACTGACCGTAGTCCTTGTCCACATTTGCAGTACAATCACTGCAGCAGCAGGTTGACTGCAGCTGTGGTTAAGTCACTGTCAGCAACAATAATTCCATTGTGTTAGACAAGATATAAAAGGGCAAGTATGGAAAGAGAAAATTAATACAGGAGAAATCTAAAATATAAACACTAGCACAATGATTCGCAATGAACATCATTATTTGAAGAGAAGTAGGGGTTTATTGTGTTGTAAATACAACAAAAAGCCTCCAGCTCATGTGAATCACTTGTTAATAGGACTATTGTGCCATTGTAAATTACTATGAAGTAACATTATCACATGCATCATCCAAGCCATTTTCTAACCATTCATCAACATTAACTGTCATTGTGAAAAGACAGTTTCCTGTCTTTAGAAGCTATGGTTATAGACATCTACAAACTCCAGGAATTTCAGTCACATATCAGTTCAGATGTTTATTATAGAGTATCCCCTTGTCTCTATGCCATTGTTGGAACAGAAATTATGTCGTAAAAGATGAACAGAAATAAAACAACACAGCAGACTAAACCTAAGATGTACAATAGCTTGAATTACTGAACACCACCACCACCACCAAAAAATAAAACAAAACAAAATAAAACAAAAACAAAACAAAAAAAATCTAACAAAACACCACCAAAATAAAACCCAGAAAACCAAAACAACCCACAATGTAGCTAGTTCTCTGTTTCAAATATTCCTGAAATTTACAAGCCAATTTCTTCTCAAATATTTGTAAGGAGACAGACATATCTCCTTACAAATGTGTGACTGGATTGAGGAAAAGGGAATTTACATAAGCAATACATTTTGCTTGATTTTCTTTCTGAATTAGAAAAAGAAGTGTATGAACGTTCAGTGACAGACATGCAAGCATTAGAAATGCCCTAACAGCATCAGACAGGTGGTCTGCTCTGCCCAGAGGGGTGAGAATGGGAGATGCTATTCATGAAATCCACATAAACCTGACCATCTCCTGAGGCCCTCAAAGAGGACCCTCTCCTCAGACCACTGGCCATTGGATTAAGGACCTTGGAAGGCACATACTTTTCTAAAACTTATTTATATATTTATAGTTCTGGAGTTGGTGTAATCCATTTTTTCATCTGTGGCTATTGTTTGTCTCTATAATTACCTGTGGCAACAAATTCCAGCATTCCCCCACTTGCTGCCTAAAATCCATACCTTTTAAATAATGTTTCAAGGCAAACTTGTGCTTCCTTTAGCTAGTTCCAGTACAGTAACATTGTGTGAGTAATGATTCTGCATTTATGTCATCTAGTAATTTCATGATTTTGCAAAAGCTCCAATTTCCCCAAACTGAGTTTGTTTTACTCTTGATAGTAATTGACAAGTAATTAGTAGGTGATCTCTCTGTCTTTGTCTCAATCCATGAGCTTTTCACCCTGTCTTGCACCCCTAATGAGGAGGGGTAGTGATAGAGCAGCTGGGTAGGCATCTGAAAGATAGTCCAGGTCAATTCACCTCTTATGCATTCATATCCCTGGAAATAAACTGAGCTCCCTCTGGATACAAGCTGGAACTCCTTATCCAAACATTTTCCCACTGAAAGTATATACCTCTGACCATTACATTTTCCAGAGTTAAATGTTCAATAATTTCTGAAGAGACGTTAGTAATGTCACTTAGTGTTGTTTCCTGTGAACTGTTAATAGTCTAACAGGAATTAGAGAAGACCTTTAAAAAGAGACAGATATTTCCCATATCGATTTCTTCAAGATACTTGCCAGAAATATCAACAACCTAGAAAATCTGACATATTGAAGGCTTTAAAAATGTACATTTTTCCTATTCTTTGTCCCATGGATTTGATGAGATGAAAAGCTTTTTTATGTCTGTCCTACAGAATTGATTTTTCTGTATCACCTCTCATCACATATCCACTTCTTTTCCTTCTTTCAACCAAGAAAAATAAATTGAAGAAATAAAAAGGATTAGGGAAAAAAAGAAAAGAATAAATCACCTTATAAAATACATTCTGTATTGTTAAATTCTCAAAAAAATTTCAATTTTAATTTCTTAACCTGGGAAATAACACATAATTACATTCTTCTTCCTATCACTCCCACACTCCCAAAATGCTAAAGTATACTTTCTAACACTATAAGTCTGAGGGTATGTATTCTGAACTTAAAGCAAAAATTATACACAGACCATGAAATAAATGTTATTATTAGAGTAGCTATATGTTATTTTTATATAAATGGAATTTATTTTCAGCTGAGACAAATCTTTAATTTTCAGTATGTTACTGTTTCTGATCAGTGAAGGGAGCATACTGCTGAGAAGGAATGCCAGGGGTCTTTGTTAAAGGAACTTCAGGAAAGTATGAGGCCAATGCTACATTGTGTAGCAGTATTTTTCAGCAAAATTGAATTTTACAGATGTAGACATAGTCTAGGCTATAAAAGCATCATTTTAAGGTTTAGTTGTTAAACAATTTCAGAGTGTAGGTGTTATAAAAGAGAAGGATACACAGTGAACCTGTATTTTCTATCAATTACTGTTGTCTGTTGACATTTAATTTTTAAGGGAGTTATTTTGTAGGCAAATGTGAAACAGGTTTACCAGAAAAAAATGTGATAACTAGAGCAGCTGGGATAGAGTAAGAAGAGAGCAATAATGGATTATTAATGGACCTTGAATTAAGGAAAATAATACAACAATTCAGTTATATAGGTAATTTCAGAAAGGAGCAACAAAAGGATTTTTGCAATACTTTTAAATTTGTATGTATTCTGAGAAGTTTAGATAAAAATTTTTAGCATAAATTTGAAGAATGATTTCACCAAACCAGTTGTTATATTTCATTTTTAGTAATGGTTTTAAGTTTTTCAAATGTTGTCATTGTAGGTTCTGGTTTCAGTATTATACAGAGTGCAACAACATTTTGATCAGACTTCTACTTGAAATTGCAAGGCAAATATCAAATACATTTTGAAAATGCCATCTCCTAAAAGATACTTTCATAAAAGCACTCTTCGTGTTGGCTAGACTTGCAATCTAAGACAATTTATGTTATAGAGAGCACCTCTGCAGAGAACAGCTGGGGGGTACTGGCGGATGAAAAACTGAACATGAATGGGCAATTTGTGCTCGCAGATCAGAAAGCTGATTGCACCCTGGGCTGCAGCAAAAGAAGCGTGGCCAGCAGGTCAAGGGATGAGAGACAAGATTCTCCCCTTCCACTCTGCTCTTGTGAGATCCCACCTGGGGATCCGTGTTCAGCTCTGGGCCCCCCAAAATAGGAAGGACATGGACCTTATGAGTCAAGTTCAGAGGAGGGCCATGAAGATTATCAGAGGGCCAGAGCACCTCTCCTTCAAAGACAGGCTGAGAGAGCAGGAGTTATGCTGCCTGTAGGGGAGAAGGCCACGAGGAGACCTTAGAGCAGCCTTACAGTGCTTAAAGAGGGCCTACAAGAAAGATGGACAAGGACTTTTTTTCAAGAGTACATAGTGAAGGACAAGAGGGAATTAGTCTAAACTGAAAGAGGATCGCTTTAGATTAGATATTAGGAAGAAATTCTTTACTACAAGGGTGCTGAGGCACTGCATCATGTTTCCTAGAGAAGCTGTGGACTTGCCATCCATGGATGTGTTCAAGATCAGGTTGGATGAGGCTTTGAGTAAACTCATCTAGTGGAAGGTGTCCCTGTCCATGGAAGGGGAGGTGGAACTAAAGCAGTTTTTAAGGTCCCTTGCAATCCAAACCATTCTATGATTCTGTGATACTGGTGCTAGTAAAACAAACAGCTCCATGGTCAGCAAGCGTGTGGATTTTTGTCCAAGTTCAACACCATTGAACGAACCTGTGTATTTGACACTAAAATCTTCCAGCATGAGTATAGCCATTGCAGATCAGAATTTTAAATTATTTGATAATATTCATCCCTCTCAATGAGAATTAGGTGTCCCAGCCTCAGAACTTTCAGAAGCACTTCAAAAGTTTTTTTTTAAATAAGGGTTATGCATAGCTCAGTGAAAACGCCAAAGCACTTTTTGTCTGGAAGAACAGACAAAATAAATTAAAATAAGTATTTATTTTTTTAGAAATAAAGCAACACACTCCAATTCCACTCCATTTTGTTCACAGTTTTGACACCCTATCTTGCTGTATGAACAGAAATTCAAAACTCCTCCACTGAAAGCTTTCTCACATCTGTCTCTGCAGCATCTTATTCTGTACATTTACAGAAACAGAATGCTGCAAAATATGGACTTTCACTTTGATCCAAACCAATAGCTGTGTTCCTTCTCTACTCTGCATTTAGTATGACATTCAGATTGGTCCAAACCCAGGATCTCATTCTTCACTTCTCTCTTGGTTCTGGCCAGAGCAGGGTTAATTTTTGCAGTAGCCAGGAGTGGGCACAATTAGGACTCAGGCCATTCTAAGGGAGGAAAAAAGATAATCTTCATATTGCCAAAGTCAGCCCTGCTCTTCTTTCATTGACAGCCCAGGTAGTGAGTTGGCACGCGACAAGGGTGCGCTCCAGACAAACTGCTGTCCCAGGGATCGTGTACCCTGGACCTCACCTGGACCTACAGGCGACTGCTCATTACTGAATCCCCACAGATTACCTGCAGCACAGCTAATTCTCTCAGGCACTGGATACCTCTCTCCATGGAGATTCACCTGCTTGGCACACCACTGGATCATCCTTCAGAGAACACCCTTCCCTCATGATTGAGAGGAGCTGCCTCCAGAGGCTGAGGGTCTCAGTCCTCTTCCCAATCCCCTGGTCAGTGCCCAGATTCCAGAACAGGGACCCCAGTTGCTTGGCTTCATTACCATCTGCTTTTAAATCATGGGCTGCAATATCCCAGCATCAGAGCAGCCAGGTCATTTGACTGGTGGCTGAAATCCTTTTGCATATTTTGCATATTACTGAGGGATAAGGATTCAATAATTAATTATACCTGGTCCTGCCTCTTCCTCCTGTTGTGAGGGTCCTGCTTCCTCGTCATCCCTCACTGAGCAAACTGAACTGGTTTTGGATCTCTTTTTCTGTACGGGGGTGACTGCTACCAACCATCACAGGCTGTTCCTCTAGCTCAGCTGCAGTTTGAATGACCATGGTGTTTTCCCCCTGTTCCCCCTGAGGGTGCTCTCTAGTAGTGAGCAGTGTCCAATAAATAGTTGTCAGGGCCATTACTGCCTAACTTCCCACCTCTCTGGAACTGCCACAGAATTTTTCTTTGAAATATTCTGCTACTTAATCAGGGTTCTGTAGCTATTCAGGGGTGACCTTCCAAACCACTGGAGTAGAAAAATCCTTCAAAAGCTGACCCATTTTCTCCCACTTTCCATGCTTCTCATGACTATCTGTACTTGGGGGAGATCTCTGAGGAACCTTGTCGGGACGAAGGGAGACCGGACATCATTAGATCATCTTTGTCTCGATTTATTAGGCGAATACAGCAGGTTAAATACAGTTCTTAATAAGCTTCATACATATTGCAAAAGCTGAGCTCAGGATTGGTTAGTTTACTTATCATCTAGTTACACCTACTTTTACATTCTTCTAGGTTTTTATTGTAAACTATTGAAACCGATCTCACTATTCTGGCAAGGTGCTATCCTCCTACATCCTCATGTTGCAGCAAGGTCACTGTGACCTAGCTTTACCATTGGACACCGACTGATGACTGTCAGGCCTGTATACGTGCTCTCTGTCAGCTAGTCCTCCTTGCTATGTCCCTTACTTGCAAACCAGTCTTGCACAAAATCTTCCACAGAACCTCCCTAGAAATCTCCATCTTGACTCCAAACACTGAGGAGGCCTGGCAGATATAGTAATAAAAACATGCTTTCCTTCACACCCAAAGGGAACTCAAGAGACTCAAAAGCTGTTGCAACAGGTCTGAAGGAGGAAAAGCGGGGTGGGGGGAAAATCTGGGGAAAATCATCCTTTCCTGTTCTTCCCACTGGGTACAGTTATCAATGGACCCTCAGAGGCAGTGCCTGAGGTAAGGCCAGGAGAGCAGCACTAAAGGCACATCCCAAACCACCCTCATTGCCCTTGCTGTGTCACGTCCTAAGCTGGTATCACACAGTGCAGCAACAAAGAAATCCTGATCCCTCTCCCTGCTCTGAAAAAGAGAATGGGATGGGCACATACAGGAATATCTGGAAGCACATACAGGGTAAGGTACTACAACCATGTGAATAGATCAAGCAACCTGGGTCCAGTGGACTGGACCTCTGGACTTAATAAACTTAGAACAAATTTGTTTCCAACCTGCTCTGGTCAGATCTGTTGTTGTCTCAACCCTTCAAGTCTCAGACAAGGCACCAAATTATTCTGTCATGATTTAGGAATGGTATTCCCCAATTCAGCATTCCCACTAAAACCATGCGCTGCTCATTTAATCCTTTTCCTTCTCTCTCTCCCCATGTGGGGGGCTGAAGAGGAGAATTGGAGGCAAAAAACTTAATGACCACAGGCTGGACTAAGAACAAATTACTGGAAATAGAGATGAGATTAAAAAAAAAAAAATTAACAGCAGCAGCTACATTATCAATAACAAAGGGTGCAAGATAAGCAAATGATTCACACATGGCTGCATCACCACCACTCGGTCTGCCATGCTCACTCCCCCAGAAGGAAGGAACCCCTTCTCCCCAGAAGAGACTCCTTTCCCCCTGCTCCTGGCAATGCTGTGAGGGGATATAGAATAACCTCCAGGTTCTGGCCATGCCCCCTCCCAGCTACAGGAAAAAATAACCCTGTCCTGGCCAGAACCAAGATAACTTCTTAAAACTAACATTTTATTTGCTCATACTTAAGTCTCTAGAAAGCTGGAAAAATATTTAAAGAAATGGACCACTAACTTGTAAATCTGCTAACCTTTTTTAAAGGCACATACCAGCTCAATCCTAACAGCTCCAAAAGAAATAGTGCAGATCACCAAGGCATGTATGAGTTAGGAGTTTCTAAGAGCTACAAAGTAGGTTGTTACACAAGAGACTAAAAATAGCTGTTATGATTTATCAGGTCCTGATTTCTTTGGGGCTGTTGGAATTTGGAATAGGAATAAGAGCCCTTTTGTAAAATCTTTCTTTTGTGTTTGTCTGGCAAACGTGAGAAAAATTTCATTATTTTCTCAATTACCCATGACAATTGTTATGTACTCATTTCATAATTTGGAGCATAAGTCTGTAAACCACACATACAAATGGTGAGTTTTCTAACAAAAAGGAGTATATATTTTGTTTTAATGTTACTTTAGGCAAAAAAGCACATCTGTAATGCAAACTGGTAGACAATATGCAATTTAGAGCTAAAGCAGAACATCAAGAATGACACTCTCCTTAAAGCATCTCATTACATCCAGATGCTGAAGAGCTGAAGAACACAATGCCTAATATCATGCAATCATCTCAGACAATGAAGATTGAAAGCCTGAGCCTGCAATTCTTGAGGCAAAACTTTTATTTTCTGAAAAACTGCAAAGTCAAGCCATATGTTTCACTGACATTTTCTTCTGTAGCTCTATTGTATTTTGTTTTGCATAATATGTTAAATCAGATCTTTATGTCCTGAATGTAGTTTTCTTGACTGCTATCCAGCTACAGTTGTTTTGCTATGCCTAGCAGGTACTACATACAGCTGGGATGAGAGATGGGCATTATTTCAGAGAAAAACTCTACATCGTCCTTTGGATCCTTAAAATGAAGGAAGGAAAAAAAATCTAACACATCTTTATGTTGGACAGTATGACAGACAAAGCAAAACTTGTGGCTATCAAAAAGCAAAGTAGAAAGGCCTGGTGTTTAAGAAAACTGAGCTGATGTTTGCTGCCTGCAGGGTACAAGGCAGATACCGGGGCATGGATGACAGCTTCTGTTTTCACTTACGGCTGGCAGAAGATTGATGACAAGTACTTTATGAAAGAAAGAAAGTAAAATTGCACTGATCTGAGATATGTGCACAGTATATCCACACAGCTCCTCATAAATGTTTAACTGAGGCTGTGTGTCCATAGCTGTTTCTCTCTGCAGCAGTACAAGCTGAAGCAGTTATTCTCCTGTCTCTGCCTTATGCTTGCTTCCACATCTGTGCTGCTCGCTTGCTTTTGTAAACACAGCTATCTGTAGGGCCACTGAGTGAACTGGATCAGCAAACTGGACCAAGCTAAAATACTTCTACTGAAGGCAAAATGCTTATGGGGGTTGGAGGAGAAATTTTCATTTGTGATCCAGTTCAAAGACAGTTTAAAGATGCAGAGCTCTGCTACAGGCAGGGTAATGTGAAGGATAATATTGTAAAAAAAAAGGACAAATAAAGTGTATGTATATTATGAGAAGAAGGTAATAAACTGACGTTCTGCTGTATGAATCAAATTATAAAGTTAGTTTTTTCAGAAAATGTTGATAGGATAATCCTTTTAAAATCATATAAGCATTTTCTGTTTTTTTAATTTCAAGGAATATGCATTCTCAGCATGATGTAGACCTTGCCTCTATTGAAGTAGTAGCTTAAAAAAGATGATATTTTATGAAAGAGAATGTACTGATGAATCCCCCTTTTTTAGAGGTCATCCTATCCTCATTTTTCTTTTCAGAGAAAATGCTTTCAAAATGATAAGTAAAAATGCTTACCAGCTCAAAGGAGGAGTCTAACAGCATGTGTTTGTGCTATGAGGATTCTAAAGACATGCCATGTACCCATGCTCCAGTCAGTCCAGTCATTGGAGACTGATACCAAAGAAAAGTTTCTTCCAAAAAGACCCTCACCCTTGAAATGTAATTCACATAATTACACAGTTTTATGTTATAAATAAAGACTAATTTCTTTATTTTTGGAAAATATCCTGAACTTGTGATGTTTGTCAAAACTTTAATAGACCCAACTTTCCCTTTAATTCACAAAAATTACAAGTAACTTTCAACTCTGTAATTATTATAAAGGATTTATCCTTACAAAATCTGGACAGATTTCAGATAAAGATACTCTTTAACAGAAGGTGCTTGACCCTGAATTCTACCAGTCAATGCTCAAAATGTAATGCTTGATAGAACCTTTAACAGTTGATTGTTTAGAAACCCTCACTAAAGCTGCAGCACAGCATTTTAGTTATAACCACCAAAGACCATGACAGAGAACACACAACACATTTTACAGAGTGTATTTCTCCATGACAGAGTGCACTCATACAGAATCAATATTAAACTGCAGTTTGATTCCCCCAGTGCTCAGGCCTGAGCCACAAGATATCTACAAAGTACAAGAAATGTATGAACTGACCTTGCATACATATATTGGGAAGAGAAAACCAATAACATGCTCAAGAGGTGGCAAAGTCTTCTACGAAAATAGAATGTTTTCCCTATGGTAAAAATTACAGCCATAAACATAAAGAAAACCAAAAGAAAATGGAATTATTTGTCTTATAGAGTTATTCCTCAAACACTCGATTTTCTAATTATTATATTTAAAACATTTTGTTGTCGTTCAGTTTAAATGAACGATAGCCATATTCTTACAAACACATTAAAATAAGGATTTTTTTTGCCCCCTTACAATCTTCAACTTTTTCATAGACAGTAAAATCATGATTTTCAGGGCAAAGCTCTGTTGAATCTCCTCTTATAGGCTTGTCAGAGAGCTGCAAATATAAATAATTCCCAGAAACCGGTTTGCAAAGTTAAAGAAATTATTATAACCTGCAAATTTTTTTTAGCTATGAGAGTGGTGAGAGAGAATCATAAAAAAAATATTCCCACTATAAAATCAGCAGTTAAGCACTGCTGAAAGCAAACAGCAATTTAGGCATCACTATTAAGCAAGAGAAATTACACCCCACTTGTTGATTTCCAGGCTTCTTCTGATAGCAGAGGCACTTAGTGTTATCTCAATCAAGAGCAACAATAAAGCATGTCAGATGCAGAAAGAACTATTGAACAGCCAGATTGAGTCACAGCAATTCAGAACATGAAGGTGGCAGGAGGACAAGGAAATTTTCTGTTTCAGGCAGAAATTCCTTTTGAGGCTTTTTTGTGCACAGGAGACTCCATCCCTCGTGACAGTAAGGTAAATGCTTCAGAGCTGCATGCTTGATAAAAGTCACATGCCATTTTTGAGAAACAAGCCCACTGCAGCTTCAGCTGCAGTCACTCAAGTTCTTGGTCTGCTAAAGTCTCTGGCCACTGCTTAGGCAGAAAACTTTTAGTGAAACCAAACAGAAGAAAGAAAGGGCAGACAGAAGGAAGCAAAGGCATATGGATTGAAGGGGGGATTAAGTACTTGCCATTTCCATTATCTAATTGTCTAAGCTTTATCTAGTGCCAGTCTATTACAGAATTGTGGCTGGCAACTTTGCAGAATGAACCTTGCAGCTCTGGCATGGTCTGGTGAGAACAAAAATGTCTGCAGTGAGATTGTATTGACAACCTCACCGCAGCACAGGCAGCAGTGTAGAACAGTGCATCAATAGGAGAGGCAAACCATCCCCTTGTACCCCAGACTGCTCTGGGGAGGGAATGAACTTCCTAAACCATTCATTTCTAATGCCTTGACAGGTACTGCCGAAGAACTGTCGGTGAGGTACTTCTGATCTGTTATATAAAAGCACTATTTAGTGTGTTTACTGATCCCTCCAGAAGGTACAGAATAAAAATGTGAAACCCAAACAAAGAAAATAATCAGAGAGAAATCTGACTGTTACAGACTGACGTTGTAGAAAGACTTGGACAACCGAAATGTAGCAGTACCGTAAGTTGTCTAAGACTAAGGAGAAGGGAGAGGAGACGAGAGGAGGAGGAGGGGAGGTTTCATTCTCCCCCTCCCCCCAGTCATTTATTGTCATATTTCCTATCACATACTTATGTATCTACCAGTGGAGTCATGTTCATTTACATAACTGTCCACAGAAAAGTTATTTCAAAATAAGGAAAATATATGGATAATTTTTGCACTCAGTTATTAGAGTTGTCAGAACAGTATACACAGGAGTAAGAGGCAAAAGCTAAAGAACACAGTAACTGATCTGAATAAACTTTTGTTCATGAATAATAAGAAAAGTTATCCCTCACACAAATTACTAATGCTTTTCAAAGAAGAGTACTCCTGACATAATTTGCTGTGAATTCAGAAGTGGTCCAAAACTGAGCAAAAATTAATTCAAATTTTGATTAAAATTTCGACATCATTATAATAGATTCACTCTACAATATTTTTTAAAGCAGCAATTAATCTACTTAACAGACAACTGAACTACTTGGCAAGTGTCTAAATGACAAACACAGCTCACAGTAACAGTGAAAGTATTGTTGTAGCATTATACACCAGTTAGAAGGAGAGCAGAATTAGCTGGAGCCAAGGAAAACTGTAGATTTACATTTGAAGTAATCAGAAATGGCTTAACAGCAAACTGTAGATAGTACTTCATGAAGAAAATGATTTAAACTATTTCACACAGGCTTTTGCAGTAGGGAGAACACCTGGAGAAGCATAGTTTGATTAAGGATAGCTAGGAAGGACTCTGGCAGGGAACTGTTATGCTTATCTAGCCTGTTGGAGTTCTTTGAAGATACTGCTGCTGTAAGAGATAAGGGGAATTCAGTGGATGTAATATACTCAGATTTTCAAAAGTATTTGACAAAGTTCCAAACTAGAGATTAGTGGCTGAGGTAAAGAATAAGGGTTAAAATGGGCTATTGGATAAAAAGACTGGTTCAGGTGCAAAGTATAGAGTATTGCTATAGAAGGAAACGCCTTAGAAATTGGAAAGAGGTTTGAGGTCGATCAGGTTAATAGGAATGTACAGAAGTCTAAAAATACATTATTCATGTGACAGTGCCTTGTGAATTGAGTTGCCAAATGTCCACATCATATATGATTGCATGCAAAGTGATTAATGAAAAAAACCCAATATTAAAAACATTACAGGAAATGAAACAAAATTAATTCAAGAATTGTCACAAGTAACTGAAAAAGAAGTTAAATTATGTAAATGAGACTGCTGACAACTAGACCAAATGCTAACCAGAAAAAAAAAGAAAATAAACAGGAGAAAACTGTATTGTCAAGAACATACATCATAATAAAAAAAAGAGTTACTATCATAACATTTTTTTCAAATGAATTAGCAAACAACTGCAGAGATTGTTCTATTGGCATGTAGGGAAATAGGCAACAATCACGGATGCTCATGGTTCTTGCTAAATCATGAAAATCATAAAAATGTAGAACTAAAAAATTAGAAACTTTAGTCAGTGAAAACCTGAAGGAGCTGTTTTTATCACTGCTAAAGAAACAAATTCTCAAAGCAGATTTCATTCTTTTGTGCAGGTACACATTTATAAATTAAGATATTCAAGAGGAAGGAAACAAATCAATAGCAGAATTAAAATTCTGAAACAAAACCAAAGTTTCTATAAAAGGCTATTATTACAAAAAGTAGTTATTTAAGAAATCTGCTGTAGCAAAAAGGTTATGAGTTTAAGGAACATCTAGTGTATCATTAATATTTAGCACTGATAAATGATTGCAAACCTACACTCAGCAGATATTGTGCTGATGCAAATCATCAGCTGGGTTCAAGTGCCTTTAGATCACTGGTAAAGTATCCAAAAATCCATTCAGTCCTGTTGGATGTCTAACAACTCTTCTCATGGGAACACTGGTATGCAAAAGAACAAAGTAGGCCAGATGATTGGAATTCCTGAGATTATTTCTGCTTTTCTCTGTTTACCCTCCATCCTTCTTCCCATATTTGCCAGGAATTTGCATCCTAAACTTTTAGAGAAGCTTTGCCTTGTCTATCCATCTTTCCCTAGAGACTCCAGTCCTAGGAGGTGTGATTTCTTTGTACAAATAATTGTCATTTCTCCAGATAAAATGCGTCTAACCCCAGAACATTCAGTGTAACAGACCAACCCAAAGGATTTTGCACTCTTAGATTTTTGATGAGAGAAATGTCATGATAACTCATCAGATTCCCCTTTGTAACCTCATAATTCATTCTATAACTATAAAATCCTCATTCATGTCAGCTGCTATCATGTCAGCTGCCTTCTGTCAATACAATGGATCAAATGGCCCAGGAAGAATATATGATCTTATTAATGCCCTATAAATCAAGGAATTTTAGACACACAAATACAGTAAAATAAACTAAAACAAAGCTATTTTTTCTTATTATCATCAGCAGATTGATATTGCTTGTAGCTGACTTAATAGGTTTTAAATTTAATCTGCTCAATCTTTACTTCTATAATGAATGCAAATGTGGTCTCACAAACCACAATGCAGAAAAAACTTTTATAATATACTACCCAGTGCATTCAGCTCTATTTTACAGAGGTGTTTTATAACCCAATATAGACAATTTAAATCAAAGTAAAACACTTCAAAAGGCACACAGGAGATGTATGACATAAACAGCATAGTAAGGGTTCTTATTTCTTTCATTTAATAATTTTTGTATCCAGTTTATTCAGGTAGTAAAATCATTTTTATTAGTTTTTAAAGTGACAAAAAAAGTTTTTACTGGTTATGGAGGCCAAGGAAAAAATATCACATCACAAACTTCCAGATATTTATTTTACACTTGCTACTACTATAGATGCTGCGATTAGAATTTAGTCCATTATATTCCTGCAGGATGCAGGTTATAAATATAGCATAGTTGACTAACAAACCCACTTTTTAAAACCATTGATGTCAATATATCTGTTAAAGTGTACTTTTTTATCACAAAGCACTTTTCAATTTAACTACATATTACGTGTGATTGTAGCATACCTATCACATCCTGATGAACTGGAACATGGTTTAGCGTGCTGGATTAGGCAATCATCTCATTAGAATTCTGAAATGCTGCAAAAAAAAACCTAATTAATACATAGTGTTTCAGAAGATATAACATCCTAAAAACACTTTCATTTGTTTGCAAATATTTTTTTTGTTACTACAATGATATGCAGTTTTGAGCTTTAGCTTTATGCACCAGCTCCTAGTCTACCATGACTTGATTTTCCATACTTTACCATGATTTGATTAGAGAAGGAAATCTATTCCTGAAGGATGAGAATGAAAGACAAAATAAAGAGACCAGTATTTCAAGGATAAAGGCTATTCTTGTGAGACATCTCCTAACTTAAAACAGCTGTAAGCTTTACTGGAGAGCATGGATATATTCTTGAATGCATAAAAGAATTCCTTGGGCAATGGATTTACTAGTAAAGAGCTAGGGCTTAGAAATAATACTGTTAATCTTTTTTTAAAATGCCTTGAAAGAATATAGCAAATAGTCTTCTTAAAATATTGAAGGGGGAGCTTGAAGTCAACCATACCTTTGCTAGTCAGCTTCCATAATACCTCAGAGCAACCAGAGTATTGCAGATAACGTGCTTCTCAAAAGCTATAGAAAATATTGCCAAATTCCTTTCATCTTGACAACAAAGGCTCAAGTGGCAAGAAAATATCTGTTCAGATAGAGTACTATTGCCTTATTTTCAAAGTGTGTGATTTGCATCTGTGAGCCTTCTAGTCAAACTTTACGGATCTCTGTCTGAATATTGGAAATGCTGAATCTTCACCCAACGACCACCTTAAACCTTTTAAAGGTGATGCCTCAGATGATAGGACATGATTGATTATACTGGAAATAAATGTGTTTGATCTGAAGTGTGCCAAATGTGGCTGGTAAAGGTTTAATTAATAACCATTGCTCAAGTCAAAGCATTTTTTTTGTATAAGCAAATTTGTGTGACATACATATGACGTGAGGTACAATTCTTTCATATTGAAGCATAATATATAAATACAGATAGAATATATTCTACACATTTATTTGTTGTTCATCTTCCAAAACCAGATACATATATACACATATAGAGAAATCTGCATCTTTATCATAATTTTAGATTTTAAATTACAATTTCCCTTCTAAGAAGCAGACTAAATTTCCCTTCAATGGGATGGAACAATTGGCCATATTTCTCTAATCTTTTAAAGTCTTGCTGGTCTCTTGATTTTTTTTCTTAGCACTTCTATTAACTGTGGAATCAGATTGTGCAATTAGATACTTCAACAACAGTTTTTGTCTTATTGTTTGAAAAGAGAAGTAATTCTGGAAAACACCAAGTCAAACAGATGGGGGAAAGAAAGAGAATTAATAAGTAATACTTTGCAGCTATAAAAACATCAGAGTTGGAGCTGATTGAGAAACCTCAGCCAAAAGATTTTACAACAATTATTTAGTTCATGTTACTAACATTTTATGTAGAAACATTTTCAATGAGATTTTCATCCAGAAAAATAAATCATTGGATAATCTGGTTCATGATTAATTTTTCAGTACAACAGAAGGAAAAGTGACTTTGTACCACCTCAGTTGTCTAGTGGATAGACTCACTTGGCAACTTCAGAATGTCAGAATCTCAGTTAGAAACAGAAGGAAATTAGATTCTCTGTTACAAGTGAACATTTTGACTAACCTAGTTTGTATCTCCCAAAATACCTTCACCTCATGCTGGTGTAGAATAGGATTTATAGGCTTCAAAATTTTTGAGAAGATAGAAAATCTTTTACAACCTTCTCTGCTTGAAATTCCCTTGCTGAGATAACTACTTACATCTTGAATTTTAAATCACAAAAATCTAGGACTATGGTAAAGGTAGATAACTTTCACATGAAAAATGTTGCCAAAAAAAACCTACCTATAACAATTAAATAGTGGTCATTATCTGAACTATAGAGTAGTTACAATATTTAAGAAATATATGATGGACCATATGAAAGCAGACATGAATACTTTGGAACGATTTTTGGTAAATTCTTTTGTACAAGTTGTTCACTTAGACTCTTTGAAGTTTCTCCAGTTTTCTGAGACGTAAGGATGTTGATCTCAAACAGTGCTCCTATGTGCTGCATTTTTATTATACAGGCTGTCAAAGGCTAGGGACCTCAGGGCTGAGGCTGAAGAATGCATTAGATTTCATTCAGAACCACCACAGAATGCTGATGAAAGTCTACTGAAGTCCTGACATTTTTGTTAAGCTTTTCATCTTGAGGAAAGGAAAAAAAAGTGTAGGGGAAAAAAATCCAGACCAACTTTAATCTCAGTATTTTTTAAATAGCAAAAAATATTTACTTTCAAAATGTGAAAATAGAAGATGTGGAAATGTTAAATGTTTTTTGTTGCTACTGACTTCATTTTGAAGAAGTTTTTCTAATTAGGAAGGAAAAGAAGCTTGGAGGAAGTGTAAGGAGGAAGTGTAAAGAAATATTTACACAGAAAATGGATTTAGAACATAAAAATAAATCTATAATATTTGAATTACAGCAAAAGAATCAGAAATTCTGTGAAATGAAAAATATTTCAGTAGCGCTAACTTGTATTTTAGACAGGATTCAAGTCCTCAAATGGAGTTTCTGTCCATCATAGACAAACCAAGGCAAACACAAATTCAAGATAATTGACGAGGAAAGAAAAGCTTTTAAAGTTGATGGACTGATAAAAGAAGACACTCAAGTCTTTAGATGACAAGGAAGATCACTGACTTGAAATAACTTCTCATAAAAGCAGATCATCTGGTCGGTGGTATAAGATCATTTATGATAAGAAGTCAAAGGTAGAGTGCTGCCAGATATAAAGTACATATCTTCAGATGCCTGAGGAGAAGTTATTGTATATCTGTCAGTTTTGAAAGCAAAATAAATTGTCCTGTACTTTTTGCTCATTTTTTCTAGAATTCTGAGCCAAAAAGAAATGTTCTTGTATCTAAGAAGTGCATAGCTTCCAATACCAACAGTTTAATCCTAAACAAGACAGTATAAATCATTCCATCACATATTGTTTATTTAAGATGCAATTGCTAATTCCAAGGTATTGACATAAAAGTAATTTTTTCTGTTAGAATATTTAGTCACTAGTTAGAATTCTGCAAGCAGTTAATTTATACCCTAAGGTTCCCTTAACTTCAAAATAATGTATTATCAAGAGACTAAAAATTGTTTTATATGTTCTTCTTGCTAATAATTTTATCAAAAAATAGGAAGCTGATACAGAATTTCTGACCTTCAGGTAATAACCAAATTTCCTCATTTTTCTCTGAAGCTGTATTAAGAGTATGGAGTCACTGCTTAAATGTATAAACTTTGGAAATATTAAAAGTATATATATTATGGCTATGAAGGTGTCTGTCTCTGGAAAACTCCTTTTCTCTAGCTAAAGTGATTCAGCTATTAGTCAAAGAAACTACCCCAGCATCCTACAATGGCAAGTACCTCAGAAGGATGGAAGAAGCTAAGGAATGACCCTCTCTGCCCCTCTCCTCACCTGTCTTCCACTGTTCAATAGGACTGCCAGTGCTACCTGATGGCTGCTGGGTGGTGTCACAGACACAGCTGGAGACAGGAGAGCCTGGAAGATTTTTCCCAAACCTGATGTTCTGGAAAACTTTCTATATGGTGTATATCACATGATAGTGCTGCCTGCATCTACATTAAATTATAGCAGTACTGTTGATCTGAGGGCTCATCATAACTGATATGATTAGGAATGACAGAATGATGGGCATTTTTAGATATACTGGAATAAGCAAGCTCAATTCTGCCTCAGGTATCTCCAGCCCTGAATGCCTCCACACAGGACAACTGCAATTTCTTTGGTTGCTTGTGTGCCTTTGCCATTTTAAATATATTCAAGGAAAACCTGTAAAATGGTTTGATATCTTGCTGAGCACCTCTTCCAGAAAGGAATACAGTCGCTGCAACATATCGAGATTTCTCTTCTCATTGCATTACTAATTCTTTAATGTGCAATAGGAGGTGATCTGAAATATATCTGAATAATGACTCATATTCATTATAATTACAGAACCATAAAATGGTTTGGGTTGGATGGAACCTTAAAAATCATCTAGTTCCAACCCCCCTGTCATGGACAGGAACACCTTCCACTGGACCAGGTTTCTCAGAGCTCCATCCAATCTTATTTACAACCTAACAAGTTGGGTTTTTTTCCTGCTACTTAAGCAACAATAAAACCAATTTTCTGTGATAAGGGTTGTAAACTGGGATAAATAAAAAAATTAATTAAAAAAAAAAAGAAAGCACAAATATTTCCCAGAGGCTTTTCAGTTATGTGGCTGAAAAATACTGCTGTCCCCTACACCTCTTTCTTCTGTAAATAATGGTATGTACAATAATAATGTTCATCTCTCAAATGAACTTTGCTAGCATAGATAGGAGTGTTTTAAACTATTAACAAAGATAAAGACCAAGGTGCTTGCTTAGAACTAAATCCAAAACCAAAACCCACGATGATATTGAGCTAGGGGCTTGAGTAATGAATAAGATTAATCAGAACTGTTTGTTTACATGAACATGCTCAATAGAATTGGTATTGCAGCACTCTTGTGAAATTATTTGCATAACTTGAATAAAATGTAATTTATTTAAAAAGAACAGAGAAAGCAAAGGGAAGCAGCACTCTATCAAAATAGTATTGGTTGTTATTAGCTTCTTGATTTGGTTGATTTAATGTTCCTCAAAGTATCTGGTATGGGGCTGTGTTTTGGATTTGTGCTGAAACCTTTGTTGATAACACATGGGTATTATTGCTGAGCTGGGCTAGCACGGTGTAAAGGCCTTTTCTGCTCTTCACTCAACCCCCCAGTGAGGAGACTGGGGGTGCACAAGGACCTGGGAGGAGACACAGCTGGACAGCTGACCCCAACTGACTGAAGGGACATTCTGTATCATATGGCATCACGTTCAGCACATCACTTTAGGGGAAGAAGAGGAAGGAGTTCAGAGCAATGGCATTTGCCCTGCCAAGTCAGCACCAGGTGTGATGGAGATCTGCTTCCCAGGAAATGGCTGAGCATCTCATGAGAAGTGGTAAATTAATTCCTTTTGCTTTGCTTGTTGCATGCAGCTTTTGCTTTACCTGTTAAACTGCCTTCATCTCAACCCACAAGTTTCCACACTTCAAATTCTCTCCCTCATCCCCATCAAGCAGGGGGTGGAGGGAGAGTGAGAGGGAGCTGTGTGGAGCTCAGCTGCCTGTCGGTGTTAACCCACAACAGTTATCCATATCTGACAAGCAAATGATCCTTGAAAAGCTTATGAATCACTATTCAAGTGCATAACAAAGGTTCAGAGAATATTGATACCAACTCTCACAATCACCTACATAAGAAGGTATAAGTGATATCACAGCAACCTTTATTCTCTTTGAAACGGGTTTCACCCTCCTGATACAATTTATTTCATCAATGTATGGCTTATGTGTTAATCTCCTAACTTGGGAAGAGTTTTGCCTAATTGAGAGAAATCGCAAGTCTATTTAGTTATGATGATAGAACTTAAATGACTTTGTAGCAAGTGCTCTGGTTTTGAATATATTTGCTATGTGAAAGTGGAATAGGACAGTAAAAGTCTTCACATACATTTGGTGCTTAAAAATAGCATTTTCACAAGTCTAGCAGGTAATTGTAAGTTAAATCTGCTACTTTTATGAACAGAAGAATGTGAATTTCAACTAAAATGTTACATTATATATTTCAAAAATTTGCAACTAAGAAACTTTAATGTTTGCTTTGGCTTAGAGATGAGAAAAAATCCAAACCAGACATTATAAATAATAAAAAGTAACATATAATAAATGAAGGCTGGAATTTTTTATCAGCGACTATAAAATAAAAATTAGGGAAGCAGGAGGCCAAAAGATAAACTATCTCACTATTAATTTGCAAAATATAAGAAAATATATTCTAATACTGGTAAATGGCAAATCTGTTAACAGAAATGCAAAGCACATAGAATTATATAATGAACATAGCTCATCAGTATTTGGAAAAAATCTGGAGATAAACACTTCACATAGAATAAGAATTATCTTCCACTTCATAAGTAATTTCATATGGCAGTGCACTTCCTTCATTTAGCAGTTTAAAAATTGTGAATCAGATTTTTTTTTACCTGAGCATTTTGAGAGAAAATTCTGTATCATTAATACAGATTCTCAGTAAGCCTTAGACCTTTGCAAAATACTTATTTAGCATGAGACTAGACATTGAAATTAAAAATTAATGTAAAATAATAACACTGTAAACACTGGTTGAAAGCAATTTTCAGAGCATTAGGGATTTTCAAGTGTTACTTTCAGCCAGATTCAACTACTCTATTAAATTCAACAGAAAGGCACTAGAAAATTTTACAGGCACTCTATTTCCATCACTAAGGTAGGTCCTTACCTTATGAAAGGTTTAAAATCATCTGAGAAGATGGTTTTAATGTTCTGTTTTAATGTTCAAAATTTGAAAATGTAAAATCCAAAACCTTGCATTTAGGAATAAAAAAAAAAAGTTATGTGTTGTCTTACATTTCATAGACTATAAGCAGAAGTTTTCCATGAAAATGACACTCACAGGCATATAATACTGCAAAAAATATTTTCATTGGAAAAGCATTTTTGTATTCATGTTAAGCAGCACCTGCCAATAATTAATCCAGAGAGATATAAAAAATATTTTTGGCTATTGCTTACAGCAGAAGATGGGGTAACCACATGGCATAAACTGTGATGTGACATAACTTTGCAATCATGAGCTTGTAGTGACATGGCTGACTTCATATACAGCATGCTACAAATACTGCTAGTGATTGAGGCAGCTGCTTGTCATCCTTGTCAGCTGCCTAAGCTGGCACCTACTTGTCTTAACATGAAACAGTCTTTGTGATATGGAGTTATTTTCTCCCTGCTTTTCTGTCAGAACTTTGAAACTGATCAATTTTTTCTCCATTGCTTTGTTATCCTCTGTACTCGCTGCTGCCATTACCTCCAAACCTTTTGAGCCCACTGAAGGACCAACATCTTCTACCAACTGCTCAGACTCCTAGATTTGCTCTAGTACCAGAAGAATTCATCCTTGTGCTACAAAGCAGTATGATCTGGGAATTGAAGTTATCTACATGTTTTGTAACCATGTGTCATGGTCTAGGAATGGTACTCCCCAGTTCAGTGCCCCCAGAAAGACTCTCCCAAAAAAGAAGTAATGCACTCTTCCTCCCTACTTCTCCCACCTCCCACTCTGGGGATGGAGTTGAGAATTGGAGGCAGCTAAGATGGAGGTAATGGGTTGAGATAAGAACAATTTTACTGGAGACAGCAATGAGGTAAGAAAATGAACAGTAACAGCAACAATAGTAATAAAAAAGTGCACAAAGAGAGGCTGATTTACATGCAAAATTCTCACCGGGCCTGGGAAAATGAAACAATGGCAGATGAACCCTATGCCCCCCACAGTTGCTCCCCCAACCAGAAAGGGACTGCTCCAATCCATGCCCACAAAGGTGAGGGCAATCCAGGTTCTTGTTAATAGATTTCTTCTGGTGGATTAGAGTGAAATGACACTGGATGAATGCAAACATATACACATATGGTTTATTTTTAAACAATTTGGTTGCAATGGAAAGCACATATGTAGCCATTTTGGTTGCTCTTATTATCTATAGTTACATAGCATATGAAAGCATAAACATACTGCTTTAGAAAATGTATGGGGAAAAGATAGAAAAAGAAAGGAGCAGAAAGATACATAATCACCACCCATGGATCTCTGACAAAGCTCTGTTGTTGCAGCTGGGATGTCCATTGGTCAAAATAGGGGGTTTACTCCAACTTGATCCCTAGGGGTGGGTAAAGAAGCCCACAAAACACAAAATCAGATGGGTTTAAATATGCCCAGGCTCAGTGGGAACACCCAGGAACCTCCCCAGGGCAAGGGATCTTTCAGTCCTCTAGCCTTAGAAATGAGCCTGAGGGCTCTTTGGGGTTCTCTCAGGGCTTATGATACCTTTTCAGCTGCTGGAGTGAGTAATGCCCAGTCAGACCTTCCTCTGGGGAAGAGAGGGGAGTTTTACAACTGAGCAAGTTGGGTAAGGGAGGGCAATTGTCATGGTAAGAGGCACCATCTAACCTTGCAGGATTTGCCTCTTATTGGCGTAGAAGCCTCCAGATGGAGACAGTTCGTTACCTTTGTCATATGCAGACCAGCCATTACACACCCCAAAACTCACCTCCTCCCTCTAGGGCTGCAAACCTGGTCTCAGCAAAGCACTAGAGCAGTTCTGAAGGATGTAAGAAATGATGCAATGCCCAGTTGTGTAAGATACAGGGGAAGAGTTCAACCTGAGTCTAAAAAGTGACTATTTAACCATAGGACCAGCGACAATTTCATGTCTGGGCTCCTAGTGTATACTCCTGGATCTGTTGTGCCTTGCCTTGATTGGACTGAGGAAGCTTGACAGAAAGAATAAAATACCTAAATGGCAAGAGATCTCAGTTGTTTTGCACTAAATGAAAGTGGGAACTTGAAAAGCTGAGAGAAAATATTAATAATTTTAGTAATTCAAGCAGTTTTTTCAAATGTATTAATGGCAGTGCAAAAATAATATCAGCCCATTCCAGGATGAGGACTATATTAGTTCAGTCTCTGTTCTACCCTTATCATGACAATAGCTCAAATTCTTGTTGAAACTTCAGTAATAGGACTAGCAGCAAGCAATCTGTTTTATGTGTTACCATCTTCAAAATTCAGATCCAGTATGAAATGTGGAGTGGGAAGAGAAGTGGATAAACAAATGCACGGAGAAGAATTCTATTAAATGTAATATGTACATTGCACCATGTTTAAAGACACAACACTTTAAGACAACTTGAACAATAAAAAAAATGCCAAACCCATAGCATAAAGCTACAGGAGGTGGACAAACACTAATTATGGCTTAGAGATTCTGCAACTGAAAGATCCCAGACAAGATACTTCACACCTTTACCTCTAGTTCCTTTCTACTTCATATCTATCACATTCGTGTTTTGATCTTCTTGACAGGAACAGTCACATACCACAGCTTTGTATAACAAACAAAACAGAGATGCTTCAATTTATTCCCACTGCTCTCATTAGTCCTTTTGCTAAAATAAAACAAACAAAAAAACCACCCCACGTCTTGAATTCTGTCCAAACTGTCTGCTACCATGGAAATTGAAAATCATCTTGGTAAGAAAATGCTACATTATGTCTACTAATATTTCAGCCAAAGTACAGTCTATAGTAGTGGAGATTTTGTAAAAACTTAATCCCATGACCTGAGAACTGTTCAGTACATCCTGTCAGATAATTAGGGCTCTCAATTCCTGCACACTGAAAAACCAGAAGCTGAAAGAGTATGTCACTTTACAGGAAACATTCAGTACCTCTACACTGTTAAGTCTTGGAGCAATTTCTAAGAAACACCTCTTGTTTCCTTCTCATAACATTACCTTGCATGTTAAGGACATGCAGTTCTTGCTATGGAAGACATAAAAGAAAGAAAGCTCAATCCATTTTAGAAAAAAGATTATTCTTGGCTGTGTTCAAGACAGAATACCTTTGGAAGGTCTGGAACAAGCTGTTGAATTAATTTAATGAGCCATAATGGGAATTAAATATTTCATTGTTTTTCAAAATGAAAACCCTTCTGATCATTCAGTGGGCTTTGTATTTGTATTTCAGACTAGACAAATTCAGTTTGCCTTCAATATTTCAGATGACCTTTTTTCTTTTTTTCTCCTTTACATTATATCAGTTTGTACAACAGGAAAAACAGAACAGACATCTGCTACATATTACTCAGGTAATGTAGGGCACAGAATTATTGTGTCTGCATACAAAATGCTAGAAGCAGATATGAAGCACTAAAAGTTCAGAAGAGTAGAAAGTATGCAGTAATGCTAACATATCAATTGCAGAAGGATTATAAAGCAGAAAATACAGTTTTGCAGACATTTAACTTATTGTTTTAAAAGAAAGTTTTACAAGGGCATCAAATATATAATTTAATGTCTTTTTGCCCTTAGTTTAACTACATAAATAGACATAAACCTGTATTTTAAAATGTTTATAGGTCTTCAGAGGAAGTACTTGCTCTTTCTTGCCGTCTTGGGTGAAAAAGAAATCTAAATTTTGGATTCCTATTTACTACTATTCTCATTTTAATGAAGCTAAACTGAAAACATTTGCAATCTAACTTTTGAAAGCTGCAGGATTTGTCAAGCTTCCAGTATTTTACAACATCTCTCCTAGCTGCCAGTACAGGCAGATGTAAAACTTTCCTCATGTTAGTTCATTTATACTTTGAAACAGGCAGATGTCAGGGGAAAGCATGAGGGCAGAACTCATAATCTCACTGACAGCAATGCTAAAATTGTTCCAAAAATGCAATATGAGCCTAATTCTGCTTCCATTAAAGTCAGTCAGATTTCATCCTCTTGACTAGAACAAATGTAGAAACAGAGCTTAGAAACAGGCCACATAAACAGCTCTTGGGGAACATTGCCATTTTAGATTTTGAATACTCACATGACTACTCATTGTGAAATGAAGCAATTTTCTTTAGGTTCTACTAGATTCTGATAACACTTTATCACACACTGCTGTTCACAGATGAATATGTCCACTTATTTGCTGAAACCAAGTTTCACATTTCCAATCTAGAGTACTTCCATATGCCAGCATTTTATAGTACAGACAGAACCAGCCTAGTTCTGCCTTCCTCCTAACACCATCAATGTGGCAGCAATTCCCAGATCCTGTACTTCCCTCCTGCAGCCAACTTTGATGCATGGCAAACAGGTTTCCTGCACTGTGTCAGTTTATAATTATGCTCAGAGTTTCTGATACTGTTTCAACCCAGGATTTTAAACTATGGGGGAGCAACTTACATGAAAAAGTAGGCATTTGGAAGGCAGACTCCTATTCATTACTATATAAATGTAAAGCTTGATCTCTAGCTCCTCATGACACATGTTTGTAGACGTAAAAATGCCTTAACATGGAAGATATCTTGATATAGAAGGACCTTTAGGCTTTAGGTTTTTCTTTTCCTTTTTTTAGTAGGCAAAGCCATTTTACTCCTGCTATTTACCAAGGTTTCTCTAGGAAACTTTTTTCCTCAGAGTGAAATAAAATCTGTAATTAAGACCATGACACTTAATGCTTCTTCTCTCAACTGGTTCTAAGGGAACCATAAGAAAATCCTCTTGAAGAGGAAAAAGCACTGTCATTACACCTTCAGAAATAACTCAGTATTTCCTTCTCTCCTACTCTCTTCAGTTTCACATCAGCAGCCAGCCTAAAACCACAATGGTCCTCAACAACTTCCTGCCAAGTGCAGTCTGTAGGTGAAGCACCTATCAACCTCCCTAAATTACCAGCTGATTACACTTTCCAGGAGAAAAAACAATTTTTGCAGGTCAAATTGGAGGAATGTAAAAGTGTCCTCTTTTTGTATTGCACTAAATAGTTTAGCCTCTTTTGCCTGTTTTGCTGAAGGGAAAGTTGGTTTTTTTCAACTCTCGTGCCTGAAAATTGTCTCCTCTCTTCATCTCAAAAGATCTCTAAGACTTCTTTATATTCAAATTACCAAATTCTTTATGCCCAAAAATCAGCATGCCCTCTTCCAAGCATTCTCAGTTAGTGCTCATGAGGCTCAGACCAGATCCTGAAAAAACAGCACAAAGGTCATTGGAAGAAATAATCTTTGATACCAAAACTAGGAGTCATCACCAGACTTTGTGACTTTTCAGAGCAAGGAAATTCCCAGGTTCCTGTTTCATTGAAATTCTACTTCCTTCATTAAAGATGAAAGAGCAGAACAAGTAGCTTCTATTTTTATATTCTTTCTAAAACAAACATCCTTTTCTTATCTCCTTTGATTATTTTGTCGTCCCATTTACCCACACAAGTTAGAAAAGACTGATCTCAGGCACTTGTGAGACATCTTCCTGAAAAAGTCATACTTTTTAAATGTGGTAATCTTTAAACACTATTGTGAGGTAGAAAAGTAAGATTTAACACTGTATTAAATAGGAAGTTAAGCAATAAAGGATTTACAAGAATTGGTTACTCTTGACATAATTGACATTATTTATTAATCAAGGCAGAATATTAATTTGGTTTGGGAATTGAGTTGCTTTAAATTCACTGTTTTTATCTGAGGTTTTAGTGCCGATGGTTCAGGTTTGCAATCCAGAAGTCTTATGGTATCTGCACAGCACTTGCTTAAGTATTGGTTAATTGTAAAACAGAAATAGGCAGGGGACATCTATTTTCTCAAAATTTGACACAGATTCATAACACAGAAACTATCACATTATTTTCTGACATTGACAAATACTGTATAAGACAGTTTTCATTCTTTTTAAAAAAAATCCATACTTTTAACACTTATGGGTTTGCCTTCTATATATTTAAAATATTTCATACATAAATATGAAGTTTTTGGCTATCGTGTAGCTTGCCTACAGTGAAGCACTACAAAGGATGGCTTCAGAGAAAGGTATATTATGGATTGAAAAGTGCTCTCTACTTGCTGCTTTGCAAAATTTGTTCTATCAGCAGCATTCATTGCAATAATTATTTTAAGGTGTCACCAGGAAGGATAAAAAAATCATAATATGGAAATATACATCCATCACAGTTGGTTTGAGTCCCTGATAAGACTGAAACTGATACCACAGACAGACATATAGCAATGACTCATGTTAAACAGAAAAACAGCACCCGAGTTTTGTTCTGCTAACTCCGTTCAATTGTTACTTGCTGATATTCCTTTTACAAATTTGATTTGTTTTGGGTTTTCCAAGTTTCTGCTGAAAAATCCAATGACAACATCATTGCTGTCATGATTTTGGGAAGATTAATAAAAATGTATCTCAGTGGTATATCACCAAAGCAAACACTTGAAGTACTTACTTCACTACAGCATCACTGAATTTAAAAAAAGAAGCTAGCAAACAAAAAATCAACTTCGTTATACTTGTTTTGGTTTAGCTGTCTTCATTATTTTATGGAGAATTTACTTGAAAAAATTTCTCAAACCTTCTATCAGTATATTGCTACTTCTCCCCTGATAAATGCACTTATGCCCTTGTGCAAAGCTTCAGCAATTATTTAGAAGGCGAGAATAGAAAAACAGATTATCTGTGATCCTGACTTGCAAAGTACATGCTTCAGCTGTCAACTCATTGACTGGTCACCTCATGTGGTTTTTTTTATACTTTGATCATTAAAGCTCTGCCAGTGGCCTCAGGTACATGCTCAATCAGAGAGGAGACAGAATTAGCCTTAGAGATAGAAACACCCAGAGTGAAAGAAGATATTCTCATCATGCTCCAGCAAGTTCTACTGTTTTACAGTGAGTTATTCTGCTTTACCTAACTCTAGATATCTGTGCTGAGTCACACTGACCAATGGTTTTGCATGGGAGTTTCAGAGATTCGCAGCAGACTGAAAAACAATTGCATTGACAATTCATTCTTGTCTATATCCCTGAGGACACTATCCATCAAAATAAACACCATGATATTTACGTTGCTTAGATTAAGATTGAAAGAGATCCAAAACTGTAATGTGTTAGGAACATTTGCATTTGGCCTGGAGGAAAAGAAGAATAACTGTAGAGAAGACACATTCCCCATCAAAATGTGGATGAAAAACCTGTGTTGATGCTAGGTTTATATCCTAATTTACTAGAAACAGTTACAAACAATCAAATCAACTGAATCAGCAAAAAGGGCTTCAAATTTATATAACAAAAAATAATCTATGCATGTTTTGATATCATAAACTAATATCTGTTATAGGCTTTCTGGAAAATAAAAACTGAGAGAAGATCTGTACCATCATAAACCCAAAGCAAACTGCTATTACAAAGCATTCACATTTTAAAAAGGGATAGCAATCAAAGATAATTATGTTCACAATTTGCTCTGATCAGTCCTGCTACCCATATATATACATCTGACTAATTTTTTTCCCCTCTGTCAAGTTGTTTGAAATGTATCAGTTGCTCCAATCACACTGCAACCACTTCATTTTTCAATGAAAACCAGCATGATGCAGTGGAACCTAAACAATTCAACAGTGTATGTCTATACAAAGAAGTGCTATAGTATTTTTCAAAACTGGACCTTAAATCCTCCAAAAGAATCCATCTATCCTTTTTGTTTGCTTCTTCTCTTCCAGAGCCATTCATCAGAGAGAGATCCTTCCCAACCCCAGGAGGAAAGGACAAGACACTCTTCTCCTGCTTCAAGCAGCTGTACTTCCAAAGTGAAAAAGTCCTGCTTCTACTGGACTGAATTATTTAGCCTAAAACAAAGAGGTTCTATACAGATGGAAAAACATGTGTGTTGAATGACAAACAAAGTCTTATTTACTGAATGTATTAAAAATTGTTTTTCCAGACACATTTCATCAAAGCAAAGCTCCATCCTTGGGAAAACAGCTATATTCACAATCAAGACAGATGCACAAGTCATGTGAAATAAGGCTGCCACTGGACTGAATTATTTAGTTGTTTGCTAGAGACTTGATCAAATTCAGCCTCTGTGTAAACACGCAAAATTAAATGGGACACAGTTTGAGATGTTCTACATCCTGATCCAATTTGATCATCTGTGTGCATCAGATCTTTGGAAATGCTAGTGTAAAAATGTCCTTATAGTGAATGCAAACTTGTGGGTACATGTTGGATTAAATAATCTATAAGACTCAATAGCATAATTTAGATAAAAAGCAATAATCAATCACACATGCATGAAGGAGTTTGAATTTCCAATGTGGTCAACTCTGGAAGAGTCTGTCTTCTGACAAATAAATGCAAGCGTATTTTCAATAACATATTTATTTTTCTTGGAAAGGTGAAGACTTATTCTCTCTTTATATCTAGCCCTGGACAATTTCCTCTCTTTAACATTAACTGTCTTCTTAAATACACTAATAATTTACTGCC
The DNA here is from genome assembly GCF_963513975.1 of Fringilla coelebs. Lineage (NCBI taxonomy): Eukaryota > Metazoa > Chordata > Aves > Passeriformes > Fringillidae > Fringilla > Fringilla coelebs. Next base: position 42,060,105 of record NC_140030.1, on the reverse strand, counting down.
TGCAGTCCAACTTGATGTTCCAACAGATCATTCTGTATTTTAGAAAACTGTCTTTTCTGTGACACATGTTCACAGAATAACAGAAGATATTGGAGAAATTGCTCATAGATTATTAGAATGCTTGAGAAGCATAAATGTATTTAAAGTTTCCTAAATATGCTCTCTAAACAATATCTAAATATAGTCATTTCATACTGAGCCACCACAATATTCTGCTGTAAATTAATTAATGGTTTACTGGCTTGAATAGCCAGTATTTTATTATTGCTGTAGATTTTCATTATTTTGTGTTGACAGTTGCAGTTTTTGTACCACGTACCCAATAATTTTATTTTTGTGTGATCATAGGAATATGTTATTACTCTGTTTTAACAGTTTCAGTTCTCCCTCTTCATTACCCAGAAGATCATAAAAATGCAATGAAATGAAGTGTGAAACTCTAAATATCTCAAAATATCTCAAAATCAGTTTGCTTAAGTTAGTAAGAAACTGAAACCATAAATATAAAAGTTTTAGATTAAAATGTGACTCCACAAATTTTATATCATGCTTAAAAGATTTATAATAATAGTGGAGGATGTATTGCATGACTGCAGTTGTTGCCAAGCACTAAGAATATTGTTTTTGTGGGGGTTTTACCTCAACAAAATGTATCTGTTTGCAAGGACCGTGAATGAGCCTCCTAATTTTTGGGAAAACATTTTGAGGATGAAAACTGCAATTAGAAGAGAAATGGGCTCACTAGCCACTCAGTTGATGTAGTTCAACACAAAAGGATGAAGAGGTGGGCCTGCTGCCCACCCAGTACCCAGTAACAGAACAGGGGGGTTGCAAGAGGAATGTGGCATTTTGTGCGCATACTAATCCTAACAGTTTGCCGGTAGAGAAAGTACAAGGAATTGTTTGTAACATTGGAAAGTTGCTTTGCAGCAAAATGGATTGCTATTGCATTTAGTAAGCCAACATGTGTGAAGCTGGTGAAGGCTAGCATGAGAACAAGCAGAAATGATCCCAGCATTTCTGTATCTTTCTGTGCAGATTTAGAGGCACCAAGACTTAGAGGCACCAAGTTTTTAAGAAGCTATAAATGGATGGAAGCTCTTCCCCAACTCTGTTGCCGTCTCAAAATAAAAATGTGGATGTATCTGGATAAATTGTTGAAAATGGGTCCTAACTCTCCACAGAAACTGGGAAAGTTCCTCAGGACTGCACAGGAAAGCCTAAAGCCCATCATCTAATCAGTTGAGCAGGGAGTAATGTACAAAAGCCAAGAGCATACAGCAGTTTACCCTTGTCCTGAATGGTACAATATTCCATACTCAAATTGTGTCCATAACACAAGTAAAAGGGGAAGAAAACAGGAAGTGTATATATAGAAATTTTAACCATGTTATTGAGACTTATTCAATAGAAAAGTGCTCAGATTTTTCTTTGTTTTCTTTTTCAAAACAATTAAGATTCTTAGATTAGACCCTTGAGATGTCAAATACGTTAAGAATCAATTCTTTCCTTAATATAGAACAGTACTTTTTGTCCGTAGCAAGATTTGGAGTTTAACCTGGCCAAATAGCCTGGTAGACTGTGCCAATGGCAGAAAGTGACAGCACAAGGAGGAAAAGTGACCAAAGTCTAACACAAATCAATCAACTGCAAGATTTCACCAACTCATATCAGGGATACAAAGTATTAATAGAGAACTTGAGTGACAAGAGCAAAAGTTTTTGAACTTTAGCATCTACCAGGAAAAGGAAAATTCCAAAGGAATTAGAGTTTATATCCTTAACAGATAATCTATAGCTGGATTGGCCTATCTGAATTACCATAAAAAACAATTAAAGAAGAATTGAGTTGCTGATCTTCCAAAAATACAATAAAAATAATAATATATAAAACATAATGTAAATTGGTACAGGTCTTATATCATTGCCAAAAGTGTTTTGAAATAATGCTCCAAAGTCAGTAGTCTTTGAGAGTCCACTAAAGTAAACAGAATCACCTTCCTAAATTATCACCTCCCTAAATTAACTTGACACATGTAGTGTGGAAACACAGTAGGTGACTCAGTCACTAATGTAGCAGAAAGACACATGCAGTTCTGAATATAATTTTTAGTCCCAACAGTGATTATCTGAAGCTGTAAATAGTGACCAAATTCAGTCTCTCATTGGCCAGAACTTTGAAAATCTCTGCAGTGTTAACAGTATGTACAAACATTCTAGTTAAAGGGAATGCAATGCTTCAAAACTGAGAAGCTTTTCCAAAGCACCCATTTTCTCACCATGTGGTAGACAAGTTAGTTCTTTTACAGAAGCTATTCTGGCACTATGGATTGCCTTTAGCAAAAGGATACAATCTCAGTTATGAAACTAGTTATATAAAATACCAAACACCCCCTCAAGGTCAAAACACCACTGAATATACTAATTCTTGATGTACATTAAGCCAGACTGTGACCAGGCTTTCACTATGCTCTATAAAGGAGGACATTGTTACCTCTACTTTTTTTGTCATAAAATAAATTTGTCCTGAGAAAAGCCCAACTGCTGTGAGTGAGGGGAATAAACATGATGAATACAACATCACCTGCTCAATACCTGCTATTCTGCATTACTCTCTACTGCACAGGAAGAATAATGTTCAATGTAAATAATAATTAGAGAAACTCCATTTAAAGCCCAGCATAATTCTATTGTACGTATGCATTTTTGTATCACCAGTGGATATTTTAACAACCCAGTTTAATTTATTTTTCTGTCATCTGGTAGTAAACATCTAATGTACATGGCTTCCTTTGGAACCTATTCTATAGCCAAAAAGCAGTAAGTATTTCACATTTAACACTCCATTCTACACAAATAAATATAAGAAAAAAATGTTTTTCTAAACAAAAACTTCATAAATTGTTTTTCTAAAAAAAACTTCATAAATTACAATAACTTTAAAGGAAAAAATGGTAATAAGTTTTAAGTCTAGTTACCAAAAATAGTTTTGTTTCTCTTTCTTGAAATTTCTTCCTATCTCTGCAGCAGTCATGGAGGGATTTTTAACATCATGTACTAGGTAAATCAAATCTATACCGTCTCCTATTTCAAATATACTTTAAAAACATGTAACCTGTGTTATTATAAGTCACAAGCCACTTAACATATTTCATTATAATTACTTTTTTCATATCATCCTAAACAATTAATTTTTGTTTCCATGTTTAGACTCTTTGGAGTACATCCATAAATGCATAGTGAGGTCTCCAAAACACTGCCTGGCACCTCTCTATATAGTCCAAAGATAAGTCAATTACAGGGAGCATTGACTGGTATTTTACCACCTACTTTTTTTAGCGTCGTGCCTTCACAAACAAAATACATAAACAGAGTCAGTTTTAACTGATGTGTCACAAGAGCTGTAATACTGGAGGTGGCCTAAGAGGATGCACTTCTCATAATTCAACCATTCTAATGGATTTTGCATTTAAATCACCTAATACCGCCTAAGGGTGATTTATACCATCTTGAAGGATCAGACCAATGCATAGAGACCTAAAACAGTGTCATAAAAGTGGCACAAGAGAGTTGTGAACACATCTTAATCCTCATCACTGGAAATACAGAGAAACAATATCAAAAAGCTAGTTAATCTTAATAGCATTTTCTTTCATATAAGAATTTTAGTTAGATTTACTAGGTCATAAGTGCAAAAAAGTAGGTTTGCCAACTGAATTAGATGCCATTCTGCTATTTTCACAAATTTCCTGTAAATGACAAGGAGACAAGAAAACATTAGCATAAAATGAGATTAGGTAATAGGCCCTAATTTTTCCCATATCAACTTTAACATGAAAAAGTTAAATTCTTACTAAAAACCTGAAGTTATCTAACAACACCTAATAAAAGATTTCATACCTTCTTAATATAAAATTATATTGCAGCATAACTAGGATTTAGCCTACCTTACTATAATTTTATGAAGTTAGGGTATGGCAGCACATCAGCAAGCAGTGTAGAGCTATGGGATCTGTGAAGAACTGGTGATTAGAGTTAAGTCCAGAAGTGGCTCAGGGTTGTTACAGATAGTGCCCAGCTTCATTTCACCTCACAAGAATTTAATCTATATGCCTTGGGACCTTAGGGCAGTGTGTATCCAAGTGAGAGCTATGTGGAAATTCTCTATGAAAACGAACATCTGTTATGAACCAAAACACTAATGTACATAATTTATACATGGTGCATCCCATGGCTTTGGAAAATTGCTCTTTAAGCCTTCTTAATAACCTAGTACTTAGAAAATCAGACCTGAACCTAGGTTTACAATATCTATGGTGACCTAACCAATGGATTGTTAGATTTAAAAAAATAGGAGATTCACCAATTTACTAATCATCTTCTCCAATAGTTATAATGGGTCTACTCTTGCTGCAATACTTAAATTTAATCTATTACCCTAGTACCTTAGAAATTAACCTCAGATGTGATTTATCCCGAAATAATGCAAATAGAGCAAATACTATACATCCCTTGAAATTATACAGTTCCTTGAAGCTGCCAAAACTTTGTCCTCATGCCTGAACTTGGAAACTGCTTCTCATTAGACTGTACCAGTGGCATAAAGGGACCTTCAAACAGATGTAAATAGTATACACAGTTGCAGTAATAACTGCAGTACACAGCTATATGCCAGGATACTTTGACTGGAGTCACAACAGCAAAATCCATGTAAGTCTAAGCATGAACAGTTGATAACTGGATTTTCAGTTGCTGAAGCAGTTGCCAGCTACATCAAGCAAAGAAAATCAGCAATATTACATGAAAACTTAAGAGTACAAAATAAAATCTCTAGGTTTATACTTCTTATATGTAAAGAATGTAAGGAAATTGGGACATAATACTGCTCTTGTAACTGGGTATTGAATAATAAGAGATATAATTTGTTAAAAAAATAAACTACTTCAAAGAATTCAGTTAAAAATGAGAATAGAAGCAAGGCTGAAAAATTAAGTGAATTATTTGATCAACTGTTTATGTGGTATTTTGAGGCTACAAGATTTTACAGAAAATCAAATTATTGAGACTTTAACTGTAATTCCATAGTCAACCACTTAGTACCATTTAGTGGCTCCTGTACTACTTTGTGGACAGAAAAAATGGATGCAATGTTCCACATTCCAGTAGCTAGTTTACTGACACAGATCACAAACATTGTGTTTTTTCTTATTCTTGAACAGTGCTTTTTTATCCATCTTTTTATTATTGTGCTCTACCTATGAATAAAATCTGTCAGGGAGGGAAAAGGTGATTTTCTAACAGTTACGTATCAGCCACACAAAGAAACCACAATTATGACCTGGTAGAGGGCTGTGCTTACAAGAGAATCATATTTGGGCTATCTGTTATCTGAGCATACACTGAGCAAGGAGGCTGCTGTCATCTCTTACTGACTTGTAGTTTTCTGCAATTCTTTATATAAAGGCTCTTACTTAGGCAAAATGCAAACTTCTGAAACAGGAAGAGGTATGCATTAGACATCAGTCTATGCCTGTTACCAACACATGAAAATCAGAAGAACCAAAATAATCCAGAGTGCTTCTTTATTAAGTATAGCAAGACTAACATAAAAATAATATATTTCACACATGAAAAGCTTGATCTACACAGAGAACAGTAATATGATACCATGTTAGTAATAGAAATGCCACACTTCTAACTACTTCCATTTTGAAGACTACGCACAAAACATTGACCAGGGTGCTAATTATTAAAGAATAAATTCATCTCCAGCATAACAACACAATTGTCACAGAACTTGTCACAAGTTGTCACACCAGATAAATTTGACTGAGCATTAAAATGCTCATTACTGTAATTATGATTTTTCTTTATAAAAATTCATTGAGAATGATCTGAACAAAATTACTCTATGGCTGATTACAGCTCATGAATTTACATGACAATCAGCAGGAATATTTAGAGCCAGTTAACAACATGTAAGTGATTACATTGAAAAATAACAAAACTTAGTAATTGGTTATACAATGCAGGGTGTATCAGATTTAAGAAAGTTTGGGCTGTTTTTCTTATTTGTAATTCATGTGATAAATACATAACTTTTTCATAAGATAAATATATTTTTCATTATTGTGGAAGCCCTTAAAATACAGCATGTTGAAAGCATTCTTTCAGGACTGTACCTACTTCTATATAGAAAGAATCAAAGAATTCAGTCTTCAAAAAAATTGAAGATGAAATTCTCTATATGAGTGAAAATGTTATATTCATTAAAAAATGTCCAAGCCTATTATTGGCCTTTACCCCTCCTCAACTGTAAAGGTTTGCAAACACTTCAGGTAATATCAGTCCTTAGCCTCTCTTGGTGAAGTATATAATTTGACCATTATTTGTTTTGGCTGTTCTTTATTTAGCTCAACAGAAGAGCTCAATCCTATCTCATCCAGGTTCTCAGCACTCTAATAGTGACATTTCTTTCTGAAGTTCAGTGAGCAGCCTGATTATAGCTGTCAGGTGTTACTTGTTTTCCCTCATCTTGAATTTTTTTTTTTTTGCTGCTTTACTTATTTATGATGTGCTGTGATTGACTTATTGACAAAGGCAGAGTTGCCAAGTTTCTGTTTACAGCCACAACAGAAGGAAATTACTTTTCATGTTTCATGATTTCTAAGGAAAATAAAAGAAAGTTCTTCCTTTGGTTATTCCTTAGTCTCAAATTCAGATCTCAAGTATTCCTGTACTTCAGAGATGCAAGTACCAGGGACACCTTCAAGTTCAGCACTCAATCCAATGAAGTCCTAATATGGGCTCTAGAAAGGACCTAGTTCACATCCAAATCTCCCAAAAATGTTGGATGGGTTCCTGATCAAAGCATCTCTCTTAATTCCATATTCCCTCAATCTCAGCCTAAGTTTTGCATGCAGTAGTGCTGTTAGGATTGTTCACAATAAGAGAAGCTCTCTCTTCCCGTTTGCTTCACATTCTGAAAGCCCTATCATTTTGAGTTAGAATTAATCAAACATCCGTCTTTGGCAGCCATGGCTGACAAATAATACCTGCATCTTCATAATAAATCTTAAAAATTAAGATATTCATACAGCATTTCCTTTAACTTTGAAAATCTAAACCTCTAATGCTCTGAATCTTTCATGCAAGAAGCTACAAAAATAGGATCACACTTTGCAAGGAAACCCTTCCAAGTCTTCATTTTCTTGAAAACTTGGGTTACTTCCTTATTCCTTTTTATAATCTATATATTTCTATAAAACAGTGGCAGAAAAAAAAAAACCAAACCCTCATTTAATTTTTTTTTTAATTAACAAATAAAATAATGGTAATAACACATCTTACATCTTACATAACAGGTTCTTCTTACATCTTTAGAGACAGTCACCAAAACCTCTCCTTGTCAGAGTGTTCTTTAAACATAAACTTCCAACATCCACACATTAGAAAATTTTTGTGGCAATGTAATACTTCCAAGGTCAAAGCAGTGGCATCACATGGTATACAGACTGAATCAGTGTATGAAATTAATGAGAATAATAGGACTTCTTACATGCTATGCAACCGGGATGCATCAACCTATGAAGATCTCAAGTCTGATAGGAAACCTTATTCCGTCCTCTGAGTACACAACAAAGCATGATGGACAGCCTGGGCATTTATAATTACAGCTTGTGTTAGCTCAGTCTCCACATCATCAGCTGAAGCACAACAATTCCTCTCTGTAACCAGAAGCTTATCTATCCTGTAAGTTCCATGAGTAACTCAAGTCTGTTTATTAACATGTATTAACCAGATGCAAACCCATTGCCCACAAGTGTCACAAAGTCCTTCTATTGCCAGCAGTTTAATTATCTCCACATGTGTAAAAAAGAATAGATCTTTTCTTGCTAATTATCTCTAAATCTGTAATAAAAAAACACCAAATAGAAAACGTTTTGTTAAACAGACTCTTCAAAAAGAAATAGCCACTGCTGTTGATAAAGTGCTGTCCACTGGAATTCTTTGGGTTGTAATTCTTTGTTGTAGCCAAAGATTATCCGCTCAGTGATTTTCATGAGCTTCATAAATCCTTACTCCATTTTTAATCTCATGCTCTAAACCAATTTTTGTTCTTGGTGTAAAATTAAAATGTAAACACACAGAAAACCTCACATAAATACCTTGTGTTTCACCTTGGTGAAATGCAGCTGAAGGGTCCCCAAAAGAATTTACTCTGAGTTCAAATATCAAGGTTATTTGAGACTATATTTTATGCCCTCTTCTTCTAAAGCACTTGTAATGTAGCATATAAACATTATTGTGTATAAGCTTATAACATGCACAGGTGCAAATGCAATGCCTCTAAACTACCTGCAAAAAACCCCTGCAGTTCCCAAATCTGCACAGTTACTGAACACCACATACAGGCACCAGTTTAGCACCACCCTCATCAGCTTACCTGCAATACACACACTGACAAAATTTAAACAGCCAAAATAAGAATGAAGCAAAACTGGCCTCGATAACAAAATGGGGCACTGAGCAAAGATGCCCTGACAATTTATTCTAAGAAGGAGGCTATCCATATCTCTGTTTTAAAGGTAGAGAAGATTAGGTGAGAGGATATCTGATTTATTTTGATGATTCTATCTTTTCTGAAAATAGGCAGAATTATAAACAGTTTTGGTTTTGTATTTTTCCCCCCCAAACCACTCTTTTAATTAGCTGGAGAAGGCAGGACTCCACGTGAAGATCAGAAGGGCAGGAGCGCAATTCAGGTTTTAGACTGACTACTTGAAAAACAAAAGATTGAAGAGATGTGGCTTATTGCAAATACTGTGATTAAATGCAAGTTGTACATTTTTTAACACAATGATGAGAAATAAAGAAAATATTACATCAAAGCTAAGTTACTATTAGTACTGACATGGATATAGTGTTCCTGCTTTGGTACAGTGTTGAACTATACGACCTTTTGAAGTTCCTTACATCCTTATTCTCTATAAATATTAAATTAAACAAGAAATACATCAGGGCAGTGACTCTCAGTATTGAATTGGTTATAAATCAAATTAGCCACCAATAATAATCAATCCTTATTTAGTCTAAGGAATTGTCTGTCTCTCCAATTATAAATCCTAACTAAAGAATTGTATCAAAGCAAACAAAAGTTGAAGTTTGAATTGGTAAGAAAATTAATAATGGGACCAAATCACTTAGTATCTACAATAGAGCCAGATCTTATAAAGTTAAAAATTATAAAGTCTTTTTTTACACACCAATCATTTTTCACAGGCACATCTTTTCTTTTCTTTTAAGGTAAAAGACTGCTCTCTTTTCTTCGCAAGAAATCATATGGAATAATGGTTACAGATTTAGGACCATAGCTAGTATTATTACAAAATTATACTTAGAAACAATTGCACCTTCATAATTTTTTGTTTTCCCTATTTGCATTACAAAGAAAATATAAACAAGGTAATGTAGGGGCAAATTCTGGTGTCATTGTACATAACTACCTAATTCATATTGACTCCTTTCATGATTTCAAAACATCTTTACTATTCTTGGATATCAGCAGAAAATTAGACTCCAAAAATGAAGTGAAAATTGGATCTATTTTAGCTCCACAAGAGGTTTTCCCATAGTTCTACACACTATAGTTTATTTTACGTGTTTATGGAGCATAATTTGTAGATTATACAATAATTTATAACTCATGCCCTAAAACATGCCTTCTGCAGCAAGATGAAAGCTGCAGCTTTACTAATGTTTAGTGCCTCTTTCCCCTAGCAAGTTTATCCCTATTTCCCTTCCCTTCCTTCCTATTAAAATCATTTTCACTTGTACAGCTCTTGCAGTATCAGCCACAACAGAATACATATGATGCCCCATGGTTTCCATTTCAGAAGCAATTTAAGGATTCAAACACTACTATTTCAACTATATTCATGACATTATCTAAATTGCCATTGTGATTTTGCAGCCCTGCTCTGAAACCAAGTTTAAGAGTAGTACCAGTGGGCTGGTTTTACCCTGTCTGACAGAGAACTAGTCTGAGGGATGGACGTGTTACCATTCAAGTCCTAAAATCTGTTTTTCACACTTACTTTTTCAGGTAGAGATATAAGAGTGCAATTTCAGATTGACATCAGTAACTACTTTGAAAGAGCACCTTGCAGATACCACAAACAGAGAATAGCCCAACTCCAGAAAAAGTTTGTTCACAGAGCTCAGGAGTTATAAAATGAACTTTCCTTAGGTAACCTGAAGTGAAGCCTCCAGGACAGAGTAACACAGTAAAGTAATCCCTTCTTTTCCTAGAATCTGGTTTTGTTTGAAGTTCAGATATACAAGCTGTAGGGAGAACACATGCTATGTTTCATTTGAAGGAATGGGGAACTTAAATCTACACTGAAACCATTTTGAGGGAGTGTGTCAAGACGACTGACAAGTATGGAGGCTAGCAAGAAAACATCAAGGCCCCTGAATGACTGTGTATAGAAATAATGTCATCACTGGGAACATTGACTGAGGTCATTGATCTACAGTGCTGGACCCAAACTGGCAAACTATTTCCAGGGGCAAGTATATGAAGTTCATTTTTTGGTTGAAAGTTTCAAAAGAGGTTTTCAGACCCAAAACATAATAAAGGGCAGAAGAAGTAAACTTCTTGGAAAAAAAGATGTATAAAAACAAAGTAAAATTCCAGGATGAGCAATGGAATCCAACTACAAAAGTCAGAACTCCAAACATATCACATCCTAAGGTGGTCCAGAGAGAAATTGTGAAGCACTGGCAATTGCTTTTATGCTGGTGCTTTAAATTATCTCCGTTTTGGAGAGATAGGGGACTTTTGTTCTGACTCACACAAAGCAGCTGATACAAAAGGACATGTATCCAGCCAATATAATTTCCTCAGAAAGAGACATTCAGCAATAATAGCATTTTCCTTTGAACTGTACCAAGAATTTTCTTCCTGGTACAGTTTTTACAGGAATAGCTGACTGAAATTTCACAGAAATTTCTTACAAGCACTGAAATATGGTATGGAACCTTGGGAGAGTGGGGGAAGAGTACTACTTCTGATGTGAACATTGTGTAGTTAATGAATAGCCTGAAAAAAAATCACATTTTTTTATATACACATCTGCCTTTTATTTTAGTCACCACATATTCTAGTTATTTCCAGAGGAGAAAGAAAATGCTATGCATAAAACGAAATAGAAAAAAAAGGAACTAGATATCATTGCTCCAGAGCATATAATTTATAAGTTAATCAATATGCAGTAGGGGTAAATAGGAACATGTTTATTAGTAACTTTTCCAAACGTGTTTTACAGTTCTGAACGGTGACACTAAGCTGTTCATAACACTTGCACAATTTCCAGTATCCTCTGCCACATCATATTTATCCTAGGATGTTGAGCCATTTTGAAAAATTTCATGCATATCAATGTCCGTAATTATTTCAGACACTCCAGTAGCACATGCTTCATTACTGGGTGTTGTTAATTTAGAGAGATTGTTTTTTGTCAACACTTTTTCCACACTGGATAGCTGTGAAGTGTACCATTTATTTTCATTATTTCACTCCACACTGACCCAATCTTTGAAGAGTATTTTGTCTTTTTAAGTTAAGCAGGTTAATGGTAACCCTACAGCATTGTTTAAAGGCAGCACACGGCTTGTTAGCACACTATGTCATGGTGGATGATAATCACATTTCCTTGCTCTGGTATCTCTTTTCACATGTTATTTGAGGAAAAGAAGTGGTGGCTAACGTTAGTATCAACATTGCCAAATTGGTTTTTGTGTAGTAAGAGTCATGAGGGCCAATTTGATGCACAAATGATACTCACTTGATGCTTCCTTGGTAGAAAAAATGGAATTGAAACACTTGAAGAGTTCAAGCCCGCAACATGTACAATAATTTTAGTTTCTTCTGTCTTCCAAAATTTAGCCATGTAGAATTTCCCAGCTATCCAGATCAGAGACACTATTTTTCATTTGAGTTATGCCATCCTCTCAGACTCAGAGGATTAACTCCTGGATTCCTTATCTTCATCGTTCCCTCCTGTAGATCTTGCTTTTTTGATCAAGTGACAAAGTATATTGCGTTTGTTACCACATTTACTACCACATCACTAACATCTGTTTGACAGAAGGCAACAGCACGTTGTACATCTGTGCACTGAGAGCCTCAGTACACCAGAGCCGTAACACAACCACAAAACAGACATACTACTATGTAATATATGTACATACATATTCCACATGCTGGGTAATCTCAACTACAGCACACACAGTATTGCATTTCTGAGTGTCTTATTTACACACATTGCATAAATATAGTCAATTTTGAGCTTGCCCTTTTTTATGCTCAGTAATTATCAACTTCAGCTAGAAAACTCATGGATTCGATCTCAATAAGCCCTACAGAAATGGCTTAAAATGTAAGGTTCTTCTATTTCTTTTTGTATGTGTGTGGGCTGATCTGTAACATTTCTGTTTAAGCTTTTTCCCACAGAAACTAAGTCTTTAAAAAAAGTTGAAAACCAAAGTTTAGCAAATTGCAATAAAAAGACAACTTACTGAAAAAAGTCTAATCCTGGCGGCATAGATCTCCATAGGAGATAATCTCATCTGGAGAGTTTTATATGACAAAATTCTTCAAGTGCCCTAATAGGCTTATGTTGCATATCTCTTCACTACACAGCATAGGTATCCTTAAGTCATGATGATAAAAGTCTGTAAAGAAAATACTAAATGCCAGATGGCAATGGCTTCAGAAAAGATTACAAAATTGTTACTGTCAGTACATTAACTTCTGCATGAAAAAGAGATATTTTCCATTCTCTCTCCTAGTATTCTTAAGTCTTTACTTTGATTGCTTTTTCCTGGGGTTTGTTCAGATTGTAGTGACAAATGCAGTACCACTTAAGTATCCAGGCAAACTAAAGACAGATTGAATAGGTGCAGCAACGCACAAAATTAATCACAAAATCTGCTCTCACACCTGCAAGGAATCAGTGGATCTTCTATCTTAATGAAGTCTTGGTTTTCAGTCACAAGGAATAAGGCAAACAGGGAACCTCTGTGTCTTATTAGAAACAAAAACTGATTCCAGCACAGCTCATCAGTGTTCAAAAGCAATCAGTTTAGTATAGTGCCAGCTCTGCCTTTTCTTTTTCTTTCATGCTGAACTGACAACTTTTACTCCATCCATAGAGAAGCTGACAGGTGGAGCAGCAGCTGAGCAGCTGCAGGCATTTGGCTGCCTATGGCTTGCTGCTGATGGCTGAGAACTTCTCTTCACTCTGGTGTTCATCCCTGGAGAACTTTGGAACTCAGAAGCACAAAGCTAAGCCTTTTCTACTGCAACTGCCCCAATAGTGAAAAAGAAGCTAAAAAGGTTAGAAGGACTTAATCTATAGCCCGTTATTTCCAAAATATGGATATGCATATCTCCCTCTTGGACAATCAGGACTCTACTACCTCTGAATGGTTAGACAAGAAAGAAAGGATATTGAAAATCCACTTCAACCACGGGCGTCAAAGTAACGTGTGATTGCTTAGTGCTAGCAACCTGGTGGATAACAATGGTTATGCCACTTTAGAGCAGACATCTGTTTTCAAAAGTCTGGACCAAAGCTGAGGACCCTGCTCGTGTTTTCTAGCATGCCAACTTCACTACTCTACCTCTATCTCCAGTCTGCTAGAGAGATAAAATGTGAATGCCTGAAAGTAGGAAACAAAAACCCATAGCAGTCCTGCTGGAGAGCTGTACATATGATATGCCCTAAATATAGTGGAAGAAGCTGATACAAGCTACATGGATGTGGTGAGCAAAAAGCAGAGGCTGCATCTTTCATCTTTGCCAACTTCAATGCATTTTGTGCTATCTTATTCCTAAGGTCTTATTACAATCTTCCAGGACAGTTATCCATTCAATCATCTATGACATATGAGTCTGTTCATTTCACTTGCAATTATGCAATGCTGACAGAAATAACTGACTGTCACAATATTTAGTTGCAAAGTGAAATGAAACAATGTCAATAAAAGAGCAGTGCTAAAAGATAGCACAATACATTATTCAACGTGTCTCTGCAAAGCAAAAAATAATTTTCTATTCCAATCAGAGCAACATGCATAGGGCTGGCAGTGAGGAGGTTCTCATCTTCTTTCCCATTTCTGACATTTCTTATACTTTGTTGAAGGAAGACTCCAAGTATGAACAAGCTTCTCTGCTGCAGTTTTTCCTTACAACACACTAGTGACCTACTTAACTCCCCATAATCTATCATGTAAGAAGTCAGTTTTATGTATAGTTCCTGCAGTTTTTAACCTGTCTGGAGATCCACAAAAAACATGTACAGGGAGCAGAAGCTGTAAAAATGTTTACTGGAGTGGTAAGGGAACGTCCTGAAACATTATTACTGAGTGCAGTAATTGTTGAAGTTTCACTTGGAGCATATCGGAATGGATGTCACTGCACTGCATCCAGCACAATGGATGTCAAAGCACTTTAACAGGGAAGTGGCAGAGTCACCATGCCTGGGAGGTATTATAAAGACATGCAGATATGGCTCTTAGTCACAAGGCTTAGTGGTGGACGTGGCAGTGCTGGGTTAATGGATATGATGATCTTAACGGTCTTTTCTAACCCAAGTGATTCTATGATTTACCCCACCTCCATGAGTCAACTTCTGATGGATCTAGAGCTAGAGAAGGATAAAGCCTTAGGTAAGTCCTGCAAAATATCAATTCATCCAATGTTAACAGAAATTATAAATTGAATTCAGTCCAGCTATGTGTTTTCATCCATTTTCACTATATCTGCACTATTACCCACATTAGTTTATATTTGACCCAGTCACACAATCAGGTGACACTCAGATGATATTCACCTCTGTTTCTTCATATCTAAACTTCTGCTAGCACCAATGCCAAACAAAACAGTTGTTCTGTCTATCTCATTGCGCCCATCTGCCAGTTTCAGCCAAATCTAAAGGCTGAATTTTAGAAGTAACCCGCCTAGTAAGTTAATTTATGAAAATCTGTAGAGAGAGAGAACAAAAAAAATCTGTGAAGAGAGAGAACAAAACTCACATGCACCAGAGAGAAGAAAAACTCAGTCTTTATGCCTGTTAGCCAGCTACTGGCAGTAATTCCCCAAAGGCAGCCCTGCCAAATGGGCACATGGGCAGCTTCAGCAGAGTAAAGCTGCTTCCAGACATGCCGCAATAGACGTCTCATAGCCAACTTCCCAGGAAAGCCCTGCCCTCTTGCTATTACATGGCCCCTCCCTTGTCCCAG
Source organism: Fringilla coelebs (assembly GCF_963513975.1). Classification (NCBI taxonomy): domain Eukaryota; kingdom Metazoa; phylum Chordata; class Aves; order Passeriformes; family Fringillidae; genus Fringilla; species Fringilla coelebs. Next base: position 42,044,797 of record NC_140030.1, on the reverse strand, counting down.
AAGTCCTTACCATCTTCAAGTTACAGTGTCCCATGAAACTACACCTGTTTTTGGGGGTCTCCATTGTGTGAAATCTCCTACCCCATGTGATCAGAGCCTCATATCATTTGTCCTGCAGGACCAGCTGCCCCTTCTCACTTATCCAGGAGGAGGGCCAGCATGGGAAGCCCCTTCCCTATATGCACATAGGTGCCAGTTTATGCTTGTGAGCCAGTTTATGCTTATGAGCAACCATTTGTAAACTGTGTCAGCCACAATGCTTTTGTGTGACTGTCCCACAGTCCCCACATGTCCCTCATGGCCAGGAGAGGACCATGTCCAGGGGCATTTTCACCTCTTCATATTCATTTATGCTTCATGTCAATGTAAATGTTTTAGATTCTTTTTTCCACAGGCCTGGAGATTCCTGGGCACTGTTTTCTAAGTTCTTTGGTACTGCTCACAATAAAATGACAGCTCTCTATGATTCATGAGCTTTCCTCTGAAGCTCCAAACTTCTGGTACTACCCCTCAGTATTTCAGCCTTAGTAAGTTTTGCACATTTTTTTTCCCACTGAAGTTCTTTACCTGTAGTAAATTTTACACTTTTCTGTCTCAGAATTTCAAAATTTCACATCTTTCTATGCCAGTGTTTTGTCTGTAAGTTCTAATCTAATCTAATCCAGTGTCATATTTTATCCCTATTTTATTTGATTCTGTTAAGGTTTATGGTGGGCCTTCCACTTTGGTTTATCAGTTTCTATTACCCATGTAATATCATTCTTCTTTATGCAAGACAAATTTGAAAAAAGTTTACCATTGATAGAACAGACTGAAACAAGTCTGTTGAGTAATAAAATAAGTATTTCTTTAATTTTTAAATAATATTATAAGTGTTCCTCCTGTGAGATGCCATAGTACCCTTTCACTGACAGTCCTGCTACATATTTGTCAAGGTCTGCCTTACTGGCTCATCAGAACTTTATTGGTTTCAATAGAGATGCCACCTAACCTCAGATAAAGATCTTGACACAAGTTCCATATGCAATATTTCTAGTCAGGAGTGGCAGCTGCCTCTTTCCTCAGGTTAGCAGCATATTAAACACTGGCAGATAGTAAATAAAAAATTTAGTTCACAGATCCCTTTAATGAGGAATTCAGGATGTTAAAGGGAAAACTTTGCAAGAATCAGGCAGATATTTTAAGTTAGTTCATATGAATAAGTAGAATGCTTTTCCCACATGATTCTACCACAGAGCATTTCATATCATAGCAAACATGGAAGCATAACTTCACCATTCATGCAATGTGTGTATCTTTTGCCTTACATTCTGGTAGTACTGCTCAGCAGGAGGAAAAGATGTTTCATAATAGGAAAAAAAGCCTATTCAAATATTTAAACATCAGACAAGATAATTTGGAAAATTGTTTCCAAACTATGAGTATGGTCATAAAAATCTAGTGGTAAAAATGTAAGACCGTAAGTCTTGAAAAATACTTAAAATAAATCACTAAAGAGTGATAGAGCAATCTCTCCATGCCTTTGTATTGATTAAGATTATTGTCTTCCATAGCAGTACTGAAATGTCATCCAATTCCAAAAACTATAGTCCACACAGAGGTAAAATAAAAAAGTCCACTTTTACAAAGGTAAAATAAATATATAGTTAAAAGGTGTTCCAGAGGCTTCTGAAAATCCCTAGTATACCTCTTGTACCTTTACAGCCTAGAAGAAAGCTTAATAGCAGAAATATTTGTTAGACAAAAGGAAAATCCAGTTTTCAGAATTGTTACATCTTAATAGAATCTTTTGATTCAGAAACCCAGATGAAGGAAAACATTGTTCCTGGGCAGACACACCAGTGTAACAGAATGAATGTAAACTTCTTATTTCCATCTTGTCTTTGGTGACAGTTTTATCCAGGCAGGATTTCCGTATTTGCTGAGGAAGAAATTAGTACTTCATTACTTGTCTTAGAGCGTAAAATACTAAGGAAGGAAAAAGCACTGAATGGTAAATTGCAAAGCAATTGAAATCACACATAGGAAGTTTAAAGTGTTGAATACTTTGAAAGTTTATTCATTCATATTTCTTCTGAAGTCAGGAGTATGAATGAAAATAAAGAATAATCTGTACATGCTTTTTGTGTGAAGAGGGGAGATTTACTCAAACCCTTAGTGCTGATTAGTCTGTCAGCGCCCCAGGAAAGCCATGACCCTTGTGCCTGACCAGTCTGTCAGTGTCCTGTTGTGGCACCCTTCACTGCTCTAGTTCACTAGGTCTGAGGGTGGCTCCACTGACTTGTTCAGGGTTAGACACCAAACAGAGAAACCTCTTCTTGGGTCTCCACACCTCTACCCACTGCTGGCAACTGCCCGTGCCCCTGGAGGACTCACTAACAGTTTACAGAATAGCCCTCTTTATTAACAAAATTGTGACAGGTTAAGGTTTGAGAATTGCCAATAATAGTATCAGACTGCAAAAATATAGTTAAAGCAATATATTGAATCAAAGCAATGTACTAACAAGCTCTAATCCACAAAAAAAGCTAGTTCTAGATAACCATTCAGCATGCATAGAGAACAGGTCTTACCCAATAGGCCTCCTTATGGAGGAGAAGGCAGGTTCAGCCCATCAACTGATCCCAGAAATTACAGTGGAGTCCTCCCTCTCATTTCTCCCCATTTTAAACTTTTATGCTATTTCTTCATGCTTTGTTGGAACCTGAGGGATTTTGGTCATACCTTTTACCCAGTGAGGGGTGGATGTACCTTAGGGGTGAGGATAATACCCGAGATAACCTTGGGATGGAGACGTGCATCAGTCCAAAAAGAGTAATTTCACCACAGCTGCTGGTTCAAGAACAGGACATTTTCCCTTACCTCTCTTGCTCTTCAGCTGCTGTGGGGCTTATCAGTTAGAAAGTACCACTGAGTTCCCTCTTCTACAAGGGTTTTGACAGAGCCTGGCCATTGTGTCTCCACTCCACTCCACCCCACCCTTCATTTGGACCCCGAGATTGCATCGTGTGTGGGAGGTCACATATGCTGACCACATGCCATCCAGAGTAGCAACAGTGTTTTCCCCCATAATTCCCAGACCATTATTGTTTTATCCTCTGTCATCTTCCCACAGTGCTGGAAAAGCATGTGTTCTAATGATTATTTTCATCAGAATAGTGAAGTTATAATTATGTTTGGGTTTTACCATCAGTCTTCCAGACCAAAATCACCTCAAATAAATCGTATAAAATGATAAAAAAAATTCACTGGTAATGTGTAGAGATGTAAACAGTGATATTTTTTTGTGATCATTAAAATGTAAGGAAACAAAATGAAAAATAATCATATTGTTAAAGCACACAGTTTCAGCAGTTCTAAATATATGAAAAACATCAATATTTACAAGAAGAATTCAATGTTTTATTCCCCTCTAATCCTTTTCTCTTTTAAAGTGCTATTTTGCAGCCTTGTGTAAGCTGTAAGCATTCAGGTTTCCTCTTGCCTCTTTGGTTCAGGCTATTTCTGTTTGGCTTTTAGCAGCTTCTAACACAGGATTTATGCTCCTAAAACTTCCCACCTTCCCAGAGGCATATTGAACTTTTGACAGAAGTAGCGGCACAAACATGTTTACCAACCAGCATTTAGCATACACATGTAAGAAAGGAAACACTGAACCAGCAATTTAAGTCATGAACAAAGAAGGTATGAAGGCAGTTGGTTTCTTGTCAGGCTTCTCCAGCTTTTTTCCTTTTTTTTCTTGAAGACTGCTCTCTCTTCTGCATCTGTTCTCCTTCCTTTAATTGCATTAGGCCCAGACAGGAAGGTGAATAGACTGTGGCACACCTCAGTCAATTAGCTGGAGTTTTCTTAAATGCTCTAGAAGCTAATTTTCTTAAAGATAAGGAAACAGTATGGTACCAACCCGCAATCTGTAATGGTTCTGTGGGAAGATGTAAACTCCCTACAGCCCACAGGGGAAAGGGAGCTCACCCCACCACCAGCACCTGCCTTTTCTGTGTGAAACCTACCTCAAAATACCAGTTTCTGGAATTTCTTATTCAGAAATGAATCAGTGGCTACTATTTTCCTAGTTCACTTGGGAATTTCAGGAAACACTTTGCATTTTTTCCTTATTGTCCTAATTTACATTCTCTCCTGAAGCTGAGAATTTCCATTTGCTCAGGTAGTGTTGTTTGTGTCTTCCAGAAAGATGCCAAGCCCCAAAGCCCACCTTAGTGCACGGCCATCCTAACAGTGGTCTGGGGTTGGATGCAAGGCCTCTTGGACCAGTTTACTGCACATCTCTGCTTTTCATGTAAGAATTGCACAGCGATTTCTTGCTGGACTATGGCTCCATAGCTTTTGGTGCATGCCAAAGTGCTTGTGGCTATCCACTCTGTTGATGTCCACCCATCTCATGAACTTTCCCTCATCCCAACGTGTCAGAGCTTGTTCACCAGCCTTGTAAAATGAGAGGCGTCACACTTGCCTTATACATTTTATATATTTTCTTTCCATTCACATTAAAATGTCACTTATTAATTTCATTAGCTATTATGGAAGGAGGTTTTGTACATGATGTACCTACATTTTCAGGCACATATGTTTTAATGTATGTAACTTCATGTGTATGTACTATAAATACATACATTAAGTGAAGGATAAAGAAATCATATGTATATTTATGCATATATCCACACTCTTATATTTTAACTTCTATAGAGAAATAAAAAACCATTTATAAATGCACATTTTTCTCTTTATAGGCATTTGTGTTCCAGATAGGCAGCCAGTCACAGGTCATGACCTTTCCAGAAATGCCACCTCCCTACCATAAAACGTCAGCTGGAACAACATTGCAGCCCGGTGCATTTAGTGAAAGGAGAAGGGTGATGACCCAGCATCATTCCAGCGCAGACAGAGAAGGAAGTTTGTCCTGATGACCAATCTCAGCCCTGTCTGACCCCCGTGTGTGCCACGGGAAGGGCCCCGATGTGAACAGGATGGAGCAGCTCATCCTACCAGCAGTAGGGCATTGTGCCGACGGGTGGGCTGTGGGGTCACAGAAATTGAAGACACCCTGACAGAAGGACATGGTGTAAAGAAAGCACGTCACTGGAAGAGGAGAGGGACATTTTTATAGGAGATCATGGGAGGGCCAGCAGGGGCAGAGCTTCCAGGGGACGTTTTTGGCAGAGACAAGTACATCTCTCACATCTTCTGGATAGTCCATGTGCTGCTCACTCAAGACAATCCATTCCTATTTATTAGTTCTCAAAGCAAAAATAAGGTAGATTGGGTGGGTTTAGGAATAGGAGAGGGGTAGAGTTTAGGAAGAAGAGCTCCAAACAGCACAGAGGTAAAAATGCAGGAAAGCACAAAACACAGATATTTTGTTCTTTCTTGTTAAAGCTATGATGCAGTGAAGGACTTATTTTAGGAGAAATAAGGAACAGGCTGAACTTTTACTTACTACAAGATTCAAACCTATCTTTTATCAAAGCATTAGTATACCATTAGCATTATTTGGTCAAGTGGGACACCTATTGCAAATGCCTCTCTTTGGAAGCTAGAATCCAATTCCTGAGATGGATCTATCACACCTTATTTTTTTATAACATATCTTAGCAAATTAGGGACATCTTGTTCTGTGGAGCTTCTTTTTTTACTTCAAGAAAAAAAATAGTTTTTTTCTGAAAAACAGATTAGACATTTTAATTTAACAGTAGTACCCACTTTTTATTTTGCTTGCTAGCCAGCAAAATGGGATTATATTAACATATTAAATTAAATTCTGTTTTTCAGTTTTAGTTAAAGTCAAAATAGTGTAAGTTATAGTTAAATTCACTTCCATATAGCAAACTTTATTCCTAACTATCATACAGTAAGCTGAAATTTAGGTGTAGTCCAAACAATAGCTAACTTCCTGTAAGTGACAGAAAAAGTTGCAGTACAGTAATCACAGAGTTCCACAACAATTCATTATATTTATCTTAGAAAAAAATCTGTGTTAGCCTTTAATAATTTTTGTCCATCTACTACTGTATTTCATATCTAGCTGCATTATCTAGTACCATTTGGAAAGTGAATGAATTCCTTGTACAGTGATTTCAATATTCTATGCTTAAGAGTGAGATTTGGAATACTGCATACTCTGGCAAGCTGAAACCAAAATTATTTGTTATATTGAAACCAAATCTGCAAACCTCTGAACAGGTTTTTAAATTTTATTATGAACTGAAGTAACAGATCTTTTGTCAGTTCAATTCAATGCTGTATCAGGTCATATTGACACTGGATCAGCCTTTACCAACAGTTGTCTACCCCAGGAAAAGGCAACACTGATTTCTATTTTGAAGCACTATATTTTCATTCATTTACTTCCTGATTATGGCTGTGAAACTAAACACTTTTGCATATATTTTAATATACAAATACTCTCTTCAGTGTAAAATCATATATTCACATGGTTATCAATGAACAAAAGTGACTTTATGTGATTTTATAACTGGTGTGTTTTCTACAGATTACCTACTTACAGGCCCAATTGTGTTTTCCTCACTTCAAAGCCAGCCCGCAAAAATTATCTTTTGAAAACAATAGAAATGCTTTAGATTCATATAACACTTGAGAAACTGACTTAATGCTATGACATAGTTGAGAGTCTTTGATCAAAGAATTTCACAGCCTAAACTTGTAAAATATTCAGACCAATCTTTTTGTTTTTCCGGTGCATTCATTAGTCTTCTGCCAGTGTTTGAAATTTAGACTTTTTTCAAGCATCCTCTTGATTCAAAAAAAGATTTTTTTTTCCTGTAAGAAATCATAGCTATCAAAGCCCCAAAATATTGAATAGGAAAACTGTAATATTGTCCATATTATAAGTTGTGTCAATAGCTAGTAATTCATTTAAGAGGTCTAAACCAACATGTTTCTATCACTCAGTTTTCTGAAAATACTTTAGCAGTGGATTTTCCACATATTTGGCCTTAGCATTTGGTCAAGTTGATTTGGGTTTGGGAATTTTTCTATAAAACACATTGTTTATATGTACCATAAAAGATATATTTAGTATGTTCCTATTAAAGTGCTTAAACATGAAGCTTCACAGCTAACCAAATTGTTAAAATACTTATCCAATGAGAAAAACAACCTGAAACGGAGAAAACATATAGAGTATTTTTAACATTTTAAATTGTCTGAGGTTAAGTTTTCACCATAAGTCCAGCCAAGTATATTGAAAAAATAATTAAATGTCTCCCAGATTAAATTAAGGAGCAATAATAATTAGCAGAAAACATATCTATGACAGAAAATTGGAATAAAGCTTCTGGCCAGTAAGAAATTAATTTCCAGAGCAGTTTCCAAGATAGATAGCATGAGAAATGAAGCTAAAATGTTTCAGAATTATGCTTGGGTGGCGTATAGACATGATTGTGTGACAAAATTGGAATTATGAGAAAGAGAAAATTAAGCTAATTAGTTAAGTAATTATGTTTATAGGTTGATTCAGCCTGACTAGGGTCACCCATAACCCTTCTCAAAACACATTGTAGTAGGATGCACCAGTTTTGTTCTTTTCTGTTTTTCTTTCGATGGCACCACATGGTCATGGATTTTTTGTTTTATTTTCAGCCGTATGTTTGTTAAATAATGCTGGAGAGGATTACATGGCCTTGCATGGCTAGCATCATGTAAAACAGATGATCTGTACAATTTTACGAATCTGCAAAATGGATTACTCAAGCGACATCCTAGACTCAAGCACCCAAGCAGACATCCCTTCCAGTCTTCAGTTCCAGTGTCCTCAGCATGGCCTGCATTAAGACTTCAAACACTGCTCTGTCGAGCGAGTGTCATTGGAGAAAGGACTGAGGAAGTTGAGATGAAGAGAGACAATATAACATTATGCTGTTACCAACATCACAGGCTACCTATATCTGTAATGTTGAGTGAAAATACCTCGTAGCCAAATGGATTTAGCAGATCTGCAAAAGTTTCAAGGGCAAAAAGATTACAAAGTCTCCCAGAAAGGCTTATGATGTAAGTATTCAGCCTCCAAAACAGACAAGGATTTTAATCAATTATTCACTCTTTCTTCCCATTTAAGAACCAGGGGCAACAAATTACTCCATCAGACGGTAGGCTAGGGCAAATCCAAAAGCATTCATTCACTCAATGTGTAGTTATATTGTATATGTTATGGTTAAACCCCAGTAGGCAGCTAAGCACCACACAGCTGCTCCCTCACACCTCCTCATCGGGATGGGGAAGAGTATCAGGAGAGTAAAAGTGAGAAAATTAATGTATTGACATAAATACAGATTAATAAATAAAAGAGGTGTGCATTAATAAAGAAAGATGAAGAATGCACTCCCTGTTTCCCATGGGCAGGCAGGTGTTCAGACATTTGTAGGTTTCATCACACATAGCAGTTACTTGGAAAGACAAATGCCATAACTCCAAACATCCCCACTTCCTCTTTCTTCCTCCTCACAGCATTTCGTGCTAAGCACACCACCATATGGTATGGGATATTATTTTGTTCAGTTGGGGTCAGGTACCCTGGCTATGTCCTCTCCCAATCTCCTGCCCGCTCCCACGCAACTCACTGATGAGGCAGGGTGAGAAGTAGAAAAGATCTTGACACTGATCAACACTGTTTTGGTGACAGTGTTTGGTGACAAATCCAAGATCCAGCAGTATATTATATCCTACAAAGAAAATGAACTGCATTCCAGCCAAAACCGGTACCGTATAATATGCAGGATCTATGTCACAGAATGTTGAAAATGCTGGGGTCATGGGCTGGACAAGTTCACGAGGCTTTAAATATCTACCAGCCATTTCTAGTGGTAGAAATCGCTGGGCAATGGGACAGAATTCCAAGATAGGATCAGATATGCTTTCCCTCTTCTCCCCTTGCTGTGAACAGCCACTGTTGACCACTGCTGGAGGCAGCTGAGCATGAGCGGCTTTCATCTGACACAGTGATCCCTACTATAGCAGACCTGCGCAAAACATTTATGAGCAAATTGCAGTCTTAAACAATGACATAATATTATAATTATCTCTGCTTAGTTCTTTATTCCTAATAAATCCTAGCACAATGACATCTCAATTACCACAGTTCATTGTAACTCTTAGATAATTCTTCTCTTTTTCCCCAGCTGAGTTCAAAACATGGCTTAAAGCATTCTTCATAAATAAGTAAAGGTTTTTTTTTTCACAGTAGGATGGCTCAAGGGACAGTTTGAGATCCAGTTAAAAAAAGGAACTAGTTACTAATGGCAAATACTTTAATTAAGTGAGATCTGTTTCTTCTGCTTCCTGGTACTGCTATTATGTTCTTCAGTATTATAAACTTTTATTAGAACAAGCACGCCTCTCCAGTCCTTGCAGATAAAACAAGGTCAGAACATGGACAGTTGTAACATCTGCATGAGTTAGCACTCAGGGCTCTGGGATGTGTGAATTGCTTAATGGGTTGTTAACTCAGATGTGCATTGATAATAACTGAAAGATCAACTTGTCAACATTACTTATTTGGCCACTGATCAAAGCACTATAAGAGGATGAGGGAGATAATATGAAGGTCAGAATAATTTTCTGGGGGAATTTCACTTAGGCACACGAATATTGTTACTCCCTAATAGGTTACTGAGGGTAAAAAAACCCAAAAACCAACAAAAAATTATGAAACTCAGGTTGAGAGAATATGTGGAACACCATTCCAAGCAGGGAGGTAGTCTGAGTCCATGCTGCATTTAAAACTCACTGGTGAGCCCAAGGAGTCAAAGGCACAAGATAAAATCTTGTTCAAGGCTCTGAACAGGTTCTCATTTTAGTGTCTCATATGTGTGAAACCTAATTTACAATTCCTAGAGTTTCTTTGAGTTCAGGACCTACTATCCTAGTAACATTCACTAGAGACATCCCTATGGCCCAGATATGCAAGGAACTCTGCAACAGAATAAAACAATGGCTGTCTGGGAGAGTTTCATCTAAAATCTAATATTGCTTTGAAGGCAGACATAGAGCACAGAAGAAAGAAGGTTTCATTTAGTTTCAGTATTCCAAGGAAATTACTTAAATTATACCAGCTGAATGTTTTTGTTTCATCATACAGGTTCCTGTCTTCATTATATTTTTTTTTCTTTTAATCAGAATTTTGTTCTGAAAAGATCTTCTTGAAAGAAAAATTGAAGAAGGAAGACTATGAGGTCTCAACCTCATTGGGGCAAAATTATCCACAAGAATCTATGAACTGAATGTGACAATAGATGAAACAGGCACAAAATTTGCATAAAATAGTTCTCTATCCTGCAAGCTTTTCACTGTCATTCTATTAACAGAACATCACAGTTTTTACAGTGAAAAAGTTTAAAAGTGCACAAGCTTTGCAGTAAACATAGGACCCAAGTATAAGACCTCTAACAACCTCTATAGTAAAAGAAAATAGACAACTAAATCTGCTATATTGCCAACCACAAATCTTAACCCAAAAAATAGAAAACAAATTCTTCTTCAGTGTCCCAGTGGGTTCCATCAGTCACCTTTAAGAAAAGAAGAAATTAAGGCACAGGCCAGTAATAGCAGCTTATCCATAAATGGGGTGTTGTATCTGTCAAGGAGGTGTTGTACTTATTCTGTTGCTTGAGCTGGAAGACCATTGAAATTCTCCTGTATTAGTGGTTTGGCTATTCTTAGATGACTTTGCCAGAAGACACTGCAATTCCACTCAAGTATACTATAGCAAATCTATTTTTTGGTGAAAGAAAAATTATATATTCAATGTGTCAACATATATTTAATTCACGGGCTATAAATGAGCAGTTACAAATTTTAGACATTTCTAGGAAGACTCAGGGTATGTGGAATTGAGTTGTATCTGTCACCTTGAATCCCTGCAGCACCAGGCTTGTTATAACAAAGCTCCAGCCACACTGCAGGTTCAGCTGTATCTGAACAAATAAATCTCTGTAATACAGAAGCACATCTACAAAACGTGGTTGTCACTTACCGGCATTTATTAAGCAAAAAACTGGGAGCAAAAATACATGAAGCTAATGCCAATCATTGGGAATATGCAACTATTTATATTTATAAAGACATATATGTCAAACTAGAAAACACAGTGAGGTCTGGAATCTCATTACCAACTATAACTTAAGGAAAATGATGCAACATTACCCTCTAATGAGAAACAATATTTTTAAGCACTGGAATCACAAGGTGTGGTTTCATCACCACAAGTTTTCTCTTAAGATAAGAGTAAATCATTGAAAACTTAAAAACAAATCTACTAAACTTCAGAAGACCAGATTATTCCTGCCAAAAAGGATTTTTCCAGAAAAAAAAACCACCTCAGTCTAAAGATATTGGCTACCTACTGTTTCATTGGCCTATAGTACTGTCCTGTAGATGCTACCTCTGGACTAAAAATGAAGATACCCAGGGTGCTCCTGGGTGCTCTTGCATCACTATTTTAGTTCAGAATATGAGTGTCTTTTATTTCCAATTTCTGATCATCCTTACTTACATTCATATTGTGAAAAAGCCTTGGAGCATAGAAATTGTACTGCTTTCACATGGAACTGAAACAGAAGCTGTGCCCAAAAGTGACAGACAGAGTGCATTCAAACCAGGAACTGGTGTTCAGTGTGGTACAGAGATAGTCTGAAGTAACACAACAGCCTGCAGATGATTGTGATGTGGGCATTGGGTCCTTATCTTTGTCTGGTTTTCTTTCTGATCTGCTCCAGTTACACCATTTGCTCATGTGGATGTACTCTCAGCCAAAATGGAAGTACACAGACTTACAAATTTATTTTCTTGTATGCGTGCATGGCCCTAAAACAGTGTCACAGTAAACTCTATAAATTCTAAAATCTCAATAACATCACAAGTGCAACCTTGTACATGTACATTTAAGTAGTTCTGTAAGAAATGCTGGTACACTGCAAATTTAAAAATTAACATTAGTAACATGATAGGATAGCAAGCCTATCTCTTTTTGTGCTCGCTTTTGCAAATAATGCTAATGTTACTACTGGAATGACCTGTTTAATATAGTCAGCTCCTTACTAAGCTGGAATTGCAGTATTTTTCATACCTTAGATTTGCTAAAGTGTTTTACAGACTAAGTTACAAACTGAGAACCAATCAATTTGCTTTCATACAAACTAAACTTGGGGAAGATTTTTGTATACAGATGCCACTTGAAGGCACATGCTCACAGAGGACATTCTGCAATGCTGTCACCATGCTTCAGTTTTCCTGCAGGGTTCTCTAGAAAGAGGAATTATCCCTCCACTTTAGATGTTACAGTCTTCTGTAACAGTGGATGGACAGTGTACACTTGGTCCAAACTAAAGTCCTTGATTGAGACTTTGGCCCAGCAGAGATTTTAACCCACTCAGTAACAGAGAAGCCAATTGCTATAGCCCACAGGTCTCCCACTCTGGAAGAGAACAGTAAGGAATTATCTAGGTCACATCTAATTCATTTTAGCAATTAGGCCAGACTTCCCACATGCAAAGTGCTTCCAAGGTTATGCAACATTTGGTAATCAAGATTCCTTTCTTTTAAGCCTACTACCCAGCCCAAATGTGCCTAATTTAATCTAGCTGAGTTCTACACTTTTAACTCATTGGGAATGATTAAAGGTTTGAAAAAAAGCTATAGAATGTGGGAAAAAAAAAAGACATAAGAGTGAAAGGATAATGGACTTCAGATTACCAAGTTCTTCTAAATAATACTTTGAAATTTTAAGCACTAAGGAATTTGAGGACTATGAATAATATCTTCCCCCGAACCCAGTGTTTTACTTAATACAAAAGCCTTAAAAAACCTTAAAATAGATGCCTGGGATTTATTTTAGTATAGATTTAGAAGTAAGAGTGCCACCTAGTGAGTCACTATTACCACACTGTAGCTCCTCGTTGAATTTATGGGAAATCCCCCACCAGTAACTTTGAAGTGGGGGGACGATGTTTGGGAGGGATCTTATTTTCCCTTATGTTGTGTATGTAGCACAAAGAGAAGTTACGAGCTTGAGGCAGAAATCACTGTGAGGCGATTCTATAGGCTGTGTTATTCAGGAGGGCAGACCAGGTAATCACAAACCATCATAGTCCTTAAAATCTATTGAGGTTTTTCCTTTCAGCTGGGAAGCTCTGACAGGCTGGAGAAAAAGGATATTCAGCACTGATATTAGTCTATATTCTGTTTCTCTTACATATGTGCTAGTTTTAGTTCATCTTGTGAAATTCAAATAGTCCTTGAGGGCAGGCTCCACATTTCTCCATAGATGTAGCTAACCCAGCTGGCAAGTCATTCACTCACAGCACAGATGGGAACTGTGCAGATGCTCTCTGATCTAACTTAAATAATAAAATTCCTGTTGAATCTCATCAATGTGCAACACATAAAACAATGTGAATTACTGTTCATTATTCCTCTGACAACTACAATCAATAACGCAAAATACTCCAAAGTCTGACTAATATTTGTAAAGTTTCTACTGAGAAAACAGCAGTGTATATTCTATTCCTAAGGGACACTATAATCCTTGATTTTTCTGTTTCATCACTTGGTTTTATAAAATTTATTTTTTAAATTTCTACATGCTAATTACTAATCCCCACATTAACTATCCTGGAGATGCCTCAAGGATGGCTTTTTCAGCTAGTCAGCAAAATCATACAATAGCAGATTAGGTGACATGGGAATAAACAGAAGAAATTGAGGAAAGCAAGAAAAGGCGAGTCAAGACCACCCCCTGCAGGATTCCCTTTCCTCCCCTGGTCCACTGACTTGATGTTCCTGGCTGTTCCTTTCCTCCTGCAGCCAGTTCCCTCTACCAATTTATATGTACCACTTATATCACCCTGCCAAGGCTCCCAGAGCCATGCCAAAGGCTGTGGGATACCCTGGAGGGAATGACTTCACCCCTGTGAGGGAGCAAACCCAAGTTACTGCTGAGGGAGGAGCATTCCATTCCCATACTTTTTAACCTATCCCTTGGCAGGGTGCAACCTGTGACGGTAGCAGATGGGGACAGACAAGCTCTTCCAATTCCCATCTGAAGGACAGGCAGTTCATTACTCTCTGCATATTGCCACCCTAATCAGCATCCCAACTGCCTTAAGCCTTCAGTGAACTCTGATTTTTCCTCCCATAACTGCACACACTGTTCAGATCAGTTCTAATAAGCCTACATCACGCTGTTTTTTCTCCTAGTAATGGTTAGTTTCATTTTCTATGTGCTTATGTGTATTCATGTCTCTGTCATCCATTTGGATGTATTCCCAAAACTGCTTTTAATTTGGAAGCCATTGTTTTCTGTAATTTTTATACCTTGTACCCCTGTTTACGTTAGTGCTACTTTGCTCTGTCGTATGCCCAGAAGGGTAATTTACAAAAGAAGAAAAATATCATTATCTTTGTTTAACAGCTAGTGAGACTCAGACACAGAGGTTAAGTGACTTACCAAGCAGAAGTTATTGGCTAAACTGAAAATAAGTCTGTTATCTACCCTCTACAAACATACTGTCTTTCAGACTGAATAAAACCAAGTGCTGATTGCAAAGGGAAAGATAAAATGATAAATATCACTGGCTCCAGTTCTATTACACTATTAAGTAAATCTTCACTTGTCAGGTAAAGCCATTGGTAACTGACTACCATTAGTTTCAGCTCAGTGCTTACAGCCTGTAGGAACAAAGATACTACATTGAACATCCATTTAAAAAGCAATTCCATAACTTTGAAATGCCACTGGATTGCCATCACTGATTTTGCAATTATTTCAGATCATTTCATAATATTTAGGAAAAACTGTCTAAAAATAATTTTATCACATACAAGTTCATTTGAGGAAAAGAGCTACCTAATACTGAAGTTGCTGCTTCTTTACTAAGATAGCTCTTTTATGTGTAATTTTCATTAAATGGTAGTGGTCAGACAGATATTCAACATAAGCTCAGAGACAAAACAATAAAAAAAGGTACAATACAGGCTGCAAATCTCAAAGCAATTCAAGCAGAGAATGATAAATGACAGATCTGGTGGTTTCATTAGCTGCTTGTGCTGTATGTAAGTAATATTAATACAAGCGTAGACTTTTAAATGTGTTCACTGAGTAAAAAGTCCACTAAACATATCAAACAGATAAAGCCTCACTCCTGCAATCTGATGAATCAGGCAACTTGAGAACCTGATGACTGGTTTTGACCATTAGCAGCAGATGCCCCAGAAAGGACATCTGGGCATTGGGAAGCAGACCCAGTAACCACAGATGTCCTTTGCAGCTGTTGTGTGCTTTTGGGGTTTTTTTCCCAGCACTCTATACGTAAAAACTAGAGCTGTCCAGCTTCTTTAATCTAAATTCAAGTTGTCTCCTGTTAAAGAGGATGCCCAGCAGTAATCAGGAGACAATAAATGATCATATTGCCAAAACATTGCTCTGCAAAGTTTATCCCCACAAGTTTTTCTTAAGTTAGTGGTCAGATGCCTGTTGACTTCCCCCTTTCTCTGCTGTTTTTAATGTCTTCTATATTTTGAACTTCAAATCAGTGGTAAAATCACTGAATAAGCCCTAGGAAGACCTCCTTTTAAGGTGAAATGGAGGGAAGCATGCCCTGGATGGGATACATTACCACAAATTAATGGTGTGTTTTCTTGGTCTTTCAGAAACACAGATCTAGACCAGAAAGGGGAGATGAAATCAGGGAACATGAAAACTTATTTTAAGATATTGAAGGAAGTCTTGGTGAGACATGTAGACAGGTTCAAAACAAAAACTACAAATCTTATTTTTGCAAGCTAAGCTTTTATTCTCAAAGGTGATTTTGTATTGAAGAAATTGGTATTTTCGGAAAAAAGAAGCAAGTAAAATATCATTGACAGGTGAAAAAATTGATTTTAAATGAAGGATTATTTTTGATATTTTAATGCTGTAATATATATTAATCAAGGATATCTTAAGATTAGACCCCTGTATGAAAAAGAGATAATCACACTTTGCAGTACCTAAAGGTAGTTAAATGAAGGAATAATTATTCTTAAAGCTAGTTAGGACTGATAAAAGTCTTTTCCTTTGAGTTTTATTTTGATAAAAATCCAAACATTCCTTCCAAGGTGGTAATCATAACTTGATACAGTCACAAACAGAAAAATGCAAGCATTGTTTGAAAATAAACATGTCTGAGACTTATTATACAGTTTCATCCCTCTAAAAAAATGATCTGTTTACTACTTCCCAGTAGGTTATTAAGTTAACTAACTACATAAAGCCCAGAGCTCCAGGCATGCTGCAGCTCCAAAAGACATCCCAAGGGGAAACTGCCAAAACACGGCTTCCCACCCAGCTTTTTCGCTAGAACAAGCCTTACCCTAGGCTCCTCTCCCTTCCTAGGGTTAGGGGTAGGGTTCCACCTAGAGTCAGGGTTTTGAAACCCACAAAGCCCAGAGCTCCAGGCACACTGCAGCTGCAAAAGGAATCCCAAGGGGAACGCAAAACTGCCACAACATGCCTTCCTCCACAGCTTTATTTTTTGAGCCAACCTTAGCCATCACCCATGAAAGGTGACTTTTGCAGGAATACTGAGGAATTGAGAAAAATATTTCAACTGCAATGTTTATATGATATAAATATGCCTGGCAAAGCTGGCAATGTGAAATGAACTTGATTTAAGTGAGCAGTTTCTAAAGTCAACTACTCAAAATGATATCATTATTACAAAATTACACATGAACTTCACAGATACTATACATGTAACTTCATGTATCTCAAATGTAGGTGTTGACCTGTAAAGTGTCTTTGCTTCCTTTATCATGAAAGTGAACCTACTCTGTGCAAACTTTTGAGCATCAGGAGGGTCCAAGGTCAGAAACACAATTAAAAAACACATGTGCCCATGTATTGGTTTCTCTGGGTCTGGATTGGAGGCACTTGAGACAGAAGTTCATGTTCGGACTCAGGTGTTTATTATTTCTTATCACTAAAATAGTCTCACAGCTGTGAGTTCAGCAGCTTTTCATTAGCAAAGCACAAAATGGCTAACAATCTCTTGTTACAAGGTCTTTTAAGACTAAACTGTCCAATTAAGAGCTGACACCTAGATTATTTTGCCTTTTAACCCAATAACCCATCCCAAAGAGCCCGCAGTGCGGACTTTTCTGCCCAATTGTAAAATGCCATCCAAACCCATGAAGAAGAAGGAAGAAGAAGCAGGACGAAGAAACCCAGGATGATGCCCTGTGCCCTCCATGTTCCTTCCATTCACAACATACTAAAAATCCCAAAACCTAAATTTCTCAAAGTCCTGGGGAGCTTTCACAGAAGGTTCTTCACCTGATCACACAAATTGTCCTGTTCCTTACTGACCCAGAATATGTCACACAGAAAGAATCCAGTGTCCTGTTTTTTTCCTGAAGGGTAGCCAGGCACACCAGCTGTACTATTGCCAGCCCTTCTTCCACCCCTACAGAGTCTGTCTGGTGAATGGGTCTGTGGGTGGGAGAAGCTCAGAACCATGATCAGACATGTATTGTTTTCCAGCGCCTTGCATGTACCCTACCCCTTAAGCATGGTCCAAGGTCAAGAGAAAGCCACAAAAACAATGTGCTATTGTAGCAGAGTGGAAAGAAAAGAAGGGGAGAGTCTGCAGCTGGTGTTTTCCCAGCTTCATGCCATGCAAGAATGATAAACTGCAGTCCTGACAGAGCTGTTTCAGATAATACACAGGGTGTAGGATGCATTCACTGAACGCAGTGTATCATTTCCCTGCCAAAACTGTAGCTGGTTTCAACAGAGGGAAGGGAGGGGGAAGCCATGTGCATGCTCTGATAAAGATATCTAGGAAGGGCAAACTTCATCATGTGGCACATGCTCATTTCTTGATCAAAATTATGATCATTTATGTGGTGAATGGAGAGCAGTCTCATAATTCTTTTGCTAGCAGCAAAAACTTTTAGAAATTATTGCAGGAGCAGAGAACAGCCTGCTAACAAAAACTATAAGCATATTTGCTTGCCAGATCCTGTAACAACTCCATCTTTTATATTTAATTTTAGAAAAATACTGATGCTGCCTTGATCCCTTAAAAATAACACCTTCCTATGAGATTCCTCTTATTAATTCCTATAAGTCTTTGTATTTGTAGAGATATTTATTAGTATTTTTAGAGCAAAAGTTTTAGTGAAATAGGCTGGTGGACTGGTTTTGATTTGTCAAAATCATTTGTAAGAAATGCCCATATATAAATATTATAATCTTTAAATGTTTTGTGTGAGGATTTTTTAATACAGGAGATTACAATTAAAATACTGTGGAGTCTTGTATAAGGTAATATACAGCTAATTAAAATTTATACCAAATTCTATCTAACATAAAAATCTGCTGTAGTCCCAGAGAGCCCATATTAGTCTAGGATCACACTGGTATATTTGAGACAAGAATGCAAGGGTAGCTTCCCATCTGTCAGCAAACCCTGTGCTATAGAACTGAAGTTGACAGAGAAGCAGAAAAAACATGGCAGGACTATCAATAAAGGAGCACCAGAACAATATCTTCTCGTTACAACTTGCTTTCTCTATGTGAGTGTAAAAAAAAAAATGATACAAGAGTTCATTGCAGCCTTCTGCAACATGGAAGAAACATACCCTGAATAAAAGGACAGAAATTGATAGATACAGAGATAGATAAAAATAGATAAGTATTTAAGAGCTATAGATCTACTGGAGCAGGCCCAGTGAAGGGCCGAAATGATGATGAGGGGACCAGAGCACCTTTCATGCACAGAGATGCTGAGAGATGGGATTTTTCAGCCTAGAGATGAGAAAACTCAGGGAGAATGTTATAAATACCTGAAGGGAAGGTGCAAAGAAGAGAGCTGAGGCTCTGAAAGTAGTGCACAAGAGGCAACGGCACAAATGAGACATAGGAGGTGCCCTCTGAACTTCAGGAAACACTTCTTTTTACTGTGAGAGTGACCTGGCACTGGCACAAGTTGTCCAGAAAGGAGGAGTGTCCATCCTTGGAGATATTCAGCAGCCATCTCAACATGATCCTGGGCAACAGGTTCTGGGCCCCCCTGCTTGATGAAGGCTGTTGAACCAGACGACCTCCTACCCCATCTTAAACATTCTGTGATTTTGTGAAAATTCCTTGCAAGAGTATTTTTTCATCCTATCCTATCTACATTTTAGAGTAAACTGTAAGGAAACAGCTTAAATTAAAGGTAAAATATATATTACACTTTCAAGTTATGTTACTAATTCCTTCAGTCTGAAAGGCTAAAGTTAATATCTTTTCCTGTGGGACATTTGCATTCAGATGCAACCCTTCAGGTGTGAAAACATGCTTTCTTCCAACAGGTTTAATACCACAGTCATACGTTTTTCAGTCAGTATGCAATGAATGAAGCAATGTTAAAGCAAGCAAAGCTGCACTTCTTTCAGTATACATCATCTGTCTTGGATATTAAAGATCTACTCATGCAATCCACCTTCCAATAGAATTTTCTCAGAAACATACACTCTGTTCCTAAAGAAACCGTATGTTTTATTCTCTATTTTGTTCATTACTTTTTTCCCCAAAACTGAATTATGTAAACCAGGCCCAAAAAATTCCTTCCCATGAGGTAAAACTGTGAACAATGAGCAAATCACAAAGCCATTCAACTTGCATATAACAAAACTTTAAGAAAATCAAATATTCGACTACAAGTATGTTTGTTTCTGTCTTAGTGCTTTAGAGATCTAAAATGCGGGGATATATTTCACATGTAAATACTAAATAGATAATACAAAATTACATTATTTTTTACCTGCAAGGAAGTTTAGAAAGTGACACTTCAAATACAAATATGCAACTCATTAGTTTTCACTTGAGTCAGTTTCTCTTGTCTGCCCTTTGCTTGAGCATATTTCTTCTGTTAGCAGCTTTCCTGAGTCATGGTGTCCACAAAACTGATCATAATGTTTCAGGGTTTCACGTAAACACCACTTTATTGATATAAATAGTGTGATTGTTTAAATTTGACAGGTTCCTGCTCTAGTTTTTGCTTTCAAAAAGATTTTTGGAAGAGAGGCTCAGCTATGGAACGAAGAACATCAATTATTTAAATGATTATCCAATTAGTCAACGACTATCAAATCTAGTGTCTTGGCACTTCAGGGCCACTAACTCATTTGGGATAGCAACCACATTGTTTCACCTGCACAAAGGAAATATTGACAGAAGCAGCTGTGACATCTACTCCCTGCATAGACAGATATACTGAAGTCAAGAACAGATGAAGTGAAATAGATTTATGTATTACCTGAATGAAGTGAGTGGGGAAAAAAAAAAAAAACAAACCCCAGTGAAGGTCTACACTGAAGCCATAATCTAAGTGTGAACAGAAGTCTACAGAGAGAAGAATTAAAGTTCATTTGATTGAGAACACCTTTATAGGGAAATAGTGCTAAACCTTTTGTTATAGACAATTGCTATCCCATGATTGAAATAAGCTAGACCTAAATAGCATTCAAATAAATAAAAAGGTGGGCAGTACATTTGTCTCACATGGTGAACAGATAATTTAAATATTTTCTGAGGAATAATTTTTCCTACATTCATATTTTTTGTTGAAACAGGTTTCTCCAAAAAGTAAGAGGAAAAATTACAGAAGACATAAATCATTTGAACATAAGAAACTCTAATCTAAAATAGAATTCCTTATAAAAGTGACAGGTGCAATGTAAATTTTGAATGAGTAAATGTTATCTGAACCAAAGCAGCTCTGATTAATTCCAAAAGCAACTTGGGGAATGGCTTTTATACTTGTTACACCAGCTACTCGGTCTTGAACATTACAAATACAAACTCAGAAAAATCTCTCTGTACATCTGTTCAGAGACTTAATTTTGCTTTTGCATTTGCAAAGCTTCTGTGGCTTCAAATACAGAGTTATGAGCATCTCTGGCTTGCACATTAGCTTGTGTTTGAGTTGCCTCTGGGCTGTGTGTCTGCTGCAGGCATGTGCCACACAATTACTGAAGCACAAGCCTACACTTCAGAGCTTCCCATCAAGGCAGCTCTGCAAATCTTAACACTTGTACTGCGTGTCAGTGCAGAGAGACTGGAGGACAAAGTGACATGGCTGATTGTACCACTGAGGAAAATACTGAGGGATACCTGTGGGTATTAGAGATTCAGTGGTAGAATATCAGCAAATGTGACTCAAACACTTGGAAATTTTTCAAATGCCCCCAGACTGATGCTGTAGCACTTCCCAGTTATTATTCTGGCAAAGATGCAAATGAAAGCTAGTATAGGTTGTTGATGTAAGTCAAAGTGTAAAGGGGAAAAGTAGCACTTGCAACCCCTAGATGATAACCCACATACTGACAAAATGTTTTCCAGTAACATGGAAGAAAGTATCACTGTCTTAAATCATATGGGATGAAGCTGTTCGCCCTCAGCATGTAACCAGCCAGTCCTGCTAAAACTTATCAGTAGGAAACAATCTATGTATGAACACTCAAGAGTTCCCAGAGGCTGGAAAGTAGAACTTGAGGCTCTGATTCTCCCTATATGAGGAATGCAGTAAACCAGCACTATATCTGACTTTTGGAAACAGAAGCCAAGGTCATCTGGGGTCCCTCTCCAGGAAGAGATGTACACTTAGAAGGAAATGTAAATTTAAGAGAATTACCTTTCAAGAAATATATGACAGCTAACCACAGAATCTACACAAGAATAATTGTATTAGTTTATTTTTTTCTGTTTTGAGAACCCTAGCAAAGATAACAGGTCCTCAACATAAAGGATAAGATTCAGTTCATAATTTCAAAAACTTCAGTGAATTTTCTGAAAGCACATGAGCTGTCTAAGCCCCAATTACAATTAATAGATATTGAGAAAATATAGATTGTGAGTGTGATTCAGGTGATGAACCACTAGGTGACTGCCCTATACAGGGCCAAATTATTTTCTGAGTTTCATTCACGATATTGAATATATCTTCATTGACTTACTGGAATATGGACATTGCTTGCCATCTAGATTTTAAACACAAATTAAATCCTCTCAAGTGATACCCTGTGCTACTTTTGGCTGGGGTAGTGTTCATTTTTTTCACAGTGGCAGGTGTGGGGCTGTGTTTTGGATTTGTGCTGAACACAGGGATGATAATACAGAGATGTTTTTGTTATTGCTGAGCAGGACTTACAGAGAGCCAAGGCCTTTTCTGCTTCTTGCACTGCCATGCTGGGGAGGGGGCTGGGGGTGCTTGGGAGGCTGGGAGGAGACACAGCTGGGACAGGTGACCCAAACTGGCCAAAGGGACATTCCAGACCAGACCATGTGACATCATACAGCCTCCTACTGAGGTAACAAGGGTTTTTTTCTGTGTATTTGTCATGGATAGAGCCAACTCAGTGTCTTTAAACCTGAGGTTTACACAAGCCCCCTCTACGCGCAAATTACTAGATATGTTACCAGCAATATTTATAATTTCAAGTAAATACTAAATCACCTCTCAAGCAATATATTGTCACATAGCATTGCTGAAGAGATTGATTACAGTTAAATTATAGAGTTTATACTACTGGAAAATAGTCTGTATCGTCAGTAAGCATATTCTCTTTGAACTGTTTTGCCTATTAACACTTGCTCAGAATACTGTCTGGCAATAATGATCAATTCTGCATCACACTGAGGGATGCATGCTGAAACCATGAACATTTCAGTGAAATACTATCTGTATTATTTTATTATATTAATACAACTATTAGATCTCATCCTGAGATTGAAAAATTGAAATATAGTCTAGTATAGGTATATGACTGCTCATTAAAAAAATTAAATCTGGGTGTGGTATGAGAAACTGTACCACCTTTGCAAATATCCAGCTCATTCAAACTGACAGTCACAAAAAATTGCTAAGAGCACCCCTTATGACCCCAGTCATCTTCAGGGTAATACAAGAATGAGGAGTTGAGCCTCTCTCTAGGCAGATGACCAACACCTCTTTTGACAGAAAATTGATTACTCATCCTAAAACATGCAGGAACCTGTCTAGGACCAAATAAATCTTTAGCAGACACTAGCAACTTCATCAACTACTGCCAGCACCTAATCTTCTGTAAGCAAGCTAATAAAGAAACAAGCAATCATTGTCTCCTGTCACCTGCCAGTATTCTGGATAGATATCAGGAATGCTGCAGGCCAGAGACTGCACAGGGACAGCACTCTCCACTGGGGAACTGATCTCCTCCAAGTCAGAAACGGAGGTAATCATTCATAGTTATTCTGAAATGTTCAACATCACTGAATTTTTAGCAAGTTCATTGTTACCCCAGGGAGATGCAGGAATACATAGATATTCCTTCAAAATAACTGTATGAATCCTTCACTTCATAGTTCATTTTATAGTTCAGTCTTCACCAAAAAAAAAAAAGTAAATAGGAAAAATATTTTCAACACCTGTAAAATTCTGTGTGAGTCTGTGTGGGTGTGCGCACAAAGATGTTCAAAAAAAGGTATGAAAAGAAGTGTATCACTTCTACATTTATACTCACTCATTAATTCCTCCCTGACTAAAATACTTTTACCAAACATAAAAATTCTACTCCCTTAGTAAATAGTGCCAGGATGTAGTTTAGTTTTACACTTGCAAGTAGCTTTAAATACATTCTTCTTAATATCTTGTATCTTACATCATTAATTTTATTCTATTGGAAAAGCAAAATCTTCACATTCCAGTGACATGCAAAGCCATGGGTCTCCAGTCTCACCTCTAGTCTCCTCTTGAGGCAGGAGACACTTGTGCTTGAAATGGAGATATTATTATGGAGAGAAAATTAGTTCTAGGCATTTCTAAAAGGTTTTTTTGTTGTTGTTATTTGAATTGCATTGTCTATAACTCTTCAGTCCATCAAGACCTGTGTGAGTTGGGATCATGACAGCAAAGACTAAATTACATGAGGGTAATAATATATCACTCTGACCATAGGAATCAAAATTTAAACTAAGATTGTTCTGTTTGCCTTGTAAGTGAAAAAAGGCAATCAATCTGAAGAAAACAAAATATTTAAAAGGTCATTTTTCTAAGCTTTTCCTTCTTTCTCAAAGAAAACTTCTCTTCAGACATCTGATTTTGCATTTCATGCATTTGAGAAAAGGAAACTTTTTGAAGATTATGTGGGATGAAATGAAAATTAATAGACAGTAGAGGAGGAATGGGGAACAACATGCTGCTGTTGTTCTGTAAGCAATTCTTGCATTTAACCTTCAATTCTAATTGAAGTCTGCAAGGCTGGGATCAAATTGCTGGAAAGCCTCTTACAGAGAAGCTTTTTAACATCTTCCTTACATAAAAACTCTCTAAAATTAAAAGACTACGTACACAAACGATGTTATAATAAAAACAAATAAATTGAATACTACATGTTCAACAGAGATTGAAAATTATTTCAAGTTATTTTATTACTAAGTTGCATAGCAGTCAATTTAAGCTATTATTTACATATTAGCTACATGAATATACAGATTTTAGTTTACATATAGAAGTTCCTTTAGAATCAGCAGAATGTTGTTTAGAGCACCTAAGAACACCAGATTTTTGCTGAGGAGTATCTGTCTGGCTTGCTATGGTTCCTAGGGATTTTGTCTAAGCCCATATCTACAATGGCTTTTTGCATTGCATAACATATATAAGACATTTGCATTTGTAGTTTGGAAAAGGATAGGACAAATTATATTGTCACCTCTAGGTAATTTGAAATAATTGTAGTTCCTCTGGCAACATCAGAGAATTGTGCTGCTGTTGGTTTTCAGGTTCAGACATGAATAACAAAACTAGAGACAGAAATGCCATATTGCACCAAAGTTTTCCATAATCTTTTGTAAACATCTGCATTTTAAATTCTCCAAAAACTAAAAAGAGAGTCAGACATCATAGTTAAAAAAATATGGAGTAAGATACATAAATAAAAGTATGAGTGAAGAATGTACACAAAAATATATGGGGAATTTATTTGTTACATGGATGATCCATAAAGCCTGACACAAGTGCTCCAATAAAGAAAACTAAAATGCTGCAATGCAGTTTGCTCAGATTGTCTTTAAAATCCTAACCCAGTGAGGCTACAGGACTAAACTGTGGAAGGTGCTATGTCCCTGTATCCAAACAAAGAAGAATCCCAATGAGGGCAAAAAAGGTATAGTCATATAAAATCTGTCTAAGGGAGTTTCTGTGCTGAACAGTCTCTGATCACTTGTGTTCTTGGTAAGTCCAGTTCAATTGTAGAAAAGCAGACAAGCCCCAGGCAAGCCCTGGGCCCCGAAAGCATCCGGAGCTACATCAGGTACCAGGAGTCCTCGCTGCTGTCTGTAAAAGACATTCTAAAGTACAAGCTTACGGGGATACAGCCCAAGACACAGCATGAGGCCACTTCTGAAGGCAGTGCCCAGGATGGAAGTGTAGATGCTGAGAAGACAAACTAGGCAGAAACTAGGCAGACAAAGCAAGCTTGCTAGAAGATATTATTTCAGTGGATTAAAAAAAAATGGGATACCTAGTAAGCCAAAAAAAACTAGTATAGGTACAGCCAATATTAATATCCCAGCAGCAGTTGCACCTTTGAATTCCATTTCATGGGCTTTTATTTCTGTGAAAACAACCATCAAACAAAAAAAAAAAAAATTACGCTCTTTTAATCATGAAACATTTGAGCTTTGATAACAGAATCCTTTCTTCCCCCCTTTTTTTTTCCTTTTTTTCTTTTCCATTGGCTTGTTCATACATTGAGAGAGCAATTAAAACAAGTGTATTTCTTGTTCTGAAGAGAAAAGTACCTCCATGATTCCAAGAAACTTGCCCTAAATCAGAAAGGAAAACTGGCTTTCCTATGTGCACACAGTACTATTCAGTTGTTTCAAATATTCAGCTGGGAGGGTTTGAAAACTTGGAAGCATAATTCTGCAATGCTTTGCTTCGTATTTTTTATATTCCTACCACAAGGGGTGAGTTCAGTGCCCTCCTTTTTTTTTCAAGCATTAGGAAAGATCCATCCCCATTAGAACACAATGACTTCACTTAAGTGGAAATTTAAATGGGGCAGTTGCACATGGGCTGCTTGGGCTCCTGAGATGAGAACAGGAGGGGGGAGAATTTTGCCCTTCGTGAGAGGGCACCAGATATACTCAACTCAGGGTATTGCTACCTTCATTTGCTACCAAATCTTTATCATTTTACCAGGCTTCCCAGTAATACTGTCAGGTCTTTGCATGTTCCTAAGGCTGAGAAACAGCAAATGAGTAGGTGCTTCAGTGCCAGTGTCTGAAGGACAAACAGCAGTGCAGTGAAGAAGTCCATTTTATACTAGAAACTGTATAAAATTACTCCATTTGTTTTACAGAATTAAAAAGAAAAGGCTATTTACAATAAAGAAAACACTTTTTTTTAACAACAGAAATTTGAATTTATCTTATGGAACTCAAGAGTGAGTTAATTATCTACAGCTCCCTTCTTAAGTATGAAACAACTTATTTATTTTTATATCTGATTCACAGAAACTTCTCTTTTCAGTGTTTGGCTAAATAAGGCACCAAAATGAAACAGTTAATGCTGTCAACAGCAGTAGGAAGCTAAATGTATCCATTAATGAGTTTTATGACCTGATGAGCATAAAAACCCACACTGATTAGCTGATCACCTCAGGAGTGCTCGTTACATTTATAATGAAGCAAATCAAATAGCACAGTTTGTATTTGGAAAGCTGAAAAAGCTGATCCAAATAGTCACTGATGTGACCTGGCAAAAATCAATAGTGCTAAATTTGCACTTCTATTCCTCAATGGCAGTAGATGGTCATTTGGTTAAAGTCAATTACATTAGTTAAACTGATCTACTGCACCAGTGACAGCAAAAGTCAGAACCTGTTGATTTCTAAGTAATGCTGGGTTTCACAAATCACTGTGTGGAGTCAGCAGCAAGCATATGTGAATTCACAGTGATGGTACTACTTCCAGTCCCTCTGACTGACAAGTACCAGTCTACAGGAAGGTGTTTTGTTACTTAGATGTCAACAATCCTTTTCATAGATATTGCTACACTGAGTTTTGCCATGTGTAAAAGTTTGTGCTAGCAGCTCTGTTGTTGTGCAGGAAAATGAGGTGGCACACTATGACAGAAACAAAGCAAGGATAATGAACATCTCTATCAGTTAAACCAAAAAGTCTCATCATGAAGATCTGGGATTCTGATGATGACAGTGCTGCTACTGAATATGAAAATGTATACAACCATTTAATCCCCATGACTACAGCAACAGGTAAAGATAACTTTGTCCCTGGATATTTCTTATTAATATTACCAATGAAATAGAATGTGAGCTGTAAAAAAATAGGAGATTCATGAACAGTAAAAAAGAGAGAACAAAAGGTAACGACAGATAAGCATTTTATGCATATAATGAAGAAAATGTTTCTGAATGACAAGAAAACATTACCATGGCTTGATTTATCATATGACAGGGATTTGAGATAAATAAAACAATTAAAAACTCTAAACAGAATATTCAGAGACATTTAAAGAATGATAGGGATGTCATCTCAGCTTAATGACCTTATTCTTCAGAAAAAAAAACCTGCATGAAAATGGGCTTCTTAGGCATTTTTTTCTTGTTCTGTGATGAATAAAGCAAGCTGTAAAATTTAGGTGCATAGAATCTGAATGCATAATAAAACCAAAAGAACATTTCTTCTTTCAAGACAGATGGATGAACAGAAGAATGCTAAATCTATATTGGGTTTTTTATTGTTTTCCTTAACTTCTCAATATATATTTTAATAAAATCTTTGGAGGAGTGTTGTTTTTTGATATCTGTTTTGTTTGTTTAGGAGGGTTTTGCTCAATTTTGTTGTTTGTTTTTGTTTTAATTTGTCTAGTTGTCATGCTTCAACCCCAGCCAACACCTAAGTACCATGCAGCAACTTGCTCACTGCCTTCCAGCAGAATCCAGGAGAAAACTGGAAGATTAAAAGTGAGAAAACTCACAGGTTGGGATAAAGATGGATTAACAGGTAAAGCAAAATCCGCATACACAAGCAAAGCAAAATTAATTTGCCACTTCCCATGGGTAGGCAGGTGTTCAGTCATTCCCAGAATGCAGTGCTCCATCATGTGTAATAGTGACTGGGGAAGACAAACACCATCACCCTCAATGTCTGCTCCTTCCTTCTTTCCCCAGCTTCAAGCTCAGCCTGATGCCATACGGTATGGAATATTCTTGCAGTCATTTGGGGTCCCCTGACAGCTTCTTGTGCACCCCCAGCCCTCCTCGCTGGTGGGGTGGGGTGAGAGGCAGGAAAAGCCTCGATGCTGTGGAAGAGCTGCTCTAACTAAAACATCCCTGTGTTATCAGGACTGTTTCCAGCACCAATCCAAAGCATATTTGCCCCTATCAGCTACTATGAAGAGAATTAACACTACCCCAGCCAAAACTAGGACATTAGCTTTATCACTTGTTTTACACTCTTGGATAATATCTAAGTATAGTCCTTAGTGGTCATTTCAGTCCTAGAATGGCTGCTGAAAGCTTGGTTTGTTACTGTTTAGGGAGAAGCAGGTATCCCTGGTCCTACAAAAGATGCCAGTACTAAATCACCTTTTAGAAGAGAATGTCTCAGGTATACCATTCAGTAACAGATACACTGCCTTTTTACACAGCGATTCTTGAAATAAATCAAGTTCTTTCAACTGACACCAGAAGAGAAAGTGGCATCCAGAATTAAGGAACATTTTCAGATACTGTTTTTCCACCTCTAAAACCTGAGAGTATTTTACCATTTCTCACATACCAAAATAATGCAGAAACTGTGACAGCTGTGGCTACAATACCCCAAAGAACTAGAGAAGTAATGGCCAAACATAGGCACAAACCAGAGAACACACTACTAAAACAGTTAAAAGAAGTTGGTGTTTGGAACTTATCTGTTTCAGCAGCACCCATGTAATTGCTAACAACTGACTTGAAGATGTTTCACGGTAAATTTCTCTTTAGATGATTTAAAACTGTGGTATACTAACTTGAACCAAGTCATTAGGTAACAATATTGTGGTTTTTTCTGTTTTCACAGTATGAAACAGAGTTTTTAATGTTGCCATGGAAATATTAGACAGTGCATTCAAAAAGTAATTTTATTTGCTTGCTTGCTTGCTTTTAGCAGAAGAAAGCATTCTGAGACAAAAGGCAACAATATCTCAATCCATCAAGAAGAAATCCTCTCCATTAAATTACTTCAAAATCACCACTATTATAGTCAGTCAAACAGAACCTAACATACAATCATCATAGAATGGTTCAGGTTGGAAGGACCTTAAAGATCATCTAGTTCCATCTCCCCTGTCATGAAGAGGGACACTTTCTAGGCCAGGTTGCTCCAAGCCCCATCCAACCTCAGCCCAACCCAATCTGACCTTGAGCACTTCCAGGGATGGGGTATCATCTGGGCAACTTCTCTGGGCAGCCTGTTCCTGTATCTCACCACCCTCACAGTAAAGCTCTCTTGTAAGCTCCCTTTGGGTACTGGAAGGCTGCTGTAAGGTCTCCCCTGAGTCTTCTCTGGGCTGAATAACCCCGAGTTTTATCAACCCTAATATTGACTTGTAAGTAGTTTTCCCTTCTAATTTCTAGCACAATATTGTAGCCTAGTGAGGTCTTGTAACATTGCTTACACCAGACCACAGGCTTATGGTTAACAACACAGGCACTGAGAAAGGTTAAGCTTTGTGTAGGCTAGTCCTGGCCGCCTGGAGGTTTGTTTTACCAGGTAACAGAAACTGCCCAATGACCACGGTAGTCCTACATAGCTTGTTTTTTTAAAATTTACACTGAGCTTCATACAACCATACAAATAGCTTCTATTGTTTGATAGATTTTGAAACTTATAAATTGTAAGAACACTTTATGCTTATGTAATACTTTATCCATGACCCTAGTGTGAAAGCTGTGTAGAGGAGAATGGACAGCTAATAATAGTGAAAACCTTAAAATGACAGGCATAGGAGACAGCAGAGCCACTTGCAATAAGGAATGATGCCGTAGGATTTTAGCTTTTATATTTTTCATGTATTTGTTATCCCGTAGTGTAATTCTTTAGTGTATTACTCTAGACTCCAGACACAGTGCTAGCTACTGTCTTCACATTTTGATCAGACAAAACAATTCCTCTCTAGGCCTGGGAATCAAGGACACCTTACTGTCTCAGGCTCTAAGAGAAGTAAACAAAAGTGAGTTCAGGGG
Organism: Fringilla coelebs; assembly: GCF_963513975.1. NCBI lineage: Eukaryota > Metazoa > Chordata > Aves > Passeriformes > Fringillidae > Fringilla > Fringilla coelebs. The sequence continues at coordinate 42,014,512 of NC_140030.1, read as the reverse complement.
GAGCAAACTTGGAGTAAAATTACTTCATTACCTGAAGCTGTAACGGGAAGATTAATCCCCATTATGCAAATGGAACAAACTAATTAAGTGTGAAAACCCATGACTGGTTATTCATTTGGGGTGTAGCCCCTGGGGGGCTTTGCCTGCCATAAATGTACCTGTAGGCTCTGCAGTAAATATAACCACTTTTTATTCTCTTCATTTTGTCTGGCCTCTGTTTCTAAGTAAGCCCAAAAAGGCATCAGCAGCAATGGTCATCAATTACTGATTTTCAAAGAAATGCAACATTCAGAGCTGGGCAAAACCAGTTTCAGGTGTGAAAGCAAAGAAAAAGTGTCTGAGACATAAATTACATATAGACATATAAATGACATCAAATACAGTGAATTTGGATCTAAAATTGCCTTGAGGATTAATGGAGAAAGAGGAAAGTGGAGACAGCTTTAGCATACACAAAAATAATGCCAAGTGGATTCTAGAGCAAGGCAGAAGACTTCATCATCATCATACTTCTCCCAGTGACGGACTTGTGAAGCTCAAAGACTCAGAGGGATAGTAGAAGATTGAGCATAACATCACAGAATGGGGTAGATACTTGAAAATTTGTGGATATATTGTTTTAAGTGTCTGTAACTTGAACAATAAGTGTCTTACATATTTATAGTTTTCATGGCTGGTTGCATTTAAATATCTTTTGTTTGATGGAATGTAACTCACCAAGAAATTTAAGTCATGCAGGATAATTCTAAGCTCTCTTTATTTAACACTGACAAATTTTCAGTTTTGGAGAAGTGATGAAAACATTCAATAGTGTCAGACCCACTCTCAACCCTTGCAGAACACCTCACAGGGGTTGATTTTCTTTTGATAACTACTTGTTCATAGGTTATTTATTAGCCAGTTCACTAGTTTATTAAATGCATAGCTGTATAGTGCTGATTTTGTAATCAAGATAGAATGCAAGACACAGTCAAATAATTTGTAAAAATAAAGTATGTTATATCCAAGCAGTTCCTTTTAGCAATCAATTCTGTAATCTTAACGAAGGAAATCAGGTTTATTTGACATGATTAGTTTCAAAAAATCCATAGCGACGTACATTCCTTAATTTTTTACTAATTCACTATTAAAGCACTTCCTTATTCATTTTTCCTTCAAGAATAAAGTCTCTTATTTAGTTATGTCACAAAATATCCACTTGCTTAGTCTTCTGGAAAGTAGCCACTACTGCAAGATTTCTTAAGAATGCATATCAGCTGTTCAAACATTTCTTTAATCATATCTTCTGAAATTCCATCCAAACCACTTAAATTCAGAATTGTCTATCACAACACGTGTTTTATGATCTTCTTAGTTACTAACTGAAAAACTCTGTAGCCCTCCTGTGAAATAAGCCCTTTATTGCACTTCCTGCAAAATGCAGGACAGACATGTTCAGTGACAATAACCAGTGAGCCATGCATTGTATTCATACTGCTTGACTGGTTTTCCATACCCTTAAAAAATTACTCTATTAATGTTATCACAGCTATCATGGATCTTTTCCCAATGCTGTTACTTTCCTTCATCTTCTTTCTTACAATAAGAAGGCAGTTTTTACCAGGCAGTTCTTGGTATCTATTTAGTATTTCATATGCTGCATATTGTGATTTAATTCTAACTTTCACTTTACCAGTGAGGCAGAGGGGGCTTGCCTGTACTGTGGGATTAAATAATTTTGGTCCTCCAATAAATTTTCAGTCACTTCTGATTAATGGAAAACACTCATAGAATCATACAATGTCCTGAATTGAAAGGGGCCCACAAGGATCATCAAGCCCAACTTCTAGCTCATTTGTTTGCCAGACTGCATATAAACCTAAGAACTAGTCTTGATTCAGGCCAGGTGACTAAAGCATCTTTACCTGCAAAATGGTGACCAAAATAGAGAAATAACAACTGGGAGCACAATTTTTCATGTTAGAGAGCAGTCAACTATCATGCTTAAAAGAGGCTAAAGGAAACTATTTTATGACCTGTATGAGACCTTAAATATGTCTCTAAAGATTACAGCATTAACTGACAATTACTAATTTTTCTTCAGTCTTCTGGACGGTGCTAGTTATCATCACGTTGTTTCTTTGGTGTGCTCAGTAACCTCTTTTGACTATTTTGTTCTCCTTAAGTAGGTAATAGCCACTGATTTTAATGTTCTAATCATGCAAATCAACTCATCAGCTTTTAGCAATACTAGTTACATCAAATTTCTTCTAATCAGTGAGAATTTTCAATTTCTCCTGCCTGTCTTCCAGCAGCACCATATAGCAAATGAAATATATATTCTTTCCACATCTGTTGACCTTGATCAAAACATCCCGAGTTTGTGTTTATACCACATTTGCATTCTTATAAGGTTTTCTCTTTTATTTTTGTGTTAACAGTCTCATAGTTGCTCCAGCTAATCTCCAGTGGAGAAGATTATCACCACTTTTTTTCTGTGAGAAGGAAGCTGTAGTATTCATTATCCAGCCATCTCAGGATAAATGTTTGACAAACTGAAACCTTCTCTTTCATACTAGTTATGCAAACAGTGGTACTGTCTGGTATTTTCTGCCTTTTCAGGGCTACTAGAATGAGTAGAATAAGAAGATTATGTTGGCTTTTGTCTTCTGCCTCACTTCAAGATAATTGAAGGTTCCTAAAGTGCATAGATCCACGTGAGTGTCATGTAACTAATTTCACTGTACATCATTCCTTACAAATACCTCCCTAATGCCTGGTGGATTGTCTGTCTTCTGGTTTCAACACTGTCATCAGTGACGACTGCTTGCCTTCCTGGTGTACCTGAGCTCTTCTGTAGCTACTTGCTTCATTAAAGAAGAATAGGACTCAAAATACTCAATAGGCTTTTGTTCTATACTGCCAGAAAAAATGGGACAAGTTGCTGATCACCTGATGATCTGGCACTTATAAAGGAAAATGATGACCTTCAAAGTAAAAAAAAGTGCATTACCTATTGCACTACCATATCTTACATTACAATGCAAATTACTTCTTCAAAAATCTTATTCACCATTCAAGGAATGCATTCTTGTAAAAATGTGTGGTTTACTTGTTAGTAATACAAGATTATAGTTAAGGAATTGCACCTAGTAGCTGCTCTGAGGTCCCAGGCTCCCCATTTGCTGGCACCTGATGCCCCAGCCCCACTTTAGCTGCTGATGCAGAGCCCTGCACTGACACGTACACACATGGTTGGGACGCCCACAGTCCTCAGTATTTAACTCTCCTTTGGACTCACACTGAGAGGTACAACTGGCTCCCTGGCCATTGTGCCTATGTGCTGGCTAGTCCAGCTTGATCTTTACTATCTTTTTAATACATTCACAGGCACCACAGATACAAACACCTACGGAACCCAGCAAAAGGGTTAGAAAATGGATTTTTGTAAGAAGATAGGACAGACTGAGTAGACAAGGCATGGCCAGACAAGTACACTTATCTTGTTTATCTGAAAGTGACCCATTTGATCCCCTTACCCTTCTATTTCTCTGTGATTGCTCCTCCCCAAATCACCTAGGGTAATTTCCTTCCCTGCCTTCTTTCCTTCCTCAAATGTCCCATTATAACTTTCATGCAATAATAAAATGTTTCTTCCCATGCACCCCACAATGTGTCCCATACCCTTATGCAGTGACCACCTCCATCTGCAAGGTGTTCTGATACTCATCTTGATGGGTGTCACCCGAGCACATAGCTGAAATTTACCTGGGATGCCCTGGCAGGAGTCTGGGCAAGAAAACTTCCAAGTCCATAATTCTGGTACCTTTGCCAGCTTCCATCTCTCTTTGCTCCCTTCTGTGTGTGCAGACTAGCTTTTTACCAAATAATCTAACAGAAACATGAGCATGTGACAAAAAAACCCCATCACATCCCCTCAGTCAAACTAACTGGCAATATTTTAAAGAAGACCATTCTGTCAAAGGGTCTCACTGTCCAGTTCACATGACAATTGTCCTCTCCAATACAAGTAATTGGTTCCCTGAAGAGTCTTCAAAAGGGAGAAGGGACATGATGATCACATCAAAAATCATGCTTTTTATTTGTCTTAAAGGACACTTGGACAATTCTTATATATCCTTTATGAGGAACAAAGAAATAACCTCAGCAGGAACATCTCAATATCTTTTTTTAATAGAAGTACTTTGAAAAGTCTTTTGGCTGATAGAAATACCCAGAAAAACTCTGGTGTCCATAACAAAAGACTTACTATTCAAAATTCTATTTATTGATTTCTTTCTGCCAACTGTCCTTTGTCAGAAGTGAACATACCAGATTCAACAATTTACAAAGCATGAGATATTACTCATCTTGTACTGGGACAGCTCTGTTGTTTAGTGTCCTCAGGCAGCAGTTTTCTGTCTCTGAACTTCACTGTTTTTCCTTTTCATTGACAAATCCATTTCCAAACAGGGCAATGTTGACATCTGTGTCTGATTTGATATGTTGAAATATTCTCTATTTTTTTAGTATCTTTTGAAGTTATTTGCCTGAAGTCATTCTCCAAGTTAGTGACTAAGCAGGACTTAAAATGTCCTTGCTAGAAATTATCATGTCTCTGGTGCTTCGGCTTTGCTGCTGTAGGAATGGCCTCCTCCTACCCTGCAGTGCATGTGACATGAATCCCTACAGCACTCTCCCATCTTGTGTCAGCAGAACTTTCAATAACATACTGCATTTCTTTCGATACTTAAGCCTCTGAGAAACCTCCTAGTATATATTAAAAAAAAGACACTACAATAATCTGGATATCTGAAAGAAACTTATATAATATCCAGAGGGTTTTTTTCCCCCTCTGTCTAGTTATACAAACACATACACAAGTCAGCAGTTTGTGTAAAGAGTGAACCATCAAGCTACAGCAGATCCTTGCCACTTTCTAACAGCTACCAATCCCTCTCACACATTCATTTTTGAAACAAACCCCTTAATCAACCTCTTTTTCAGGGCACTATGCTCAGTGATATGAGCCAGAATGGCAAACACATAGCAGCACAACAGACAACAGCCTAGCACCTGGCATTCCAAAAGATGCTCCACTTTCAGCAGAACTCACAGGGATATCCTGCTGTGAGGCTGTGGTACTTTGAAGAGGTAAGCAGAAAACAGAGTTGAGATGGCATTTGCAACTGTAGCTGATGGAACAAATTCTGACTATGTCCCACTTTCAGAATCTGGCAAAAATACTGTTGTCTTTCTCCAGATTTGATCACTCAGGACTTGCCTTAAGAGGATCAATTATCAGTTACAATGAGAAAGGGATGTTTCAGTCAGTTTCTGGCTAGAAGAGAAACCTTTTCTTACTTCCTTGAGATGTAATATTCTGAGGCGATTCTAGATTAATTTGGTCTGGTCTAAGTAAATGCCACCATCAGACTGCATAACTTATAACACAACCACCTTGCTTTTGAGGAATGTATCACATGGGAAATGTAGAGTGCTTAATATTTTGAGATAAGTAATACAGAAGAATAAACTTCAACTTTCTTGGCTTGAAACTACAAACTTTCATTGACATAAGGAAGAAGGGGAGAGAGGCCCAGGGAGGCACAACAGGCACATAATGATAATGCTTTTTCTGGTATTCTCCCCCAAACCACGTGAATTAATCACATACAATAGCCTTTCCTCAGCATTATCCAGTATGTAGAGATAAGATATTGATACTCTCATTGACAAACTACCTCCTTCAGTGTCACAGCATATGTCACAGTTCAGACAGCCATGATACACAGAGCATCATCATACAATTTCAGATGGCTACAGCCCATACAGAGCAACACCATACCATTTCAGAAGGCTTCAACCATCTACCCATACAGAGCAACACAATACTACTTCAGAAGCCTTCAAGCAGGCACCCTTCTTGTGTTTCAGCCCAACCTTTTATACCCTCATGGTTCATGCATTGCACCTGTGTGCCTTCTGTTCCCTTTGGTGACTGGTCAGTGCCCCTGGGCACTCCAGGCCCCATTCCCTGCAATACTGCTCACCTGCTTTTCACAGCTGTACCCATTTGGGATGAGGCTCAGACACAGCTCCACTCCCAATTACCACAGTGTACTTACACTACAGCAACTCTTCTTTGAAGGAAACTCAAATAGCATGAATCATTGCAGAAATACAACTCAGAGGGAGAACCAGTTCTACCACTTTTCCTATATGCTACCAGGGCATAGAGAAACAGGTAAGGTTCACCCACTAGGTTCCAAATATGATTCTACAGTGTTAGCAATTAATATCAGCCTAAATGGTTATGAAGCCCGTTGACCATAATGATTTAACTTTTCAGCTCAATTCACTTCAGCACCACGCTGAAATTTTCTATGTGAAAGAATTATTTAATGCGCATTCTTTCAAAAACACAAATGAAGAAATTAAAAAGAAGCAAGAAATAAGACACTGTCAATATTTCTGATTTGTATTTCTGGGCAGGTCCCATTCATGGCACACACATAGTTTTTTCTCAGTTTATAAATAATTTTTAAAATAAATTAACAAATGATGAAACCTGGAATTCAGTTCTAGCCTTCTCCCTGGGTTTAACTGTTTTTAATAGTGTTTAATAGTTCTATACTTCATGACTCTTTACTAAAAATATTCTCCAACATATCAACTCTCTGGCAAGATAGTGTCATATCAACATTTAGGTAAGTTACCAGTTCTCAAACCTGTTAATATCTCTCACAAAGACTAAAATCTGTCAATAATTTGTCTGCCACAAACATCAGTTGTAATCTTCTTCAAAGTTTTACTCTATCCATTTGCATAAGTGTAAATTGGGAGAGGAATGGATGGGGAGCCCTGAAGAGGGCCTGGGGGTGGGGTGCAGGCTGGCAGCAGATCCAGCATGAGGCAGCTGTGTGTTTTGGCAGCCAAGACAGCAAACCACATCCTGGGATGCATCAAACACAGCACAGCAAGTCAGAAAAGGTGAGTGCTCCACTGTATTTGGCATTGGTATGGCCTCACCTGGAGTGCTGTGTGCAGTTCTGGGCCCCATAGTTTAAGAAGGATATGAATATCCTTGAATGTTCCCAGAAGTGGGCAACAATGCTGGAGCAAGGGCTGGAAGTCATATCCTGTGAGGAGTAGCTGAGGATGTCAGGTTTGCCTGGTTTGGAGACAAAGAGGCTGTGACCTCATTGTAAGAGGGGTGACCTCATTGCTCAGTAAGCTATTGACTTTAGCTTACTGAGGAGGGGAAGTGGAGAAGATGGTGCTGAGATCTTTTCCCTGGGATTCAGTGACAGGATATGTGGGAAGAGTTCAAAGATGTGCCAGGGAAGGTTTAGACCAGACATTAGGAAGCATTTCTTTACCATGAGGGTGGTCAAACACTGGAACAGGCTCCCTAGAGAGGTGGTCAATGTCCCAATCCTGTCAGGGTTTAAGAGGCATTTGGACAATGCCCTTAATAACATGACTTAATTTGGCCAGCCCTGAATTGTTCAGACAGTTGGACTGGATGATCATCGTAATTCCATTCCAACTGAAACTATTCCAGTCTAGTCCAATCTATTCTATCTATTGCTATATCTATTCTATTTTTAAACTGCTGCATATGGTGATTTTCAGAAAATAAATGTTACTCGTTTCATGTTAGAAATTAATAGACATTTTTATTTGGTTACTTTATTTTTTAATTTTTCTCTGATAAAGAGCTGGCAAATACGTCAATGCAAATTCACGAAACATGACACATAGAGCATTTGTCTTCAAATTATGCAAGCATCAATCAGATTAGACATATGACCAAGGTACAGAAATATGATGGTTAAAGAAGACTCCCAAAATACTTCTATAAATCAATATTGGGAAATCTTTTTAAAATATCTGCGAAACTTTCTAAGTTCAGGCTTCTTGTTGGATCTAACAGTATAAATTTTCTATTAGATCATGATGTAATTACTTAAAAAACAAATAAAATGCTTTTCTGAAACAAAAGGCTTTTTTTTTTCTTTTCTGAAAGAAAAAAACAAAATTATATTTTTTTCCTTATTTAACTGCTATATATGTAAAGTCATTCATGATTAATTCTATAAGCATTAATTAAAATTGTAGTGGTGGAGATTACTAGGAAATTTGTAACTGTTTAAACTTAGGCTCAGCAACTGAAAGAAAAACAGAAAACAAAGAAGACTTGTCCACTACCATTTAAGAATTCTGTCAAATTATGATGTGTGTGTTTCTACACCCTTTATCCATACTGTGAAGCAAACAATCCTGTTGAACTTCTAAATACACGTAAATAACAAATAATAAACAGAGATTAACAAGGAACATGTTTTCCATTCTAGCTACATAGATATTCACCAGCACAGAAGTATCAGACTGCTTAATTAATTTGAAAAACCATGGACAAAATTTAAGACTGCTTTGAAAACTCACTGTGCTAAAGAAGAGCAGCTGGAGGTTAAATCCAGGTACATTCATATCCAGTAGAAGATAACATAAATAGATTGAAGTCAGAGAACAATGCATAAGAACCAGCAATAATGGAGATGATAGATCCCCTTCATGTAGCCTGCATGACATTATAAAAGGCTCAGGTCTCAAGGAACAAATTTGAATTCTGAATTTTTATGCAGTGGTAGATATTTGTTTTCTTATTCATATCTTCCTCAGCAATATCTTCTTATGATACACTGTATATTCAATTTTAAGAACTTGCACCACTCACAATGTCTGTGCAACTGTACTGTGTGGCCCGTTTGGTCATGGGTGGGGGGGGGGAGTACAGGGTTAGGCTTCTGTGAGAAGCTGCCAGAAGCTTCCCCTGTGTCTGACAGATCCCATGCCAGCCAACCCCAAGATGGACCCACCACTGGCCAAGGCTGAGTCTGCCAATGTTGATGGTAGCACCTCTGTGATAACAGATTTAAGAAGACAGAAAAACCTGAGCAAGAGCAACTACAGCTGGAGAGAGGACTGAGAACATGAAGGGAAAAGTTCTGAAGTTGCCAATATCAGTGAAGAAGGAGGGGGAGGAGGTGCTCCACTCACCGGAGCAGAGATTGCCTGGCAGCCCAAGATGCAGACTGTGGTGAGACCAGCTATCCCCCTGCAACCCAAAAAGGTCTACAGTGAAGCAGGACAAGGAGGAATCCACACCAAAACAGGTGGATGTCCAAAGGAGCCTGTGACCCTGTGGGAAGCCCAATTGGAGCAGATTTGGTGGAAGGACTTGGGATCTCATTGGGGGTCCCACACTGAAGCAGTGCAGAAGGCACACATGCTGGAGCATTTAATGAAGAACTGCAGCCCTGGGAAGGTCTCACCTTGGAGAAGTTCATGGAGAACTGTCTCCTGTGGGAGGGACCCCATTATGGAGCAGTTGATGGGTGTGAGGAATCCAACCCCAGAGAAGGAAGGAGCAGCAGGGACAATGTGTGATGAACTGGCTGCAGCCCACATTCCCTGCTCCCCTGCACAACTGGCAGGAGCAGAGGTAGAGAATAGGGAATTGAGTTCAGCTCAGAAAGAAGGCAGCAATGAGGGAAACATGTTTTTAGGATTTGGTTTTATAGCTTATTATTCTACTCTGATTTTGACTGGTAATAAGTCAAACTAATTTTTCCCCAAGTTGAGTCTGATTTGCCTGTGACAGTAATTGCTGGGTGATCTCTCCCTGTCCTTATCTCAACCAACAATCCTTTTGTTATATTTGCTTTGCCCTGTCCAGCCAAGAAGGGGACTGATAGAGTGGCTTCAGTGGGCACCTGATATTGAGCCAAGGTCAGTCCCTCCTCCCAGTGACTTTTAAACGAAGTATTAAAATCTATGGGAACAAGATGACTGTAAAGAATTACAGCTCATTTGAATAACAGCACCTCCAACGCACTGACTTTTGCTAGCATTGCAGTTGCAGCATGCATGATATGATTACTTTGTAATCATGGGCAATAGAGATTTGGAATGTTTTCTGAGGAACCTGCATTATTGTCACATAATAACATTGATTTAAGATTTTTCTCCCAGTGTTGGTAACAGTGACATCTGCAGAGAGCAGTTAGTTTTGAATGCTTGATACTCTCATCACAGCAAAGATTAAAACTGATACAAGGACGTCTGCCAGGTTCATCTTACAATATCAACAGAAAATGAATCTGTTGATTGTTTTTGTAAGACGATGATTTAATAAGTTTTCCATTGTCAAAGTAAATACAAGGTTATTTTAATTACTAATCCATTTCTTTTCTGAATCTGAAGTACTCCTCAAGTTACTAAAATTCATGGGTCATACATTAGCATTAATGTTGTTAAAAAGAAACAAAAAGAGTCAATTCAATAGTCCACAAATTATAATGCATTTGCAGACAATAATTCAAGTCAATAATAGCAGACAGTAATTCAAGACAATAATACCAGCTGGCAGTACTCAGTGACCATAAACTGGGATTGGGTCTTGTGAGTACCCATTGTTCTCCAGGTGAATAACACTGGTTTGACTCCAAATGCAATACTGCTTGGTTAACAAACACGTGAAGTGAGGAGTACAGTGGTGAATTTACTCCTGTAAATTTCCAGGATGTTTTGCAAACTCAAGATCAGATATGTTCCTCGCTTCTCAGATTCTACAATATTGAGCCTACTTGACTGAAACCTTTTTTCTCAAATTTGAATTAGAACTTCTCGTGCGGCTATGCCAGAAGGATTTCATGCGAAAGATGGAGAAAGACTATTTACACCTTTTTATTGGACATGCAAGAAGCATAGCAGTCAAATAAAGGACAAGACAGTGAACAGTAGATTTACATAGCAATGAATATTGAAATGCTGCCAAAAATCTGGTGCAACACAGAAGAGAATAAGCAAAGGATTATTTAAGATATGGACATCAAATGTCATATGCCTTCCAAAAAAATTAGTACATGCTCAAGAAAATGAGAATTTTTTTTTCCTGAGGCACATATTTAGTCTACATTATAACACCTGCATTTGACAAAATTAATTCCATGCAATGTCTAGTATTTCTAGTACACTAAATATCTAGCAGATAATATCTTTATAGAAAAGTATTGCATTACACATATATAGAGTGTGCATATATATATATATATATATATGTATATATATATGTATATATATATGTATATATACAACTGAGGACATAGGCCACTTATTTAAAGAGCTTGCTTCAAAAATTATAAAATTGAGTAAGTGGAAAAGCTCTAACCACACTGAGGTACGCACATGGTTTGGCAAGAATTGCTTGTGCAGGGGATGGATGAGCTGCTAAACAGCACTGAGGGCTGAAGGCCACCCACATCCAGGAAAGCCCGAGGCACTGACACAGGGGTACAAAGTCTTATGAGGAGAGGCTGAGGGAGCTGGGGTTGTTGAGCCTGGAGAAAAGGAGGCTCGGGAGGAATCTTACTGCTCTCTCTACGACTGCCCGAAAAGAGGGTGAAGCCAGGCGGGGATCAGCTTCTTCTCCCAAGCAACCAGGCACAGGACAAGAGCATACAGTCTTAAGCTGTGCCAGGGGAGGTTTAGTTCGGACATTAGGAAAAATTTCTACGCAGAAACGATTATTAGACATTGGAATGGGCTGCTCAGGGAAGTGAAGAGGCCCCGTCCATGGAGGTGCGCAAGACTGGACATGTCACTCGGCGGCATGGTTTAGGTTACAAAGTGGTTGGTGTTCGGTCATAGGTTGAACTCGGTACAGATTACGTCTTTATCAACGCAATTGATTCTGTGATTCTGTGAAATACTGCCGGGAGCTGCCCCTACAGACTATTCCACGCCAGGCATAACTGGGGCGGGCGACCGGGCTTAGCAGCCGCGGCACCGCGCCGAGACGCGTTTCCTCTGCACAGAGAACCCGGCGGAGGCGCGGCCTGTGGCCGACGTAGGCCTGAGCGCGGCGCCGGCTCGGCGGAGCGCGGAGACCCGGGCAGGCGCCAGCGGAGGCCGGGGGCACCGGGGCAGCCCCGCCGCGGGCACCGGCGGAGCCCCGCGGGCCGCGCCGAGCAGGGCCCCGCCCGCCCGCCGTACGGCAGTGTCGCGCCGCGCCGGCTCTTGGCGGCAGCGGAACCGGCGGGCCGTAAGGCAGGTGCGCGGCGGGCGGGGGTCGGGCGGGTGCGGCGTGGGGGCCGCCGGGGAGGCCCCGCGGCGGTCGCTGCTCTGCGCCGCCGCCGCTGCGGAGCTGCGGTCCGGCACCCCGGTGGGGAGTGGGACCGCCGGGACCGGCCTGCCCAGGCGCGGAGGGGCGTGCCACTGCCGCTGCGCGGGTCTCTGCCCGCAGCCCCCGGGGCAGGGGCGTCGCTGCGCTGCTGGCGAGGCGCGGGGTTCGGGGCAACCGGGCCGCGGGGTTCGGGGCAGCCGGGCCGCTGGCCGGTGCCACGCGTTACCTCCGGCGGGCAGGGCAGGCAGCGTGCCCGGGGCTGGCAGCGGGGCCGGCAGCGGGGCCGGGGCTGGCGGAGCGCTCGCCGTGCTCCAGCCCCGGCGCGCACCGCGGCGGGTGATGCAAGGCCGCTCCTGAAGGCCCGGGTGCCGTGGGCTCCCCCCTGCCTTCCGCGCTTTGCTTCTCGGAACGGCTTGCTGATGGGAGTGGTCAAGTGTCGAATGTACTTTCAGTACTTACTACTGGTATTAATAAATGTAGAGAACCAGAAGTGAAGAATGAAAAAAGCATGTGGTCACGTAGAGTGTTTTTTCCTTTCGGGTACTGCATCCTTTTGGTTGGTAGTGGTAAACTGACAGCTTTGTTTATAAAACACTTGATAGTCTCGTAGCAACTACGGCTTACACTTCTGGTGCTTCAGTGGTGTGTATCATATTGGAATTCAAATAATACCTTTGCTTAAAACCTTCTATGAGTTCTGAATGCAGGTTTTGTTGTTCTTAAAATACTAACATTGCTGTAGACCCTTTAAGTCTTACGGCTTTTTAAACAATTGACACAATTGACTGTAAGGTAGTTCTGTTGAAGTGAAATCAGTAAATGTAATTTCTGCAGAGAAGAAATCTAATAGTCATGCTTAGTTACTTTCCAGAAGATAGACTTGACTTGAGTCTTAGTTACTTTCCAGAAGATAGACTTGACTTGAGTCTAGGCAATGACTAGAAAAAATATTGGAAGTTTCAGAGACAGGGCAGCAAGAGTTATTTATGTCCACATGATAGGATGCAGAGCTAAGTTTTTGGGAGGAAGAAAACCAAGCCAGCTGTCAGGTCAGATGCAAGCTGTCCTTTGCCTAAAGATGGCATTGAGGTGGTGTGTCTAATTAAACACATGCTGCTTTTCAGCAGATGCTGTAGTAAAATGACTTCTTTTGGATCTGACTTGCTCCTGGCCAGAGGAAAGTAAACTTGCATCATCTTGGAATTATATGTGTAGATATTTGGAGGAGCTCTCATGGTATTTATATGGGAGTACAGACCAACTCCCAGCTAGGGCCTTTATGCATTGTATAAAGGCCTATATATATTATTGTATATATAGTTTACATGTTAGACCTCAGTTTTCTCTAAAAGCTAGCTTGGCCTTTGGAAGAGGTTAGGTCATGACTTCCACTGAATCAGAGAGAAGGCAAGAAATTGTCAAACGACGGTGTTTTATTCTGACAGTTCTGTGTTTACAGAACTTGCTTTGAAGCTAAACCTGAAGCTCCTGGAGCAGGTCTGGTGGAAAGCTGTGAAGATGATTAAAGGACTGATACATCTCTTACAAAGAGTGGCTGGAATGTTGGGCCTGTTCAATGTCAAGAAGAGACAAGTGAGAGGAGACCTTATAAATGTGTATAACTGTCTGAAGAGAGGGTGTCAAGAGATGGATCAAGGCTCTTTTTGGTGGTGCCAAGCACTAGGACAAGAGACAATGGGGAGATGTTCATGCAGAGGAAGTTCTGCTAGTACATAAGGAAGAACTTCGTCACTGTGTAGATGACTGACCAATGGAACAAGTTGCCCTGAGAGGCTGTGGAGTCTCCTTCACTGGAGATACTCAGGAACTGTCTGCACTGTGCCTTGTGCTTTAGGATGGGCCTGCTTGAGCAGAGAGGTTGAACCAGATGATCCACTGTGGTCCCTTTCAGCCTTACCTATTCTGTGATTATGTGATCAAGAGGATTGTAATTTGGCCTCTAAAGTAGTTGCAGTCCCTTGCCTCTCAGTATAATTATCAGTTTTTTATTGTGTAGTGTTAGTTCCATTTTCAGGAAGAACATTTATAGTTGAAAAATATTTTTTTACAGAGTTAATAGAAAACTCATCCTTCATAAAAGGCTGGTGTATATTTCTGCAGGTCCTGTTTACCTACAGTGCTTTCTTCGAAAAAGTTATCCTTTATAAATACTAAACTGAGCTCAGGCTGATCCTTGTTATTATTGCATGTTTCATTCCTCTTCGGTTACACAAGCTAGTTACAAGTAGTTACAAGAGCTGCTATGGGGTGTGGAGGTGGTTGGGGGAAGGAAAGACCCATGTTGTGTTTCTCTGGTTAGTTATAAAACTAAGTTTATTTGGAAGCTGTTAAAGGTGGGATTAATTCTAGTTCATATGGGTGTTTTGAGTGCTGAACAGGTTTCTTTCTCCCTCCTACAAAATTTTCCCTTAGAAAATTGAAGTCCTCATTACTCTAAATAACAGCTTACCATTTTCTGGGTAAATTGTTTGTAGTAACAATTGTTGAAGTTAGTGTTGAGCACTTTCTAGCCTACACATCTTCTTAAACTGAATTATGCTTTAATGTTTTGAAGAGAGAACTGAGACCAAAATTTACTCTCTAGTTCAGAAAAACTTATCTAATCAAAAGCAATTTAACAAATGATCTGTATGTAATGTGTAGCTGGATGTTTGTTAGAAATATAACAGCTGATGTCTGAACTAAAAAGAGAAGGAAACAAGGGTAGAACCCAGAAACAGATTGAGACATTAGACTCCTAAATCCCAAATTGTAATCATCAGAATCTCTGTTGTCATTTCACCTTGTAGCTCTGTTTTCAAAGGTGTTTGTCTATTGTCTCCCTCCTGTAGCAGCCAGTTTGTCTTAGGTGATCGACTGAAAAAAAAGGGAAGACAAATCCAATTATACCTTCACTTTCATATTATCTTTAGTAATCCATGATTTAAATGACTGATTATCACCTTCTAAGCTGTTGAGTATCAAGGTATTTGATGTCCATTAATTCATCTAGGCATACCTGAACTTTTAGTCTTTTTGGCATCTTGTGGCAATGAATTCCCAGATTCAATTATGTTCTTTACAGGAACAGCATTCTCACCTTAAACTATTAAGTTTTGTCATATACCTCCATATTCTTACATTATGAGCAATAGTCAGTCATTGTGTATTTAGCCCTTCTTGCTTTTTAAATACTTCATCACATCACAGAAAGGAGCAAATTTGTGTTTGTTGTAAGCACCACCCATAAGAAAATGCACAGTCGGGGCATTCTTTATGCTCATCTCTCTCTGAGGAATTTAATCGCCTCTGTTTGAGCAATGCCAATGTGAGCACATTCCTATACTGGGTTTAGGAGTTAACTTTCATCACAGTAGAAGTGCTTGAGATTTGTGGGTAAAACAGTGTTGATAGCACAGCAATGTTTTGGCTGCTCCTGGCCTGCACAGCATCAGAGCTTTCTTCCACCCTCCCCACCCAGCAGCTAGGCAAGGCAGTGGACAAGAGGCTGTGCAGGGACACAGCTTGGACAGTAGACCCAGACTGGCCAGTGGGATGTGCTGTACTGTGTATTGTCATGCTCAGAAATAAAAACAGAGGTAGAGGAAGAAGAGAGGGTGGGTTTTTTGCTTTTGAGATGTCTGGTATTTAAAACTGGAGCATTGGTCGCCCTGTGGGATGTGGTGAGCATTTATTTCCTTCACTTGAGAGGTATTTTTCTTTTTCTTCAACTGTATGTATCTCAACCCTTTAAGTTTTTTTTCTTTTCTTCTTCCTATTTTCTCCCCTGTCCCACTGTGGGGGGGAGCAAGCAGCAACATGGCTGCTGGCCAGGATCAAGCTACCCCAACAGTGCACAAACACCTAAAGATGTGATTGAAGGAAGCAATAGCAATAGCAGAGCCTATGGTTCTGTGGCAGTGGTGCTCACTTAATTAACCAGTGTTGAGAAAGACCCCATTCTGGGTGTTTCTTGAGTTTATTCTAGATATAGATATTATTCTTGATGTTGTACACGGCTGTGTATAGCTCAAGGAAAATCCATGAGACTGGACTGAAGCCAAGAAAGAGTTAAGCTTCAGTAGCAATGTATGAGTATTGCAGAAAGGGCAGTCGGTGTTCTCAGTTTTCTATTCACTACATGAACATGTGGACTAGAGTTTGGTCGCCAACCTGTTGCTGAGTGCAGCTCTGAGATCCGAAATAAAACTCTTGTTCTTCTTCTGTGTCATTAAATCTAGTGGATGTTGGTGAAAAATAACTTTAAAAGGAAGGTGTCGAATGTTTTACCTAGTTGATATTTTAGGGATAGAAAAGTTGCTGGCTCTCCCCTTTCATTGTATGTGGATTTTTTGGGTATAAATTATATTCTTCCTTATATTTTACTGTTATAAAGCATGAGTTTACTCTAAGCCGTCAGTTACTCTTTTTTGCCCAAAGGCACGTTGGATGTTTGGCCTAAAAATTAAACAGAATCTGTTATTACAGGCCTGAATCTTAAACATAAGTAGGTCTTACATCAAGAATAGATGATTGTGGAATGATAGGTTGGTGATTGAAGCATTTGTCAGGTGAATTGTGGAGCAAATTTCCATTTTCCAGTTGTAAACTGGCTTCTGAGTTGTTGTCAGAATAAGTAGATGACTTTGTACAGTTGTGACTTCTTTGCCTGCATACAAATACTCTGTAAACCATACCACCATTTAAACAATTGCTCCTTTCTTTGAAACTGGTGAGGACTGCTGAGCTGTGTAATTCAATGAGTTTCTGTTTGGAAACTAGATTCTGATGAATTTGCTCAAGAAATAGGAAGCCATTAGTCTTAGCTGCTGCTCTAAGGGGGAGCAAGTGTTCAAAAATTGAGTAGACATGGCACTTCATGATACGGTTTAGTGAGCATGGTGGTATTTGGTCAAAGGTTGGACTTAATGATCCTGGAAGTATTTCCAACCTTAATGATTCCATTACTCTAATGTGTCCTCTCCTTGAAAGATTCAGGAAGAGTAAAGAGGATCTCTGAAAGTCATCTCTTCCGTTTCTTATAAGAAGTTTATTACTTGTGGTGAGTTGATCCCAGACAGTAGCCAAATGCCCCCCCTCGCCTCTCACTAACTCATTCCCTTTGGCTGTGAAAATAGCAGATGTTCAACAGTTGCTTGGGAAGACAAACCCCATAAGTGTGGATTTGTGTCTTTGTTCCCCACACCCCTTGCTTCTCCTTTCCCAGTGCTTTTACTGCTGAGTGTGACATCATATGGTACCCATCTATGTTGCTTCCAAAACATGAATATAAATAAAATGCTTGGTTGTATAATTTTCTTGTTAGGGTAGCATTTTTGTTTCTGAGGTGTCTTTAAAAGTTGATTCTGTAAGTCTGAACAGGCAGCCTATGTGCCGTGTTAAATACTCATAATAATTGTTCAAAGTCTTTTAACTGTTCAGTGGGAGATTTTTGTATAATATGTATGTATGTATCAGCTTACAGTACAATTTTCTAAAAATTTTAAGAAATTTTACATACATTTTAGCAGAATATGGCTATTACTCGAGAAATGCAGCCATTTAAAAAATGTACAGCTGGAAAAATCCTTCTTTAACCTCCTCAAATCACTAGAGACATAATGGGGCTATTTTCCTTTTTATTATATTTGCCAGGAATAAGATTATGCCTCAGTTGATGTTTCCCTCATTTTCTTATGTGATAAGCAGAAATGTTTGGAAGCTCTGAAAGGACGGTTTGGGTTTTCCTCACTGTAGGAAATTGTACAGGTATCTTTCTCAAAATAGCCTCTCGCATATATGTGGCCAGCATTATAGACAGCCCAGGAAGGATCAGCAGCATTTGTTAGTTTTGATTCTAATTTGCACTTTTAACATTGCAGCTGCCTTTTTTTAAGTTCTAATTCTCAACTGCAGTAATGATGAATTATCAATTAGAAAGCTGTTACTTGCTAGTCATCAAATAGCTGATGTGCTGTTTGAAGTGCCTGTGTGGCATGTGAGCTCTGAAGAGAAGGGATCCTGCCTTTAATAAAATTACTTTATGTGACTATGTATCTATCCAATAGTTGAGTCTTGCTTAAATGTATTTTTAATTAACTTATTTTTTTCTTTGTAGAAGAGTCTCTGCCTTGAAGTAGGCATGTTTTCAGGCTGTAGGGGTCTACTTATAATGCAAGGCAGACCTTGAAATAATTTTTTGGCATAAATGTTTAGGCTGAAATTTTGAATTTTCACCCCTGTATCCTACCAATGTTAAGTAGTATTTAAGCTATATCAAGTGGTCTGGCTTGAGACAGCTTATTGTGTGTCACAACATTGGGTTTCTTTACTATTCTCTTTGTGGGGGAGGAGGTGGTGTTGCCTCCAGGCAGTAGGAGGAAGTTCTGAAGGGGAAGGCATCCCCAAAAGGCTGGAGTGATTTGGACTGAAAATCTTGTCTTGATAGGTTGATTTTTGGGACTCTCTATGCGTCTTCACTGCATTAGGTCAGTGAGCTGCCTTATGAATGTGCCTCTGTCTGCTTTTCTGATAGGAAATACCAACTCGTAACTTTTAAACCTCTGAGTTGGACTGAACCTTTAGTGTGCTGTGACGAGGACCAATAGGGATAAAAGGACTGCTAGGCCATGAGTGGTTCATCAATATGGACATACCTTTGGAAAAGTTTTTATATGTGCTTACAGAGGCTTTTAGGAGGAGTGTTAGAAAGACTGAGAGCTAATGTAGTGTATTCAGAATTAAAATACTTTTTCGAGGAATTATGGATAAAATACAGCTTTTGGGTCCCTGGGTATTATTGGAAAGATACTAACTAGAGTGTTTTCTGCAAACTCCGTCATGGCTTTCCTACTTCTTCCCACCTTGAAAATTATGACAGGTATCAAATAACATACTGAATGATAGAAAAAGCATAAAGGACATTTTTTAGAAAATATTACACTTATTATATAAAAATTAAATGAATGCAAAAAATCCAAATATTGCAAAACATAGCAAACACTTAAAATTGCACAATACACTTGGATTATTTTAATTAAATTGATGCATTTGTGTGGACAATGACATCTGGTTCTTATTTTATGTAATGAGTAATTTTCTACATATTTCTGTATTATTTACTGCAACCATTGGTAAAAAGTCTGACTCAAAAGCTGCTGGAAATAGGATGACTTTATTTATAGCTGATAGTTTGGGAAACATTTTGTTTAGTGATAGCCAGAATTGGCCAGAATCTGTGTTTCTTTTGAAGGCCATTTTCATACTTTTAGTACATGACAATTAAATCAATTTTCTTGTCTATTACTAGAAGGGCTGTAGAATCTACAGCTTCTTTCTTAACTGGTCTAAAACTCTGCATATTTCTGTTCTGAAAAATAATTCTGTAGTTTAGGTACTTGCAAGTTTTCTGTTTCAGATTGCTAGCATTACCATTATTGTTATCAGTTGTATTGATAAAATTGCTTAACACAAAAAAAAAAATTATTTTCTCTAAATGAGAAATCCTGCTTCAGTGCTTTCATAGAATAATTGTTCTGTAAGATTAAATGTGAATCTTGGCATAAGTTACACTGTGCTTACACAGCTACTGTGTGTTGTCTGCAAGATGCAAAGACTTTATTAGCCATAATTGATTACTAAAGAAATCCTCGAGAAGGAATCTCAATGTTTGGCAAGACAGTTACTTCAGAACTGACATCCTGTCTTTGCAGGTAGTATGAACATTGCTAATAACTTTACTGTAAAGAAAGTGAATGACTTAGTGGTTAATAGGAAGACAGCAATCCTACTCATACCACCTCTCTTTTTTGAGTAATAATGTACAGGCAGGGTCTTAAGGATTAGTGTACATGACTTAGTCTTTTATTATATTGCATTTGAGATCCTTTGTAAATGCTGAAATAGGTTATGTTTTTCTCAAAAGGAGTGTTAAGTGTTTCCTTGAGAAACATTTGGGAGAATACTCCAGGTACAAAATGATCCAATTCCCACCTTGAGGCTTATTGAAACCCTATTTTGAAGGAAATCAGCATTAATTATGAAGGATAATGTGGTGTTGAGTGGCTAATAAGCATCCAGTTATTTAGAACTGGGGGATAATTCAGTATTCGAGGCATTTGTTTAGTTGTCTGTAAATGTGGTAAGTGATTCGAGTGCTTGAACACATCTCTGTGAGACTTAAAAACTTTGTAATGGTGAGTAGTTCACACTGGGGGCTTTATCCGTGTATGCACTTGCTGCTCACTACAGGAGTGTGTTACAGAGACTGTTTTTTTACTACCATCTGAGCAAGTTCTCCAGCGTGCTCTTTGCCCAGCAGTTATGCAGTTGTGTATTATACATGTATTGTTATAGCACTTATATTTGCTGAAATGCATCCTACAGCCTCACAGCCATCCTCAGTGAAATGCAATGTGTGTTACCTAGCTGTTATTAACTGAAAACTTTTTTCTTTCTCTCACTTACCTACTATTTTTCTTCCTCCCTTTCCTTCCTTTGACCACTTAGATCCCTATTTACCTTCCATACATCTCTTCCTTTAGTGACAAACCTTTCTAGAACAGAGTAAGATGAAACCCCTGAGGTTGTTTTCACCCTCTCTTGATGGCACAGTGTGTAACAGAGGCACAGAGTGGCCCCTATTAAACTTAAAGCAAAACTAAACTAATGACACCTCCATCATCCCCATCTTGTATTTGTGGCTTATGCCTAGTGTTTAAATGAATATACACGTTACATATGTTGAAGTTGGAAATTTGCTTATAGTACATCTCCATGTGTAAGGCAAGTCTCAAAGTTCCTCTTGCTTGGGATACAGTTTATCTCTCGCTGCAGGGAACTTAAAAGTTCCCTGAGGCCATGAGGTGTTGAACTAGAGACATTTTTTGGTTTTACAACTGAATTACATTTTATGCTCTTGGAAAAGGAAGATTAGTTATTCTGAAGAAAGTGTTGTTTTACTTTTTTTTTTTTCTTTTTTACAAACAGCAATCCTCAGTAACTATCTAAAAGTACATGTAAAATTAACACAGTATTGAGCCAAGCCACATGTTTGGCATCATCCCAGAACAGTATCAGGCATAATCACAGGAAGTGGTTCTCCAGCTGATGCAAGCAGGCACAGTGTTAGGCAGCT